>NW_024870967.1:1620000-2025324 GCF_019054845.1 Dipodomys spectabilis | reverse complement strand
TCTTGTTTGTGAACATTTCGGTAAATGTCGCACAGGCCGAAATTTTCTTAATAGAGACCAAGAAACACAACAAATCAAAGAAAGGTTGGACAAATGGGATTGCATGAAATTGCAGAGCTAGCAAGATCAATAGAAAGCCCACGGTTTGGGAGAACATCATATCTAGCCATACAACGGACAAGGGTCTCATATCTAAAATATACTTGGAACTCAAAAAATTAAACCTCCCCAAGAACAAATCCTCAAAGAAACAACTGCACAATAAATAAGTGGGCTAAAGTCATAAAGAGAAACTTCTCTAAAGAGGAAAGAAGGATGGCAATAGACACATGAAGAAATGCTCAACTTCCGTAGCTATAAAAAATGCAAATCAAAACATCATTGAGAAACCACTTCACTCCAGTTGAAATGGCTAAAATCAAGAAATCTGATAACAACAGATGTTGGACGGGATGTGGACGGAAGGAAACCTTACTGCATTGTTGTGGGAGTGTAAATTTGTTCAATCACTTTGGAAAGTAGTGTGGAGGTTCCTCAAAAGCCTGTACATAGAGCTTTCCTATGACCCAGCAATCCGTTGTCCCCTTCTTGATTTAAGAGGAAATGGCTTTAGTTTTTAACCATTAAGTATAATGCTAGCTGTAGGTTTGTCATATACAGCCTTTATTCTATTGAGGAATGGACCCTGGGTTCATAATTTTTCCAAAGCCTTCATCATAAAGGGTTTGTTGGATGTTGTCAAATGTTTATTTTTTTTTCAAACAATTGCGATAACCATGTGGTTCTTATCCTTGCTCTTGTTGTTGCTATATATTATATTAATTGACTTGCGGAAATTGACCCAACTTTGCATCCCTGAAATGAATCCTGTTTGATCGTGGTGTATTATTTTTTGGATGAATTGTTGAAGTCAATTGACCAAAATTTTGTTGAGAAGTTTTGCATCCATATTCATCAAAGAAATGTGTTTAAAATTCTCTTTTTTGATGAGTCGCTACCTGGTTTGGGGATGAGGGATTTGATGGCCTCGTTGAATAAGTTCTGTAGTGAACTTTCTTTTTAATTTCATTGAAGAGTTGGAGTACTATTGGTGTGAGCTCTGCTTTGAAGGCCTTGTAGAATTCTGATGTAAATCTGTCTGGTCTTCGGCTTTTTTTAGATGGGACTGCTCTTATTGTTCTTTCTATGTTAATGCTTGATATGGGCCTCTGAAAATGGTTTAACTCATCTTGGTTTAGTTTCAGCATGTCGATATTTGCTATGAAAAGGTCCATTTCTTCCAAGTTTTCAAACTTATTAGCATAGTTTTGAGAAGTATTTCCTTATAATGTTCTGAATCTTGGTTGTTTCTCTGGTGATGTTTCTATTCTCATCTCTGAGTTTATTTATTTGGGTGAGTTTTTTTTTTTTCTGGTAAGATTTGTTAAGGGTCTGTCAATTTTGTAAATGTTTTTGAAGAACCAACTCTTTGTTTTGATGGTTCTTTCTATTTTTTTTTTTTTTGGAATCTAATTCATTTAATTCTTACTTAATTTTAATTATTTCTTTCCATCTACTGGGTTAGGGTTTATCTTGCTGCACCTTTTAAAGGAGGTTCAGATGTGTCATTAAATTGTTGGTTTCATGTATCTCCAACTTGCCTCTGAGTACTGCCTTTTCTGTGTCCCAGAGGAGCTGGTAATTGTGTGTTCATTTTTGTTGAATATCACAAACACTTGAATTTCCTTTCTAATCTCTTACATGACTTACTCTTGATTCAACAGTGTGTTGTTCAGCATCCATGTGTTACAGGAATTTCTTTGGTAGCTTTTGGCATTGAATTCTAATTTTATTTCCTGTGGTCTGAGAGAGTGCAAGGTATAACTTCAAAGTTTCTGATTTTGGACTTTTGTTTTGGACCTAAAATGTGGTCAGTTTTTGAAAATGTTCTCTGTGGTGCTGAGACAAACGTGTATTCTGATACTGGTGGGTGAAATATTCGTTAGATGTCTGTTAAATCTAGTTGATCCTTGCAGTTGTTTAGATCTGCAGTTTATTGAGCTTTTGCCGAGTTGATCTATCTAGTGGGGATAGTGGTATGTTAAAGTCACCAACAATTAATGTCTTTGGATCTATGTGAGTTTTGAGGGAAAGTAGTGTTGCTTGGATAAATTTGCATGCTTCGTTGTTTGACAAATAGATATTTAGAATTGTAATAACCTCCTGAAGGGGCAATCCCTTAATTAGTATGTATTGACCTTCTTTTTCTCTTCTCACTAATTTTAATTTGAAGTCTATTTTTTCTGATATTAGGATTGCAACTCCCACCTGTTTATGGGGATCATTTGCTTTGTAGATTTTGTTCCAGTCTTTCACTTTCAAAATGTGTTTGTTTTTATGGTGTGACTCCTGAAGGTAGCAGATAGAAGGATTTTGCTTTTTAATCCAACTAGACAGTCTATGTCTCTTAATTGGAGAGATAAGTCTGGTAATGTTGAGAGATAGGACTGAGAGGTATTTTTTTATTGTGAAAATGCCGTACAGATGGTTTACAATTACATGGACAAGATAATGAGTACATTTCTTATCAAGAATTTGTTTCCCCTTCCCATCACTTTCCAGACTCCCCTTACCCAATCCTCTCTCTCCCACCAAAGTTGTAAAGTTCATTTTTCAACATAATGACTTGTACATTTCATTGTTGCAATGGTTCCTCCTGTATTCCTATTTAAACTATTTGTTTTTTCTCTTCCCCTCTACAAATTATACTAACATCAAATACAATGAAATCTGGACATATTTTTTGTTATGTCGAAAAACTAACTTTACAACTTCGGGCAGGGAATGGGGGAGGGAGGGAGGATCAATGTGGGGGTAGGTGAAAGGGATGGGAAGAGGAAACGAAGGAGGAGGCAACAATGCTTGAAAAGAAATATACTCATTACCTTGCCCATGTAATCGTAACCCATTGGTACAGTATTTTCACAATAAAAAAACTTCAAAAATATTTATTACTTATTATAATTCAAATACCAAGCAAAAGTAATTTTATATAATCATTACAAGTATCATTTTATTACTATCATAAAACAGAATAAAAAACAGTCCCAATTATTACCTACCTATCATTATTCTTAATTCCTAATCATTACCTAAATATCTTAAGCAACCTAAATAGTCATGTCTTTAAAATAGACATAAATATTCTATCCTTTTTACTTAAAATTTTCCAGGGGCATGTATTCATGTTTCTAAGAAATGTTCACAACTGTTAAAAAATGCTTTTGTGAAATTAATGTGAGACATGTTGTTGTTGTTGTTGTTTGCAAGTCCTGGGCATTGTCCCTAAGCTTTTTTGTGCTCAAGGCCAGCAATGCACAACTTGAAGCACAGGGCTAATTTCTGTTTTGGAATGGTTAATTGGAGATAAGAATCTAACATGTTCTGTCGGAGCTAGATGTGAAAACAATTGTTAGATCTCAGCCAACAGAGGAGCTAGAATTATAGGCATGAGTTACCGGCACTTGGTTTGATGATTTTTTGTAAATTTTAGTTACATTTTAAGATGTTTGTTTCACTATAATGCACATAATTCTATACATAAATTTATGTATATGATGACAAGTTCCCTCTAAAAATATATGACTTTCTACACATAACATTTATACACACACATATAAATATATATTTCTGAATATATACACTCCCTCTAAACCTTTTATGCTACTATTTTTTACTCTTTTCATTTCAAAGATATATAGTCTATTTTTCCAAAAGTTTCCTAGAGTAAAATGACTAATATTTCAATAGAAAGTAGAATATATTATTTTCAAGGTAATTTTAGATATACACATGATATTGTAGTAATATTTATAGTATATTACTTGAAAAAATTCTGCTCAAACCCTTAAATATTTGCGTGTAATAACAGGGAGAGAGGAAGTTAATTCTTACTGGTTAGAAATGTGCAATGCTTCCAAAATCTGTTCAATAATTTGTTATAATCACATAGTCAAGTTACCTGTTATGGTTTAGTTTTTTTTCTTTCTTTATTTATTCAAAATTTAACATGGATGCATCCACAGTGGTAATATTAAAATTATTAATCAAAATACAAATAATTCAAAATCATAGACACATACCAGACTTTCAATAATTAGCACTTATGATGCTAATAATAATTTTGTTGAAGATGATGATGACCAGAGTGACCCTGATAATGACAATGATATGATTGAAAAGGAAAAATTTTAGACATCTTTGAAGCTAGATCTCCCACATTGAATACATAATAATAAACAGTGTTAGATTACATACAATAAGAATAACAAGAGGAGAGTTTCAATATCAAGAAATACAATCACATAATCAGGTGAGACAGTAAATCTCTCATGTTACTCTTGCAGTCTCTCTAATGTATACTCACTTTTCTTGGTGGTATTGTTTGCTTATAAATAAAATTGTTTATTTTCACATGTTTATTATCCCACATAGATAAAATATAATAAGCTGAGTGCTTTGTTATCAAATGATCTTGTTTGTTCTAGCCTTGGGAACTGAGGAGAAAGCCTTTCACCACCCACATAGCCAGTGGCTTAGTTATATATCCCTAGACAGTAACAACACATGCCTCAAGCATGCTTCACTCATTAGGCAGAAATCCTTGGTCAGTTTTAGTTTCTATCCAGTTCCCTGAAGAAAATCTATGTATAAATTTATGAAGAAAACTTGGCAACACATAAAGCAATAAGAAAATTTTGATGGACTAAGATTAGTGGTCAACTTAGTGTTATTAGTTCAAGTAATTCTCGTATAGATACTATTCAATAAACAATGCTTTCCAATGATATGTTGAGTATGTTCTTCAATACAAATGTAGACACATGACCCAATTTACATAATACCACTTACATATGTGTAGTTGCCTTAAAAGGACACAACCCTTAGAGCCAGAAGGTAAATTTTATTTATATTTCTGCATGAAACAATCTGTGACTTTATGCCAACAAACTGAATTTGACTCTTTCCTTATTTCTAAGCTAAGATGCAAAATGTAAGGACTCTTCACTTTTCTTTTTTCTTGCTCTAGGAGTAAGCAAATGTATTCTTCAATATTTCTGGTAGATTACATCCATTTACAGATGAGAAATGTAAGGGCAACAGTCAATGTGGTGAGTAAATAATGATACTAGAATTTGTGTCTGAGCTCTTCCCTCTGCATACTTTCAAGGAGCAATAATTTGTTGATGGAGAGGACCAATATGAAAAGACTATGGGGAAAAAAACATACTTTGTAAAAAGTTGTTTAAGACTAGGTGACCAGTGATGAGTACATAAAAGAGACTTGTGTCAGGAGCATGAAAAGGAGTACATAGAAATCATATTAGTGCTGGGCGCCAGTGGCTCATGCCTGTAATCCTATCTACTCCGGACGCTGAAATCTGAGGATCAAGGTTCAAAGCCAGCCTGGGCAGAAAAGTCCATGAGACTCTGATCTCCAATGAAAACCACCAGAAAACGTGAAAGTGGTGCTGTGGCTCAAGAGGTAGAGTGCTTGTCTTGAGCTGAAGAGCACAGGGACAGCACACAGGCCCAGAGGTCCAGCTGCTCGACCAACAAAACAACAACAACAAAAAAAGAATTCAAATTAGTAACAGAAACTGAGAAAATCTTGATCGTTCAGTTTATATAATGGATGGGAGTAGAAGGCTAAGAAGAAATCTAAAGGGTTCTACATCTATGGCCAAGCAAATGTGTGAGTGATATTCTTGGTGATAAGGATTACAGGTGAAAATGATGGATTTAGGGGAAAACTCCCTAATAGTTCTAAAGTTTATATTAAACAGATGCAAAGTTAGGACTGTTTAGATATCATCAAAATATCCATGACCATGAATATTAAAAAGAATGATAGGGCTGGGAAGGTGGCTCAGTGGTAGAGTGCTTGCCTTGCATGCCTGAGGCCCTGGGTTCGATTCCTCAGCACCACATAAGCAAAAAGAAAAAATCCGGAAGTGGAGCTGTGGCTCAAGTGGTAGGGCGCTAGCCTTGAGCTGAAGAGCTGAGGGACAGCGTCCAGGCCCAGAGTTCAGGCCACAAAACCGGACCCCCCAAAAAAAAAGAATGATAAAATTGGGGGCATTATTAAAGGGAAGAGGAAAAGAAAAATTATGATAGAAGTGTAGCAATGTGAACACCAGTGCGGACAAAATTGGAAGAAAGAGATAAGGAAACAATAAAGTAATAAAAACAGATTTACAGAAGTAAAGAAAGGAAAGAATTGGCAGAAAGAAAAGGTCAAAACTGTTACAGAGACATTGAAGGAAATATGCTATTTGGATTTGAAATATAAAAGGACATAGACAAGTTCAATAAGAACAGTGTTTTGGTGAAATGGTAGAGATGTAAGTCATATTGATGAAATTTTGAGATGTGAATGTGAAGCCATAAAATTCTAGATCCATGAATTCAACAGATACTGTTGATTTTAAATGTTGGGAACAAATATTTTATCCTGACATTAGAAGTATTATACAGATGTAACTCTCATGACCTTTACTTACATATATTCTGTGAATATTTTTGAAGACTGTTTAACCAGGAGATTATGGATTGAACTATAACACAGACAAGCCTAATTTGCCCTACAGTTCCAATGAGGGACCCATGTATCTACATCAGTTTGGGATTTTATTGAAATATCGTTAGATATGTTTGGATATCTTATCAGCCTAATCATTATAAATGTAGGACAAGTAATACCAACTATAGGTTGAACATACATGTTTAGAATAGAAAATGCCTCAATAGCCATTGATACGTCATAACTGCCATATACTCTATTTAAATATAATTCTTGTTAGGGATATCTCCACGCTGAAATAACCCTCTCAATGAACCTGCCACAAATTCTTATATGTAGGAAGTGCTCTTATAAACTTCAAACTTTTATTGAATGGAAGAGTTCAGACATTACCCTCACCACAAGGACTAAATGCCTAAAAAGATAAGACATTTTGTTTTAATGCCTTTCTTTCATTTTCTGATACACATTTTCATGTAGGGAAGGATTCTGATGTAACAATAATACAACGGTGACTTGTAATAACACAACATCTAAGATCGAGTGTTAATTCAGATACTTACTAATTAGCTCTAAAGTGTGTGGATATTTATATTTCTCCTGGGTAAACTAATGAGCTCCAAGAAAATGTCCTTAAGGAGCCTTTCAATTCTAATATCACTGTTTGTCTCAAAATGCCTTAAATTCTACACCCTGTAATGTTGGCATAGAGATATACTGTGGAACTTTTCTCCTCAGAGTGAGTACTACCCTATTGGTTAACATGGACAAAGTACCTTCATACATAGACTGGGTGTTTGCAATCAAGAAGTGGTAGCTGAACAATGTTCTTAGCAGTTTGTACAGATGAAGTGGAAATAGAGCAATCAAAAGGAACATGCAAAAAAGACAAAGGCACAAAGTAGAATGTGCCAAGGAAATGCTGATGTACAATTTCAATTAATGTGCTCATGTGTGAAGGTGTGTTCAAAGTACAGCGTCAGACAATATATTTGGATACTTTGAGAAAAAAACTGCATTAAACCCATTACGCTGACTCTCTAATCAGTCACAACATTATCAATTTAGGGAGTATTTTCCAAGAGCATACTGAGAAAAAGAGGGCTCATCACAATTAGTGTTCAGGTTGAAGTAATGACAATCACATAACATGTCTTATAAGTCTTTATTTATTTTGAAGCATTAAAGTGGGAAAAAGCCAAGTAAATATTTTGCATGTAACTAAATTAAGTAGGACGTATTATATTGGTCTCTCTTTAACTTGGAAGTTATAGGTTATGCTTTTTATACTCTAAGTTGGGACAATGATCTGTTTTCAGTTATTTTCTTCTCTTCCCCTTCTTTTGCCCTTCCACTTAAAGAGACATACTTGAGCTTGCATTTCTAAATCCTTCAAAATTATCTGAATTTCTCCATACTTCTGGCAGGCTCCTATATCTTTCTCAAGGGAATTTCTTCTCACTACCATTTTTATCCTACATGATATTGGATATCTTCCTGCTTAATTCAGTGCAAGATACAGATTAGACTCATCCAGATATCTCAACACTTGTACCACCATAAAATCCTATCTTACTTAGAAACCATGATTTTAGTATGTCTGGGGAGGTGGTATCTGTCATTTTTTAATGTCCATAATTGATACTTACATGCAAGCATGTTTTAAACCAATATGCCTCTCAGTAGATGAATGAATCGGTGTGTCCATTGCAGTGCTGTGGGCTGTGGCAGGGACCAGGAAGGAAAATGTTTGGCTACCCTCAGCTATTAATTCTGGGCCTTGGGGCTGGCCAGATGGAGAGTTTCCCTGCATAGGGTAAGCATTTTTTATAGGAATTCCTTTATTGTCTATTTTTGATCAACACATTCTTGCCCATTGCTTTCTTTTTTACATTTAGAGTTTCCCTGCATAGGGTAAGCATTTTTTATAGGAATTCCTTTATTGTCTATTTTTGATAAATACATTCTTGCCCATTGCTTTCTTTTTTACATTTAGGGCAAATTCCTGGTCCTCTCTTGTTAACATCAGTAGCCTTTTATTTTTTTTTACAATTCTTCTTTATATGTCCCGTTTGACCACATCCAAAACATTTTAGATTAGAGGGTTTGGTTTGTAAAGCATGCCAGGTAGTGGCCATAGTTTCAGCAAATAACTGCATATGCCGGGATTCGGATGTAATGTCTTTACACGCCCTTAAATATGTATTTACATCCCCAGATTCTTTAATAGGCAATAGGGCTCGTCTACAGTCTTCATCAGCATTCTCATAAGCCAACATGCCTAGTAGTTGTTGCAGTGCAGCCTCTCCCACAACAGTACGTTCCAAGGACAGTGTCAATCTTGATAAAAATTCAACATAGGGTTTATTAGGTTTTTGAATTACTTTAGTCCAGGAGCCATAATGCTCTCCTACCAGCCGAATCCTCTCCCATGCCTCAATACCTATGTCTCATAACTGCTCATGGATCTCTTCAGGAGAGTTCACTTGCATATGAGCATCTGCATATTGTTCTGTTCCACTCAACATGGGAAAGGTTATGACCTGCAGGCATGGATTATTGTTCTGTGCATTTTGTCTAATCCTTTCAGTATATAACTCAGTAAACCACATTTGCCATTGTAGGTATTCAGGTTCCTTAAGCAAGGCTCTACAAAGAATCTTCCAGTCCTCAGGAGCAAAATTATTGTAATGTCGGGCAAGCCCATTAAGCAATTCCTTAACATAATGAGAATGAGGACCATACAACGTCACTGCCTTCTTACGTTTACCAATATCATGGACAGCAACACCCTCATATCTGGGTGGTTGAGCTATACCATTCATAGGAGGTGGTCGAATTACAGGATGAGAAAAAATAGGCATTTCATCATGAAACTCACTGTCTGAGACCTCTGTTTTGTGAGGGAGTGACGAGGTAAAAATTACTTCTGCAAGTGGAGGAGTAGAAGGCTGTTTTACTTTCACTTTCTCAGATTCTCCTTTCACCCTGCTAATTTCTAACTCCATATGTTGTAATCTTGATAAAATCAATTCCATTTGCACAGACATTCTATTGATGCTTTCAGTTTGTTCCTTTTCAGCCTTCTTTAACTCTTATTTTTTCTCCGTTAATTGTGATGCATCCTTATCTATTGCGTCCTTAACCTCAGAGTCCAATAGTAAATCTACAATAGAAGGGGTGGCCTCTTTCTTTAAGATTGCTATTAATCTTTTCTCATTTAAAGCTTTAAAAAGGTTATGTAAAAAAGCCCAAATGGACCAAAATCTAGCAGGACTCCTTTCCCCTTCTCAAACAGCTCTTTCTACATTATACATTACTCATTTCCAATTATCAACATCTAACGTCCCTTCGTAGGGGAACCAAGGATTCCATTCCCTAACTACATTAATACACATTTCTATGTCAAAAGAAGAAATAGTTACACCATAAGCAGCAAGTAAATATTTTAGCATATGTAAGTACAGAGTAGACTTAACTTGTCCCATCACCCTGTAATTAAAAGTACTTACATGAATATCCCTTCTGAATTCAACACTGCAGGGTCCCTGTTTGGGTGCCAGTTGTCAACGTCTAACGCATTGGGGTCCCTGGGTAAGTGCCGCAAAATCACCAGGACACAGGGGTTCCAGAGTGCAAACAGCAATTGCCACTTCATGCTGTGTTTTATTGCTAGTGGGTGTTTAAAGACAAGCAAGTTTATCTTTGCCAAGATTTAGTCAGGAGACATTAACACAAAGAATTTCAACAGAAACAATTTTGCTTAAACAATGAGACAAAGTCTTTGTATATTTTTATCTGAACTATTTTAGAGCAAGCTCAAACCACTTCCCCGTACTAAGGAAAATGCTTGACTAGCTGTTGGTCTATGCTTAAGTAAGTAGAAGAGCTACTTCCTCAGCTCCCAGGAGTCTGACATGAGCTTTGAGATAGGGAGAGAGAATATATTCCCTCTATAGTCCGGCATGCCAATAGCTTTCCACATTCACAAACACAGTCCTCAGATAATCTTGAGGCCAGAGCCTGCATCATTCTGGCCCTCCAACACAGACCCAGAGTCTTCACACAGATTGTCTCACCAACTCTTCTATTACTTTAAGCAAAAACAAAGCAAAGCAAAGCAAACAACATAGACTTTATGGTTAATTAAGCTGCTATTAAAGATTCCAGGCAGAATTATACTGTTAAATGATGTTGGTAAATATGTTTTGTAGATACTGATCTCACATGTGTCACAAAAATATCCATGGATTCATAACTAGAAACTCTGAAGTGTAATGTATATTAATAAGGTGAGTTTCATTAGGTAGCCAATGAAGAGAACACCACACGGTATTCAGTCAGGTAAAGAAGTTTATTTACTGAACTGCTGCCCATGCCATATATGGTGGAAAGGCATGTAAAAAAAAAGGGGTGACCCAACCTCAGGCAAGGATGTATCTATGTGAAGGACCAGATGAGGTGTGGCCATTTGGGGGAAACTCTGACCACACTGGATCTGGATGTGACTTCACGTTCTTGGACTCACCTCTGGTCAGATGGAAAGTGTGACCAGAGGCTGACCAGGTTGTGACTTAACAGGATAGGGAGGAGGTGGCTGCCTCCAGGTGTGCCAAATACTAGGCAACACATAAAGGGTTGAAACTTAGCCAAGAAGTGGAAAGGTTTCTGCATAGGGTCTACATTACCTGGAACAGACCTAACACCAAATAGAGGTAGTAGCTCTGACATATGACTCCTGACTCCAAACAATTCATTCTCAATTATTTTCTTTCTTTTTCTTTCTTTCTTTCTTTCTTTCTTTCTTTCTTTCTTTCTTTCTTTCTTTCTTTCTTTCTTTCTTTCTTTCTTTCTTTCTTTCTTTCTTTCTTTCTTTCTTTCTTCCTTCCTTCCTTCCTTCCTTCCTTCCTTCCTTCCTTCCTTTCTTTTTTCCCTCCCCCTCTCTCTTTTTTGTTTTTTTGGTCAGTCGTGGGGTTTGAACTCTGGGCTTGGGCACTTTCCCTCTGCTCTTGAGCTCAAGGCGAGCACTCTATCGCTTGAGCCACAGCTCCACTTCTGGGTATTGGAGATAAGGGTTTCACAGACTTTTCTGCCCAGGCTGTCTTTGAACCGCAATCCTCAGATCTCAGCCTCCTGAGTAGCTAGGATTACAGGTGTGAGCCACCAGCGCCCAGCTCTCTCTCTCTCTCTATCTCTCCTCTCTTTCACTCACCCTCCCTCTCTCCCCTACCTCAGTATTCTCAACTCTCAAATAATAAACACTTGCTGAGTTGAACTCACAGGCTGGGAGAGCAGCTCAATTGGCATATGTGAAATTTATTTAATGTTTCCTTATACCTCTACTACAAGTCACTGGAATCAAATAATGAACACTCAGCAGCATGGCATCTCAAGCAATTTGGAGGAGGAAAGCAAGCATGCTCACTGCATTCTGTGAGGTCAACCCTAGGAAGGTGGGGCAGACTCCTCCCTCCTCTTGCTAACTCTCAACTCAGTTTCTGCATCAGTAGAGGTGACTGTCTCCAAGAGTGCCAGTTACTCAAGTGACATAGGTATTAGGCAGAGACTTAGCCTCTTGTGGTGCTGAGATTAATGGCATGATTCAACATGATCCACTAGTTTGTTGAGATTGGGACTTCTTAAATTTTTGGTTAAGCTATGTTCAAATTGTGATCTATTTATTTCTGATTGCTAACCATGATTATAGATGTGAACCAGCACATCAGACCATTAAAAGTTCTTTATCCCACATGGAAGACATGAAGTTTATTTTACCAAATGACATACAAGTTGACAGACAGCAAAAGTAAGTCCTTAATTCTGGTCAAGATGTGTTATTAATATGAACCAAAATTACTTAGCAAAATATGTAACTACTGTGATTATACTTTCAAACTAACCCTACACTTGAATATCAAATCACCTATGTTAGCCAATGATTCACTCAAATTACCTGTAATCATTTATGTCTGTCCTATCTTCTAGAAGTAGGGAGAACTGGAACTCACACAATTAACTAAAGTGGGAGAATTTGAGATGATCACAGTTCTGAATCAGTCTAGGAAGCAAAGTATCACCCATATCAACCCACTAGGTAGGGATAATGGAATGCAATCATGATCCCTGCTTTTTGGGTTGGGTGCAAAAATTGCTACTCTATAAGCAAAGTAACCTAAACTAGAAAGGATTGGTGGAATGACTCCAGTGGTGGAATACTTGTCTGGCAAACACAACATCAAAACTCAAATCAACTTCCTAAAGATAAAATAAGAAAAGGAAAGAAAGAACAACTCATACTGAGCATGTGTTCAATGTAAAGATTTACACTAAATTATTGTAGTTATAAATGCCATCATTTATTTCTAGGAGCACACACATTTTGTGTCAAGACTAAATGAAAAAATAACACCATATATATAAAGATTTGGTAAAACACAGGTCTAGCTTACAATGGTGAACACTTAAGTTTACATGTGCAGTGGTGTTGCAGGGTTGTTAAGGTTTATGGAAGTCCATCTTCTTGATGAACTTGACATGATGAAATTACCTAACCATACATAAACATACAGTTCACTGGACAGATACTGCTGATATATATAGCACACACATGTATGCATTTGTATATTAACTGACATGTAAATAAAAATAAAAAATTACAATGAATAAATTTAGTGAACAGATAACTTTCCCAAAGTATTACTTTACCTGACCCAGTTCATGTCTTAAAGTCTCCAATGCTATATAACACTTACATGGTTGCTGATCCTCTTCCGATTTTATATGATATTGTTTTTTCTTTGTTTTTCAGGTGAAAAGCCTGCCAATAAATATACTTTCATGACATTCCTTTCTTTAGAAAATGAAAAGCACGTTATGTTATCTGGCTATTTATGTACTATCAAAATATTTTTTTTATAATTTCAAGTGCATATTGTCTTAGATCTCACTCATTCTCTTCCAATAGTACCTATGGTAAGGAGAAAATGAAGGATTATTCTGTTACTTTGGAAGTTTCTGTTATTAATAACTGTAATAAATATGAAAATTAAACTCTGAAATTATTTAGAGATATAACTTGAAAGTTACTTTCTAGACACTCATGTTACTCCCTCAACTAAATCACAGAACTTAAAATAAGTAACATTTTTAGCTGGGTGCCAATGGCTCATGCCTGTAATCCTAGCTACTCAGGAGCTGAGATCTGAGGTTAGTAGTTCAAAGCTAGCCCTGGCAGGAAATCCATGACACTCTTCCTTCCAATTAACCACCAGAAAACCAGAAGTAGCACTGTGGCTCAAGTTGTAACGTGCTAGCCTTGATCTGAAGAGCCCAGGGACAGTGCCCAGATCCAGAATTCAAGCCCCCTGACCAAGAAAATTAAAAAGGAAAAAAAGGGGGAAAAGTAATATTTTAAAGCTAATGTGCATATAAACACAAATTTGTCTAGAAATAAACTATAACAGCCCCTGGACTGGCAAAAAAAGAGATTAAAGTGAAATTGCCTTCAATAATTCATTTAGACGATCTATTCTGAGGGCAGGCTACTGGAACTCACATCACTAATTGAAGAGGTAGAATTTGAGAGGATCACAGATCAGAACCAGTGTGCAAGGAAAATAATAAGAGTCTCATGTCATCCTAAAAGTTCGCATGTTGGAATGCATTTGTGATCCTCGCTAATTGGCAGACAGAAGTGAGGAACATAGCCTGTGTTCGCCCCTCAGCAAAATGGATAACTTATGAGCAAAGTAAATAAATCAAAAAAGGATATTCTAAAGGTAGAATACTTGTTCAGCAAACAAAATATCTAAATTCATACTTATTTCCTAAAAGAGGAAAGAAAAGGGAAGAAAGAAAGAAAAAAGAAAGAAAGAGAGAGAGAGAGAGAGAGAGAGAAAGAAAGAAAGAAAGAAAGAAAGAAAGAAAGAAAGAAAGAAAGAAAGAAAGAAAGAAAGGAAGGAAGAAAGAAAGAAAGAAAGAAAGAAAGAAAGAAAGAAAGAAAAGAAAAGAAAGGAAGAAAAGAGAAGAAAGGAAGGGAGGAAAAAAGAAAGGGAAAAGCAGAGGTATAAATAAAAACCTCAGCATGCGTTAGAAGTTAACAATGACCCTAAATCATTTTAGCTATAAATACCATCATTTACTTCTGGGCAGAGACATTTTGTATCAAGCCTGAAAAAACCATAGCATACCACATATAAAGCTTGTGTTAAATACAGGTCTGCCTTAAACTGTTGGAACAATGAGAATGTATGTCTAGTGCTGTTGCATGTATGTTAATATATGTGGGAGTTTATCATCCTGATGATCTTGAAATGATGAAATTGACTAACTACACAATTACCTTGGCAGATCCCTGTTGAGACCTTTATTAAGTCACAGGTTAACAAAGAACAGTATATACAATGAAATATATTGAACAACAAGGCATTGTGACCAAAATTATTTTTACCTGATTCAGTGTATTTTTCCATTCTATATCACATGTACAAGTTCCTCATTCCCTTCTGTCTCATTATGTTGTCTTTCCTTGGTTTTGTTTTGTTTTCAGAACCATGGTATTAGAGGGCATTTCTTATATTTTTGTCTTCTAGTCTTCAGAAAGTCTGCAGTTAAATATGCTTAAGTTCCTTTCATTAGAAAATTTAAACCACATTGGGTAGGGTCTTCATCATGATTTTGTTACGATGTCAAATACATTTTTATTTCTGGCCTTCTACCTGTATAAAAAAACCTTACTGATACTTCAAAGTATGCTTTCCAGTTAGAGGAATCATCTTCACACATTTTCACACAATGTGTATCTGCCTAGTAACAGAACCCCAAACCACATTAAGGCATCTAATAGCTATCTAATTTTTGTTGCTTTCTTATCATATTGATTAGTATGAATTCTATGACCATTATAAAATCACATTTGTAATAAAACTTACTAGGTGGGAACTTCAAGGATGAGGTGGTGTGGGGTTTCTCGTGGAGCCCTCTCTGGTTCAAGGGAGGAGTTGGGATTGGCACAGTCTCTGTGGTAGAGCAGGGCGGGGCTTTGTGGGTGAAAGCCAGTCTGTGTAGGGCTGTGAGACAGGAGGGAGGGGACAGGAAAGACTAGACTTGTTAGGAGCAAGGTCTCTTGTGGAGTAGGTGGGACTTAAGGATGGAGACTGGTAGGTGGATTGGTTTTCAGTGGAAGAAGGCATGGTCACTGGGGAAGAGGCTCTTTGGGACAGAGCGTTGAAAAGGAAGAACAAGGCTACAAAGGAGGAGGTTACTTAGAGGAGGGGTTGACGTGTAGCACTGTGAGCCCTGGTGGGATATGTAGGGTGAGGTTTCCCATAAGGCATGGAAGAGAATGAAGGCATTCTGGTGCAGGAATGCGGAGCTATGAGGGAGAGGCTTTTCAGGGTCTGTGAGAGGGCAGAGCGGTACTAGGAAAAAGTGGGCTAGTAAGGGGCGGGGTTTCTGTTGGAGAATGGCAGGCCTTTGGGAAGTGTGTTAGGGTGGAGGTGGGGTTTCTGGCAGAGCAGGATGTAGAAACAATGTATGGAGGAATTTTTGCGGACCAGAGCTTGGTGAGAGCAGGGATAGGATCCAGTAGACTAGACTAGTTAGGACAGGGTTTCTGGTGTAGCCAGTCACCACTTCGAAAAGAGGAGTAAGGTTGGGTGGGGATTTTAGTGTTGCAATGCAGAACATTAGACTTTGGACAGGGTTTCCAGTGGGGCAAGGCAACCTTCAAAAAGGGACTATGAAGGGACAGGGATTTACATTTGAGCCTGGTGAGGCTTCCAGAGGGAGGCCAACAGATGCAGTGGTTTGCAGTGGAGCAATGTGGGTGTCGAGAGATGGGATAGTGTGGTGGGGTTGTCTAGTGGGGGTTTTCTAGAGTAGGTCAGGGCTTGGAGCGATGGGGTTAATTGGAAGAGGGACTTTGAGAAGGAGTGGAAGGTCTACAGAGGTGTAGGGTAATTATGGGCAGGGTAACTGGTTGAGTAGGTTGTGGATCTTCGGGAGGATCCAATAAGGGGGGATTCATATCAGGAACAATGCAACCATTGAGAGAGTAGATATGGGAGGTAGAGGGGCCTGTGGTGGAGCAGGGCTGGCTTTCCAGGCAGGAGATGGGCTGTGTGAGATGCTTCTGCTCAACCAAGGCGGTGCTACAAGGGCAGTTATAGAGTGGTGGAGAGTTTTTGGTGTAGCATGAAGGGCTTTGTGGGAAGAGGTAGGTTCAGGGCTGGGTTTGAGACGTTAGGCCACTTAGAAGTAGACTAGTTATGGATGGAGTTTCTGATGAAACCAAGAGGGGTCGAGGGAGAAGTCTGGTTGGGAGTGGGGTATGAAAGGGACGGGAGGAGCTTGGAGGTAATAGAATATGGGAGCAATGGGACTTTGAGGGAATAGAATAGTTAGGGATGGGGTATCTGTTGGATGAAGTTAGGATTAGAGGGAGGAGCCTGATGTAGGCGGGGTTCTTGGTGCAGCAAGGTGGATCATAGGAGGAGATATGGATGTGGCCTGGTTTCTGGTGGTGCAGAGCAGGGATTCCAGGAAGGGGTGGAGTGGAAGAAGGCATTCCCTGTAGCAGATGAGGACTTTCAAGAAGGATTCTGGTTGCAGTCAGGCCTTTGAAAGTTTAGAGCAGGACTACCAGGGGTAGGTTAGTTAAGGTTGAGCTTTTTAAGGATGAGGCTGACTGGAAGTGGGTTTCCAGTGGATCCAGTCAAGTTTTATGGGAAGGGGGGATAGGAAAGGGACAAGACTTAGTGAAGAGTGGGGTACAAAAAATAAACAATTACTCTAATAGGAACACCATTTTCAGTCAGTTTAGAATTATATTACTTTTCTGTATGCGAGAGATATTGGAGAAAGTAAGCAAGTAATAATTCCTTCCTAGTGAAATTTTTCTGTATTCCAGTTGTGAGAAAACAAGACCACGGGTCACATCAGGATCAGAGGCCCACAGTAGACTAAGACACATGAAGCACTGGACTTGATTCCCCAGCACAACCTTTAAGGACTACAAATAAAAAATTTTAAATATCTCACTTGGTCATAATGGACACTCTATTATCTTAAAATTGTGAATGAATAGAACTATTACTCTGACTGTTTTAGAAATCCTAAAACTAAGTAAATGATAATGTTTTAACTTTATATAATATTGGGAAGTATAGTGAAATAATTAGGAAAATATAAAATTGTACACAGAATGTTTGTTGTCCAGCATCAATTTTAATCTAAAAGAATTTAAAACCAGAAAATTGCCATCTAGTGAGATTGCAGATTGGTTTATTTTCAGTCATCAAAATGGTGACTTAAGGAATGTGTCTTCATCATTGGATGCATCGATGTTAAAACATATCTAAAAATGTGAAGCACTATACAGACCCTTAAGAAACTCAGAAGGATCTGGGAAATGAGGTTGGAATAAAATTAATGACTAATTACAGTTGGAATTGATCTTCACTAGGACCATAATTATTTTCCAGAAGAAAAGACTACATTGAAAAATAAACAAAACAGTCAAAAAGAAGCAGACAGGCAGACCTTGAAGTAAACATTATCCAATGAACAACACCTATTGAAGCATGACTGCAATAATCTTTTACTTAAGTTACAGTACTGATCTATGTTCTTCCTTTATGCCAAATAACAAAGCCATGAAAATTTAACAATAATTTTCAAGACATTAGACTTTACAGAAGGAATTCAATGAATGTATTTCTAGAAAGTAAAGATAGATGTCTGAGATAAGAGTAAAGCAAATATCCCCAATTTTTAGCCCTTTGAGGTGAGAGGGGTACAAGCCGAAGCACAAGGAGAATGGACGGAAGTACAGTAATGCATACCAGTAGTTCCCAAGATGCAATGATGAATGTAACAGGGGAGAAAATCAACATGACCATCAAAGGACTTAGCACTGGAGAGTAGAGAGAAGAACAGTGAAAATCCATGGAGAATTACAAAGGATGACCTTGCATATTTGGCAGAAGTGTGCATTGCATAGCATTGAAGTCTAAAATATGTGTAGGTATTATAGGAAACTATTTGTGCTCATATGGTGCCTCAATAGTGATAAACTTTTGATTTACAGGACATTGAATAATCATAAAGGTCTTGCTTCGGTAGTGCAGAGTTAAATCTTGATAAATTCTGTTTTTAAACACATAACACCCTAATACCAAGACAAGAAGATTCAAATTATATATAAGTGACTTGACTGCAACAATAGAGTTCAAAAAATCAAATCACATAATGTGGATGCAAAAGGATTATATTATTAAGGTAATCTATAAACAACACACATTTTATGTGAATAGTCCTGATTATTAATGATTTGTTTTCCATACAGATTTTGGATGCACAAAAGCAACAAAAACAAAACCAAACAACACAAAGCAAATGACACTTGGCAATAGAGCTAGATGCCAGTATCTCATCTCATGAGGCTGAGATTGGAAGACCATGGTTCACAGATGGCTGGGGTAGCAATCCATGAACGTTTATGTTCAATTGTTCAATCAAATACAGAGTAAAACCTTAGTTAAAATAGCACAGATTCAGTCAATCATGAGTGAAAAAACAAGCAAGATTTTGAGGCTCCGAGTCAAGTTTCATTACTGCACACACACACACACACACACACACACACACACACACACACACACACACATCCACACAGCGAATATTAAGAGTGTAAAAAATGAACTTATCTGCTAGGACTATCCTAAGCATATATTAATTAATGAAAATGATGGAAACCATAGAGCCTATGTTTCTTTGAGTCTGGCTTCCTTCACATAATGATTTTTTTCCAAGTCTTTCCATTTTCTTAAGAAAGGGGCTGTGTCATTCTTTCTGATAGAAGCATGAAATTCCATTGTGTATATATACCACATTTTCTTGATCCATTCATCTATTGAGGGGCATCCGGACAGGTTCCATATCTTAGATATGGTAATAATGCTGCAAAAAACATACTTGTGCTGGTAGTTTTAGTGTTTTATTTTTTGGAGTCTGGTCCTGGGCATGAACTATGGGCATGGGCGCTGTCCTTCAGCTCTTCAGCTCAAGTTTAGGGCTCTATCACTTGAGCCACAGTGCCACTTTCGGCTCTTTTCTTTTTGCTTATGTGGTACTGAAGAATCGAACCCAGGGCCTGTTGCATGCAAAGCAAACACTACCACTGAGTCACCTTCCCAGACCAAGAGAAGATATTTTAACTTATTTTCTACAAGTAAACTAATATTAAACAAAGCTAATTAAAATCATTACTTATTTACTCTTCAGAAGATGAGTATAGTACTCTTAGATATCTTGGAGGAAAAGACTTTAGACTCATTACAACTGATGCCTTGCATTGAAATTACAGGCTAAACTTTCTTCTTCATGAAACAAAAGCTTCAGTTCTTCATATTAGAATTATAAAATCATAATACCTGCATGTTGATTTGTTTTCCTCTGCTATTTTCAATTCCATTCTTCATCCATTAGCTATTTAGAGATAATTTCGACAAATGCCCATTAGTGGGATTGCTGGCCCCAAAGCTATGTACATTTCACCATACAAAATGATGCTAATTGAAATGAACTCCAAGACATGGAAATAACAAGTACTTTTTTTTTCAGATATCAACCTTGATATCGGTAAAGTAGTGTATCTAGATCTTATTTTGTTTCATTTCTCTTTGATTTATCCCTGGACATCTCTGTCTTGATTCTGGTACCTTCCATCTTGTATATACATTATCTGATTTGTAGAAGGAAAGGGAAATAACATAAGGATGAAAGAAGTGACCCATTGCAACAATGATATTCACAGACAATATACCGGCAATGAACTTCACAACTTTGGGGTGGGGGGTAGAGTTGGGGGTGAGATAAGATAGGAGAAAAACAATGGAGTGTGTAACAATATTCAACAAGGAATTTACCTTACTCATGTAACTGTAACCACTCTGTACAGTACCTTTAAATAAAATAAAATTTACAAAAGTGAACCTACCCTAGAAAACAAATATCCTTTTCAAAATAACCCATCTGTAATAGCACTTTTGAGTGATTCTAGAGTCAAACTGTTATACCTGGAAAGGGATATATTGGGAAGCCCTCTCAAATGGCAATCAAAGGTTGAGAGCTGTGCTCTGTAAAGGTCAAACAGTTAAGGGAAGACAAGGGTATGGGTTATTACCTCAAAAATATTTAAGTTAGAGCTGTTGGACACTAAAAGTTTAAGACTTTGGAGACAAGATGGATGTCTGTGCTATGGTTGTAATGACTATTGCTCCCTTCTGCTCCCTATATATAAGGGATTCAATTATCACTATGTATACAAACAATAACTCAGTTAATAGTTGTAACCACAAGCTAGATTGATGCCTTAGTTTGTGGATATACCTATAATCACTCACTACCCCACCACTGTAGTAGAATGAATATAAACATGTTAAGCAGGATTTGGGGTTCCGGAAGCCGGCAATGAGGCTTTGGGTCCTCTGGTGTCTATTTTCCTATCACTTCCTGTGATTTCTCAGTTCTTTGGCCAGGTATCCCATCTTCTTTGCTGTTCCATGGTTGTGGTCAGTGACAATACTGAAATTTTGAACACCTCAAAACAAACTATGGAAAAACACTTCCCCACAAAAAATTCACAAATGTATAGGAGCACTTGAAAAGGTACGAAACATCAGCAGTCACCCTATGATCCGCTAGCAAGAAAGTATAATTCAGGAGTATCTTAACTTCTGATAATATAAGCGATGGACAATTGTCCCTTTTGTACATTTGGTATTTGGTATTGCATAAATTTTCAGAAACGCATATACATTGTGAAATAATGTTATTTATTTCATAGGTCACAAACCTCATCACTGGAGTGATGATCCTAATGTCTTATCTCAGTTGCCTGATTCAGACTTAGATGAGTGTGAATTGCGTAATTATGAACATTTCTCCATGAAACTTAACAACACAGAATGAAGTGTGAGGGTAAGTCCACTCCATACCTCTAAAGATTTTACATATATGACAGTAATACACACCTAAACTGCTCAGCACTTACAGCACATTGGTGTGTTTTAATTGTCTTCAGTTCAGAAATACTCTAGAGTTTAAAGTAGAATGATGGGCTGTACATTTTCAATGCAAGAGTGATGATCACACCCTGCAATTACTCTCAGTGGAAAATTCTTCCTATACATTTTACTGATTTAGCTTCTACTCTGTGCTTTAACATTATCAGGGAAGGTCACACTGTATTGAGCTAAAATACTGCAGCAACCTTAGCTGCCTTTGATTTTACCTCTAATCTTAATATCAAGGTCAACTCCGCAACTCTAAACACATCATTAGTAGACACCTGAACTTTCCAAGCTTGGTTAAAAATTCAGCTACCATTGCTCATTGCCAGTGTTAAAGATCTCACTCCATTAGATTTATTGTGTTTCTTCTTGTATTTCCAACACTGCCTTAGATGTTTGTTTTTGATATGGAGCTTTTAGTTTGCATTTGATTCATTGAAGTGTTAGTGATTCCAGTTGAACTGCATATATTATAATGTAAGTAATTTGATGTTTTGACATATGAATTTAATTTTGGCAATTGAGGAAGTCAATACATATCACTCACAAAGGTTTCTTTATATGTACTGGTATTGCTTTATTGTGAACTTCCTAAAAGCCAGTCATAGGAGCACATGTCCTAATCCCATCACTTCTGTCACTGAGACGAGGCTTGAAAGGTCCAGACAACTTGGCACTTCATAGTAAGAAGGTTTCTACAATGAAGGGTGAGAGAATAGAAAAAAGAGCAAATGAATCTACCAACTCTTTTGTTACATGTTCTTTACACTTAGCCATTAAGACACCATAATATTATTTTATTACTTCTTACCTACTCTTTTCCTGTTCTGAGATGTTTTATTTATGGATCTCTAAGAAATCATATAAGAATCATATATTAAATCTATAAATCATATAAGAAATCTTAAAAAAATAGTTGTTAGGGATATATAACCTAAAAGGAATACTTTCAGGAAAGTATTAAGCACATAAAATGTAATGCACACCTAAAATTGTCTCTTTATTGGAAAGTTCAGCAGTTGTAGTTTATTGTTATTTTGATAACAAAGTTTATAAACTAAGTTACAATAGTATTCCAAATGGAACACAGAACTAGAAAAATGAAGGGTAGCACTAAAGAACGCTACTGCTACCACTAATAGAGTAAGAATAAAATTTAAGCAAAACTCTTTCAGAGTAAAAGCCACAGGACAGCCCCAACATTACTTTAATTGCTTCATATGAAGAAAAGACCTTTATTTGTAAAGACAAATTTTCACAGATATTAACATCAGTTGGGTATATATTTCTTAAGGCCTTTAGGAAGGATGCTGTGACTATGTTGATGGAAGCTGACTTCTTTGGGACCTACTACACAATGTGCAGACACCATTCCAAGCACTGCATCTGCATTAGGTTAATTTTAGTGCTCATGATAGTTCTTCCAGTTAGTAAATGAATTAAGTATTTTATTAAAAACAGAAGTAGGCAACAAGGCCAAACAAATTTCCCAAGTACCTAATACTGATCAGCTATAGACCCATAATTCAAATCCAGGTTTCCACTAGGCATATCTGAGGATATTCTGTAAATTTCACATTCATTAGCTTTCAAGATGTATGGAGGAGATGAACACATATTATCTTCCTAATTATGGTTATAATGACAATAATATTGCTACAGAATATACATATTTTTAAATGAAAAGGGTGTGGGTAATGACATTGTAGGTGATCTTTATACCAAATAAGGCCTGAGCAAAAAAGTAAAGTAAGGGGCTAGGAAGGTGGCTCAGTGGTAGAGCGATTACCTTGAATGCATGAGGTCCTGGGTTCAATTCCTCAGCACCACATAAGCAAAAAGAAAAAAGTTGCAAGTGGCGCTGTGGCTCAAGTGGTAGAGCACTAGCCTTGATCTGAAGAGCTGAGGGACAGCACCCATGCCCAGAGTTCAGGCCCCACGACCAGACCCCCCCCCCCAAATAAAGAAAAATAAAAGAACCTAGGCCCCAAATTTAAGTCATAGTACTAGCACTGATATACCATATATATATATATATATATATGGTATATATATATATATATATATATATATATATATAGTTCCTAAAATATACAGTGAGTTAATTTGTCGAAATCTGGTCATAAATTAAATATGAGGTGTGAAAACATATGTAAGTCTGAAATGTTTCCATGGTATTTTGACAAGACAGCTGGAAGAGTTATCACTTAATCAAATAGTAATGAGGGATTGGTTTGTAGATAGAGATCAAAGCTCACTTTGGGATCTTTTGAGTTTTCTAAAATCAGTAGTTAGTAGTTGTCAGTAGACAGGATGCTATTAAGGACTTGAATTAAAGAAAACAGAGCAGGAGAAAAAATACAGAAATAATTACTGTATTCAGTGGTAACAACCATGAGAAGGACTTTGACAGAGCTAAGCCCTGGGATACACAAATATGTAAAACATGACAAATGAAGAAAAACAATAATAAGTATGTAATGCAGACTTATATGGGTAGGTATTTTTAATGTTTAAGGGCTATGAAGTGATTGTGTGATGACCTAAAATTTATGAAATTGGTAAGTTCAACTATCCTTTGGGCCAACCATAGCTGATAGTGTAAGTAAAACGGAGCCACAATAATGTGTCTTGATTTACCAAAGTAAAAATAGGCCAATATTTGGAAAGCCACTTTTTGGACATGTGGTTGGAGTGGCAATTACTGCAGTTTGTTCAAGTGTCAGTAGAAAGCTACAGGGTTAGCACAATGATAGAAATCTTTCAGGGATCTGATAGATTTTTCCCTCTGTCTTCAGTTTCCCTCTTTTTATGAGAGCTAAAATGTCATTACTGGAAGCCTATCCAAATTGTTCCTTTGGCAAGTTAACAGATAGTCAGTCTATCACATTCCCAAATAAAAGAGAATGGGAACAGGTCCACATTGAGCACTCACAGTAGACTGGTCTCTGGACTTTCTCAGAAGAGCCTTCTGCCATTGTGGGATGGATAGGGCTGGATAATATGCAAAACAGACACCACAGATTGAAAGTATTCTGCTAAGTTGACACTTGAGATATTGGATGTTTTAAGTGCATTGTATTGATTTTTATGAATCAATACAGATTCTTCATACCATATGATGGTACTAGATTGTAAAATGCATGCTTATTGCATTTCCTTTGTATAACATATAGTATGTTGTGAAATTTGGTATAAAACATTAGTCTTTTTATATATTTATTTTTAATATGGATTACTCTAGTTCTCAAGAGTAGGGAAATGCCTTGGAACTTTGTAATTTGATGTCATATGTAATTTTTTTTAGTTTTATTTATTGTCTATTGCAGCACCCGCCTATATGTAATTTAAACTGTAGTTTTCTTCAAGTGTATCATCATACACTGAAGTTTTTTTCTTACAAGCTTTCTAATAAATATGTAATCTATTCAATTGTGAAAAGTACTGCTGTACCTCCCACTTATTTGTGGCATTTCTGAAATCCAAGTTCCTCTGTGTGTCAGGGTGGATACTTTTGCCTGAAACAATTTTGTTATTTAATACATAACATCTGGCTACTTAGGGAACAAAGGATGTGAAGCTACAATATCCCGATAAAGATCTTCCAGGACAATTCAAGGGCAACTCATGTACTCTCTGTGTAGGTGAATAGGAGAATAGAAAAGAAATTCTTTTTTTTATAATTTAATTTTATTTTATTTGAGAACATACTGTACAGAGGGGTGACAATTATATGGGCAGGATAATGCCTACATTTCTTACCAAGCATTGCAGCCTCCTCCTTTGTTTACCCTTCACCTCCCTTCCCAGCCTCCCCCCTCCCCCCCACCCAATCATACCCCCCTCCCCCCCCCCACACCGACATTGTAAAGCTGGTTTTGACATGACATTTTGTACTTCTCATTGTTGCAACAGGTCCACCTGAATCCTTAAACGACTTGTTTGTCCCCATCTCCTCCACATGTTATACTGACATCAAATATAGTGAAAGCGGGGGTTACACTGTGGGGGAGGGACATACAAAGCAACAAAGAAATAATCTTATAAATGCGTTAGAAACACATGCATGAAAGAAACAAAAACATTAAAATACATATTTGAGGGTTCGTTTTCCTAACATCACATTCTCTGACCTTTTCCGCTTGACTCATACCTATACTAGATATTGCAAATAAGGGAAACCATGGGACCTACGTTTCTTTGGGCCTGGCTTACTTCACTAAATATAATTTTTTCCAAGCCTTTCCATTTCCTAACAAATGGGGAAATGTCATTCTTTCTGATGGAGGCATAGAATTCCATTGTGTATATATACCACATTTTCTTGATCCATTCATCTACTGAGGGGCATCTGGGTTGGTTCCATATCTTAGCTATGGTAAATAATGCTGCAATAAACATAGTTGTGCTGGTAGTTTTAGTGTGGTCTTTTTTGTAAACATTAGGGTAAATGCCCAAAAGTGGGATTGCTGGGTCATAGGGGAGTTCTATGTGAAGTCTTTTGAGGAACCTCCATACTGCTTTCCAAAGTGGTTGAACAAATTTACATTCCCACCAACAATGAAGTAAGGTTCCTTTCTGTCCACATCCCCTCCAGCATCTGTTGTTGTTAGAGATCTTGATTTTTGCTGTTCTAACTGGAGTGAGGTGATATCTCAATGTTGTTTTGATTTGCATTTCTTTTATGGCTAGGGATGTTGAACATTTCTTCATGTGTCTATTGGCCATCCTTCTTTCTTCTTCAGAGAAGCTTCTCTTTAAGTCTTTCGCCCACTTACTTATTGGGCAGTTGTTTCTTTGAGGATTTGTTGTTGGGTAGTTTAATTTTTTGAGTTCCAAGTATATTTTAGATATGAGACCCTTGTCCGTTGTATGGCTAGTAAAGATCTTCTCCCAATCCGTGGGCTTTCTATTGATCTTGCTAGCTATGTCATTTGCCCTGCAGAAGCTCTGCAACCTTATGCAATCCCATTTGTCCAACCTTTCTTTGATTTGTTGTGTTTCCGGGTCTCTATTCAGAAAATTTCGGCCTGAGCCAAGGAGACCCAGGGTTTCTCCTATTCCATCCTGTAATGTTTTCAGAGTGTCTGCTTTGAGTTCAAGGTCTTTGATCCATTTGGAGTTGATTCTGGTGCAGGGTGATATATAAGGATCTAGCTTTAGTTTTCTACGTGTAGTTAACCAGTTTTGCCAGCACCATTTACTGAAGAGGATGTCTGTCTTCCATTCTATTGTTTTAGCTCCCTTATCGAAGATTAGATGGCTATAGGTCTGTAGGTTCATTTCTGTGTTTTCAATTCTATTCCATTGGTCCTGAGGTCTGTTCTTATGCCAATACCAAGCTGTTTTGATTACTATGGCTTTATAGTAGAGTTTGAAATTTGGTATTGATATTCCTCCAGCAGTGTTATTTCCGTTGAGGAGCGTTTTTGCTATTCGGGGTCTTTTATTGTTCCATATGAATTTTTGGATTGCCTATTCTATTTCCTTGAAGAATGAGGGTGGAATTTTGATAGGTATTGCGTTGAATTTGTAGATAGCCTTGGGAAGTATTGCAATTTTCACGATGTTAATCTTTCCAATCCAGGAGCATGGGAGGTTTTGCCATTTTTTAAGTTCTGTGTTGATTTCCTTTTTCAAGATTTTAAAGTTTTCATCATAGAGGTCCTTCACTTCTTTAGTTAAGTTAATTCCTAGGTATTTTATTTTTTGTGGGGCTATTACAAATGGAGTTGCTTTCCTAATTTCAGCCACACTTTTCTCATTGTTGGCATACAGAAAAGCCATTGATTTTTGGGGGTTAATTTTATAACCTGCTACTTTGCCAAAGTTTTGAATCAGCTTGAGTAATTTGGGAGTGGAGTCTATAGGATTCTTTAAATACAAGATCATGTCGTCTGCAAAGAGGGAGAGTTTTATTTCTTCTTTCCCTATTTGGATCCCCTTTATGACTGCATCTTGTCTTATTGCTGTAGCTAGGCATTCTAATACTAGATTGAAGAGAAGTGGAGAGAGTGGGCATCCTTGTCTTGTTCCTGAGTTAAGAGGAAATGGCTTTAGTTTTTCACCATTGAGTATATTGCTGGCTGTAGGTTTGTCATATACAGCCTTTATTGTATTGAGGAATGTTCCATGGATTCCTAATTTTTCCAAAACCTTCATCATAAAGGGGTGTTGGATCTTGTCGAATGCTTTTTCTGCGTCTATTGAGATAACCATGTGGTTCTTATTCTTGCTCCTGTTGATGTGATGAATAATATTAATTGATTTGCGTATATTGAACCAGCTTTGCATCCCTGAAATGAATCCTGTTTGATCGTGGTGTATGATTTTTTGGATGAATTGTTGAAGTCGGTTGGCCAAAATTTTGTTGAGAAGTTTTGCATCAATGTTCATCAAAGAAATGGGTCTATAGTTCTCTTTCTTTGATGAGTCCCTGCCTGGTTTTGGGATGAGGGTTATGATGGCTTCATAGAATGTGTTCGGTAGTGAGCTTTCTCTTTCAATTTCATTGAACAGTTGGAGAAGAATTGGTGTGAGCTCTGCTTGGAAGGCCTTGTAAAATTCTGCTGTAAAACCATCTGGCCGTGGACTTTTCTTAGCTGGGAGGGCTCTTATTGCTGTTTCTATTTCAATGCTTGATATGGGCCTGTTAAGATAGTTTACCTCATCTTGGTTTAGTTTTGTCATGTCAATATTTGCTAGGAAGAGGTCCATTTCTGTCAAGTTCTCAAACTTATTAGCATAAAGTTTTGAGAAGTATTCCCTTATAATGTTCTGAATCTTGGTTGTTTCCGTGGTGATGTTTCCATTCTCATTTCTGAGTTTATTTATTTGGGTGTGTTCTCTTCTTTTTCTGATAAGATTTGCTAAGGGTCTGTCAATTTTGTTAATTTTTTCGAAGAACCAACTCTTTGTTTTGTTGATTCTTTCTATAGTTTTTTTGGATTCTAATTTATTTAATTTTGATTTAATTTTAATTATTTCTTTCCGTCTACTGGATTGGGGTTTATCTTGCTGCTCTTTTCAAGGAGGTTTAGATATGTCATTAAATTGTTGGTTTCAGATCTCCCCAATTGGTTGATGTAGGAGTTCAGAGCTATAAACTTGCCTCTGAGTACTGCCTTTGCTGTGTCCCAAAGGAGCTGGTAATTCAAGAACCATAGGAAGGAGCTGGTAATCCAAGAACCATAGGAAGAACCCAGTTTTCGCAGCCCCCAAGAAGGTAGATAACATGGCAGGAACTCCCAAATACCTCTCAGTCCTATCTCTTAATGTTAACGGACTGAACTCTCCAATTAAGGGACATAGACTGTCTAGTTGGATTAAAAAACAAGACTCTTCTATCTGCTGCCTGCAGGAGTCACATCTTGCCCGTAAAAACAAACACATTTTCAATGTTAAAGGCTGGAACAAAACCTACCAAGCAAACGGACCCCATAAACAGGCGGGAGTTGCAATCCTAATATCAGATAAAATAGACTTCAAATTAAAATTCGTGAGAAGAGATAAAGAAGGTCGCTACATACTAATTAAAGGATCTCTCCTTCAGGAGGATATTACAATTCTAAATATCTATTCGCCAAACAATGGAGCACCCAAATTTATCAAAGAAACACTACTTTCCCTCAAATCTCATATAGATCCAAAGACATTAATTGTTGGAGATTTTAACACACCACTCTCCCCACTAGATAGATCAACTCGGCAAAAACTCAACAGAGAAACCACAGATCTAAACAGCTGCATAGATCAACTAGACTTAACAGACATCTACCGAACATTTCACCCAGCAGCATCAGAATACACGTTTTTCTCAGCAGCACATGGAACGTTTTCTAAAATAGACCACATTTTAGGCCACAAAGCAAACTTGTCTAAATTCAGAAACATTGAAGTTATACCTAGCATTCTCTCTGACCACAAGGGAATAAAAGTAGAACTCAACACCAAAAGCCACCAAAGAAAGTCCGGTATCACATGGAGGCTGAACAACACACTGCTGAATCATGAGTGGGTCATGGAAGAGATTAGAAAGGAAATTCAAATGTTCATGCTATTCAACAAAAATGAACACACAAAATACCAGCTCCTCTGGGACATAGCAAAGGCAGTACTCAGAGGCAAGTTTATAGCTCTGAGCTCCTACATCAACAAATTGGAGAGACCTCAAACTAACAATTTAATGACACATCTAAACCTCCTTGAAAAAGAGCAGCAAGATAAACCCCAATCCAGTAGACGGAAAGAAATAATCAAAATTAAATCAGAATTAAATGAATTAGAATCCAAAAAAACTATAGATAGAAAAGAAATTCTTATACATGAAAGTGACTGGGAGTGTGTGCACATAGGTGTTCACTTATTTATCTGTTGTTATAATTTTACAAATTCACTATTATTAAACGATATTTCATATATATATATATACGATATATATATATATATATATATATATATAATATATACATATGTATATGATCACAATTTCCAAAATCCAGAGAACCACATCCATGGGTATCACTTTCCGATGTTGCTCTTTGGGAAATAAGAATAAATCCTGGTATTGTCCTGTGGTAGAGAAATAACTCAGAGATTCAAATGTTTTTCTTTCAATATGTCGCCTGTTCCTACATCTAAAACTAAGAAGTCTGTTAATGCATAATACATGTTATAATATATTTAATATATTATATAATGTATAATATATTATATATAATAACTGACATTATTATATATTTATAAGGAAAAATAAAACAAATGTATCGATGTCCATACATTCCTAGCCATGATTAGGTTCAGTAGAGTTAGGTGCATTACATCTCAACAGGAAAATTCTACTAAAGTTCTGATGACCTTGAGCTAGATAAGGAAAATTTCTGTAAAAAGAGCCTCTCTTCAATTATGAGAAAAAATAAGTTTGTAAAATTTTTTCTTTTGTTTTATTATTTTGTTTTTATTTAGGCCGGCCAAGGGGCTTGAACTCTGGGCCTGAGCACTGTGCCTCACTTCTTCAATTTAAGGCTAGTGCTCTACCACTGGAGCCATAGCAGCACTTCTGGCTTTTTCTGCTTATGTGGCACTGAAGAATCGAACCCACAGCCTCATGCATGCAAGGCAAGCACTCTACCTACTGAACCACATTCCCAGCCCAAGTTTGGAAGTTTTTGAGAAGAGGAATTTGGCATTTGCTTTGCATCCTTGATTAGTAAAAAGTAGATAACATTTTGCTCCACATATTGTCTCCTTTTATGTCCCCTAAACAGTTACACATGATCATCATCCATCGCATATCTTTAGGTCCTTCTTTTATTTCTTTTATCATTATTGTTTCTTGTTGTTTTGCTGATCCTAAAGCTTGCACTCAGGGCCTACGCATTTTCCCTGAGCTCAAGGCTCATGCTCTACCACTTGAACCTCAGCACCATTTCTGGCTTTTTCTGCCTGGGCTTGCTTTGAATCATAATACTCAGATCTCAGCCTCCTGGGTAGCTAGGATTACAGATGTGAGCCACTAGTTCCCAGCAAGTCCCTCTCTTTTAGATATTATTCTAAAAGCCTCCTATTGAAGGTCACTCCTAAGATAGTAAATGGACCTATGCCAATAGTTCCTTCAAACTCTCATCTCCTGTTATGGCTATGGTGTGTCTTTTCCATTGTATCCTGAACCTACTTCACTGTTCTCTTCCTAATCCATGATTCTAGATGTATTCCTAATAATTACCTAAATTTTGTGGCTATAAACCCTAAATTACTCAACTATTAATTTAATTTAATTTTTTCAACATGATTGTTGTTCTGTACAAATCTGAGCTTATATTCACCTCTTGCATCTATCTTTTGGCATGAGCAGAGCCTGGGCCTATTCTACCTTAAATGCAAGAGGTTAGCCAAAGAATAGCCTACATTATTCCTGCCTAGGAGCCAGGACAAGTAGTTGAGTGCCTGAAAGAAGCAATGCATTCCTGACATAAGAAGGGGTGAGAGAGACAACAGCCTAGAGAGAAAATTGGCAGTCACAACATTTAACAACTTCTCCTTTGGGGAAACTGACCTCCTTCAAAGTGGCAGTGAGATAACTTACCTAGTGAATTTTATTATATGAAGGAAGTTGTCATGTCTCACTACACAACTCTCTTGTAGTCAAAGAGAGGGTCATTCTTTTGTTTCCTCCTTAGGCCTAGTCTTAGTTTATCTCCATCTTAGACTTTGCTCAGACTCTACTCCTACCAGAAGGTCCCTGATGAGGAGAAAAGTGTGATCTCTTGGCTTCTGACTTGCCCTTTGGGACCTGAGGCCACTTTTAGTTTTCAACCTATTCCTTCTGACAATGGGAAAGCTCATTCTCTGAATTGTGCCCTAGTATCAAATCTCTTCAGAGAAAGTCAAGGAATGACAGATTCTGCCTGAGGGAGTGAGTTTCTCCATTTTCAAAGAGGTCAATTAATATCTGATTCTGAGACCCAGGGGGTAGTCCTTCACCAGATCCTCCAAGCTGGAGTGGATGTTACCTCAGACTCCAAGCCATCCTCATATTTCTCCAGCTCTTTCTCATGCACCAAAAGGTTACAGGAGTTTAGTCCAGAAACAAGGAGAAATGAGAGTAGCAGAAGAACCATTGGCAGGGTGAGGAATTAGGAAATTTGGGTGAAAAAAAGGGCTCAGAAAATCTAGGATCAGGGGGCTGGGAAGGGGGGTCAGTGGTAAAGCACTTGCCTTGCATGCCTGAGGCCCTGGGTTCAATTCCTCAGCACCACATAAGCAAAAAGAAAAAAGCTGGAAGTGGCGCTGTGGCTCAAGTTGCAGAGCGCTAGCCTTGAGCTGAAGAGCTGAGGGACAGCCCCCAGGCCCAGAGTTCAGGCCCCACGACCAGACCCCTCCCCCCCCCAAAAAAAGAAAATCTATGATCACTCACATCATTTGGGAATCACGTCATAAGATTAGGGAATAAAAGTAATAAATTACTACCTAAAGTACTAACTCCACTACTCTACAAGTGTTCTGTCAAAAGTTAGCTGTCCTAGCTCTATTTTGATCAGGAAAACGGAGCACATTTTTTCCTCACAAAGATCAACTGAGTATCGTTATCCATACCCCAGTTTGTTCTTACTCTCTACTTCTCTGTTACTTTCCTTTGCTGGTTTCAATCAATGACACTTGAAAGTGTTAGCATCTTCAGACGTGTAATTACACTTTCTTCTAATCCATTTGTTATAAAGTAAAACAAATTATAGGGAAATGTATATCTACGCTACATTTTCTTCTATAGCATATTTATTTGATGTTATTAAGTATTATTTTAATAGTTTCATTGTTCAAACTTGAGGAAAATGTTTTACTATTAGCAGTAATTAGTTGCACATATTTTTCCATGTCTGTGTATTTCTAAGCTTTTAACATCGTCTTTTTCCCCAACTGTTGCCTTCTTAAAATTGCTTCAAATTATAAACTATATATGATGGTCCTCTATGTGTTCATTGATATATTTAAATTTTGATATAATATCCACATATTATAGGATATCTTTAACCTATTGTAACTGGTCTGAAAATCAATATGGACGTTCCTCATTAAAGCAAAAACACAATGCCACAAAACGTAGTGAAAGTAGGATTAGGTATATATTCAAAATATTTAGCAATGATACAGTAGAAACCTTCACTTCTCATATACCAGAACATGTTTAAAGCTATGAATAGCACATTTTTTTATTCCCTCTTTCCGGTGCATCTAGGTTGATTACACAACTTGTTTGCTATGAATATTGCTGCCATGAACATGGATGTTCATGTTGATTTACATTCCTTCAATATGTATCCAATTGCAGTAAAGGTCATCAAGATATCTGTCTTTTTGGTATTGTGTAAACTTCCATTAAGATATCCCTATGGATTGCACTAGTTTACAATGCCACAAAACCAAATATAGTTCCTGATTTATTTCAACTTCTCCAGCAGTTTATTTATTTGAGTGGTGATAGCTATTCTGGTGTGTAAGATAGGATCTCAGTGACTTTCCTCTTTATTTTCCTTTGTATTTGCTATGTAGATATGAATCTCAAACATTTCATTTATTTATTACTTACTTTTGTACTTCATTCCTGATTAGTATCTTTCTTTTTCTTTTGGTATTTGATCAATTTATAAGATTTATAACATTTGATTTTTTCCCATTACAAATACTCATTTTAGTTAGTAAAAAGATTTTTTTCATTACAGTGGTGAACAATTAACTAAAAACAACAAATTGTACATTTATATCACTGGATGTTTTTGTTTGTATTTACAGCCAGGAAATTGTTTCAATAAAGATGTTGAACTTCTTTCACTGATATACTGAAAGTATAGTATCTCATATTGGGCTAAAATAATCTCAGAATTAACAGTCACAGCCTGTGCCACCACAGTCTGGGCTAAGTAAAACCACTAACACAGCACAAACTGCATTTAAAGAGAGCAAAGGGCTTCATAAAAGTTAGAAGAAAGGCATCACCTTCATGAAGCAAATGTTAAAGTTCACAAGCAGACCTTAGGAATCTGAATATCAAGAAGATCAAAGGATGAAAGTATTTCGAAGGACAACTTTAGAACTCAAAATTGGGGGGGTGGGACAAACAATAGATACCAAAACTCAATGCTAAACGAAGGAGTATTTTACCCCAAGCCTCAGCTGTGTCGGACTCTCTCACACAACACACACACACACACACACACACACACACACACACACACACACACACACACAGACTAGTGAGAGGCCTTTGCCAAAGTACAGGCATTCTGGACTCAGACTCCGAATACTCCGAAAGTATCCATTGTGAAGACCTTTACTGAAAGTACCCATTGTAAGTAGACTTTTACTGAAAGTTAGAACTCAGGTTCCTGGAAAAACCCTGAAATGTCACAATAACGTTCTGCCCATAACTCCCCTAGCAATATCCATCCGCGGATGAAGGGAAGTACCTAAAGTTACAGAGTTTTTTTAATTTTTTTAACTTTTTTATTGTGAAAATACTGTACAGAGGGGTTACAATTACATGGGCAAGATAATGAGTACATTTCCTATCAAACATTGTAGCCTCCTCCTTTGTTTCCCCCTCCCATCCCTTCCCATCCTCCCCCCGCCCCCCCATCGAATCCTCCTTCCCCTCCCCCCCACCAGAGTTGTAAAGTTCGTTTTTCTCCATAAGAACTTGTACATCTCATTGTTGCAATGGGTCCACCTGTATCCCTACTTAAACGATTTTTTTTCCCTTCTCCACAAATTATTGCTTATTGCTTAGCCTGCACTTGCTAGCCAATAAGATTGTTATAAGATTACCCATTTAACTGAAGGGTCGGGGCTCTCAACTCTGACACACTGCAATGGTGACAATTGTGATTCCAGGCTCAAGCTTGCAATAAATGACTCTAATGTGGTCACATGAGAACTGGCTCCGTGGTGGTCTTGGGGATCCTTATCTAAGCACAAGACTAGTGTACACAGAGAACCCCAGGGGCAGCTGTATCTGGGACAATGAAGCTTTTTTTCCTCTTCTTTTTAGATAATCAAACATGATGTTGCAGTTGGCTCCACAGCTGCTCCACACCTGAGCAAGAGGAAGGAAATGGTGCCTTAGACTGCAGGACGGCCTTGTGTACCCCTAGTTTTCTGTGCAAGAATGCAATTCGTGGTCCCCTAGGCAGGGGTGGCCAAGCTGAAATGGGGGTATGTTTTGCCTAGAGGATGGCACCCTGTGAGCCCTGCATGCATGGTGAAGCAGCCGGGAAAGCCCTGTGAGCATCTCTGGGATGGCCTCTCAGTGGCTTGGAGAAGTTGACTCCTGTAGTTGGACAAGGCAGGAGGCAGGAGGAGAGCAAGAATCCAGAAGATGGGAGAGGCACAGAAGCAAATGCACCTCTTCATTGAGACTCCTCGGCCATTCTAAGGAGGTTCACAACCCACACGTGGCGGCCACTGCACAAGTCCCCAGAGACCCTATTTGTTTATGGAGCAATGCCTGGTCCTGATGGTCCTGATCCAGAGCTGGAACTTCCCAAGTGGCCCTGAGCTTAGCTGGGCTGGAGCAGAGCCTACCAAAAATGCTTCAACTGCCCTGCTGTGTATAGCTTCCTAGCAGCTGCCCAGGCTACAGCACCCACAACAGGCCACCTCCTTGGGGCAGGCTGAGACTGTGCTGACAATTCCTGGTGCCTGATTCAAGGCAAGAGCGAGGCCTACCCCACAGCAGAGCTGGCCCTCACTTCCAAGGGCATTGAGAGAGGCATGACAACAACAGGCCCAGCCTTGCTGTCCTCACTGCCCCTAGAGGTTACCTATAAGTCCCTGCCTTTGTTCTAGAAATTCTTCAGCAATTGGTTGTCTCATTTTTCACTATCTGTTTGGGTGGGACTCGAGACTTCTTCCTCTCCTCACCAAGCAAACAGGCCCTAGCAAATCCACCCCAAATTCCACACCTCACAGACACTCCCCAGAACCCAGCTGCCTTTAGGGCTGCTGCATGAGCTGTTGGCCAACTGCCTCTTCCTCCCTTCACAGCTTCCTTCAGGGCCCCCCCACCATCCTCGCCCCACCGCCCTCAGCCCCAACCAAAGCTTGGCTTCTCCTGTGGCCTCCTTCCTCTCCACACAGCCCCCATCCCCAACCCCAGCAGGGCCACTGCTGTAGGGAAAAGAACTCTGGGCCTGGCACAGCAGAATCAAAGGTGTCAAAGTGTGCAGTCTGCTGGGAATTGGAGGCAGCATAGGTCTCTGATCACTGTCTTTCACTTCATCTACACATGCATTAATTGTATTAATTTGGTATTTAATATTAGATCTCATAATTTCTTATTAAGCCTTTGCAGAATAGCTGGTAGAAATATAGTCCCACATTTGTATTGTCTCTTGTTTAATTCTTTCGAGATTGAGAGATATTTTAAGTAGACATAACCATTATAAATTCTCATTTACATAACAGAGTTTTATTCAGAAAATATTTGCTTTTGCATCTGTTATCAATTATTTACAAGACTAGAAACATTTAAAGTTCCAAATATTATAGGAAGATCTTTGATTCATGTTGAATGAATGTGAGTAGGTTGAGCTGTTGCATACATTCCTGTGTGTGTGTGTGTGTGTGTGTGCGCGTGTGTGCGTGTGTGTGTGTGTGTGTGTTTGTGTGTGTGTGTGTGTGTGTGTGTGTGCAGGGGGGTTATATGTATCATTGAAATCAAGGACAAGGAATTTTTTCCTTTTTCTGAGATATGCATTATGGTGTTTCTTTGTTGGTGGTAGGCTCTGATTTCTTGCTTTTGTTTGATGTGCACATTCCAGGTCAATTTTTCAATTAAACTTCTTATTTAATATTGAGCATATAGTGCTCTGATATTGCTTTGTCTTTAGTTTGTCGTCTAGGATCTTCTTTTCCTCTTTAACTATTAACATTCAATATATATTTTACCTCCTGACTGTTTTTCCCCTTTAATTTGCATTTTGAAATAAGAATAATAAAACCTTTGATCTCTGTATTCATGAAGAAAAACTATTTTGAATTGTCTGTTTAATGTAATAATACCTGGACACATTTGTTAGCAACAAGATCTTAAAATTTCTTTTGTAGTTTTAGTTTAAAATACCCTCCTCTATGTTTTTAGTATGGGGAGACAAACACTTCCTAGTATCAATGATAACAGTTTTATTCATTAAAATATCAGTTAATTCATAATTTTGAATATGTCTAGTGGCAAATGTATACATTTGCTCAATAGATTTTCTAGACAGACCCGTGCACAAACATACCACTCATAAGGGCTGAGAAGGTGGATCAGTTGTAGACACTCATAAGGGCTGAGAAGGTGCATCAGTTGTAGACAGCTTGCCTTAAATGCACGAGACCCTGGGTTTGATTCCTCAGCACCACCTAAGCAGAAAAAGATAGAAGTGGTACTGTGGCTCAAGTGGTAGAGCACTAGTCTTGAGCTGAGGAGCTGAGGAATGGCATCAAGGCCCAGAATTCACCACCGCCGACAAATTAAATCAATAAATAAAACTCATAGTCAAGTACATTAATTTCAAAGATTAATTACCGTTTTAGTTAAGGGCAGGGGGCCAAGATATAGCAAAGCTTTAAGAAGAATTCAACACCTGACAAGTACTAAAAACAAAAAGTAAAAATTTAGCTATTACAACAACATATATAATCACCACTCAAAGAGAAAGAGGCACTAAGAATGAAATACTTTTTATAACATTTCTTCAGAGATTCAGGCTCTACATTAATTATCATATAATGTGACCTTCAAAAACTCCAGGTGAGCCTGAGTCTTAAGGGCCTCTACAAAAATTGGAAGAGAGAATAATCAACCTGGATTTTTCAAATGGTTTTTGTTAAGGTAGTGTACAAACAGATCACCATTTTATAAGTCGCTAACGAGTTCACTTCTTGTTTGACAATCTCATCACTTTGTTCTCTCTCTGATTTTCCCTCCTGTCCCTGTCCACAAGAGGTATAGCTCATTGTGAATATAATATCTACAGAGTACAACTGCTGCATTTATTTCCCTGTTCTCCTTGAATTTCTGCGGCTCCTTCAATGTCCATAAAAAGATAAACAAGAACAGAAAAATCCCTCTTGTTTCCAATTCCTGGAATTCATTTAAATATAAATACCAGTAGTTTTATGAGAGTGTCAGACTCTGTCCACACATCCTGAACACTTATACTTTCTGCACCCAGTCATAACTCCAACTGGATTCTTAGGTCCACAAAGTAATTCTTTTCACTTTCCACACAGGAAGAACCTGAGTGTCAGAAAGATTAAGTAACTTACTGGAAATACTGGGCTGAGCATAGTGGCTCAGATCTGAAGATCATGGTTTGAAACTAACTCATGTTGTCATATCCATTACATGTTTTTCTCCAGTTTAAGGCCACCTGGACATCAAAGTAACCCATCTTAGCTACAAGAGTCTGGCTATCTTGAGCCACAGAGAGAAGTTGGAAGAGCATCAGCAAATGCTCTTGCCCAATTTCTAGGGAGTGGCTTGGTGCCAGCTTAGTAAGGTATAGCTACACCAGTGAAGGGGAGTAAAACAGAAGTGTTTATAAATAAAAGCACTGGTCTGAAGCCTCAAAATAAGGACCCCAGTCTGTGTGGACCAAAAAGTCTCTAGCATGAGGTTCTTTTTAAATTAACAAGCATGATTTTAGATTGTTTCAGAGTGGGATGGTGTATAGTTACAGGCAATGTCTGCTATGTCAGGTAATCCAGTCTGCTCTTTCACATGTTACCCAATAGCCAGGTTTCAACACAAATGACTTCAGTGAGATTGTTCAAAATATACTGTGACTTTTACCTCTCATGAATCAAAATTCTGTCAAATGATTTCTGAATTCCAGATGTTCACACACGTTTCTCATGATCTTTTCTACTATTTTGTCTTTATTATTGATGTTCATATCATTTTTTTGTTGTTGTCTTTTGTGTACTTGCCATTTTTAGGGCTTGAACTCAATGTTTAATGGTCTCTGTTGTATTCTTTGCTAATGGCTTATGACACGCTATTCCTTGAGCCACATCCTCAACTTCTGCTTCCTGCTAGATAATTGGAGATAAGTTTTCACATTTTTGTCTGTTTGAACTGATATTGAATTAAAATATTCAGGTCTTAGCCTCCTGAGTTTCTATGATTCTACACATGAACAGCTAACACCAAACTTTCCTATACTGTTATTTTAATTATGTGTTAGAAGAAAGTGGAAGTATATTTGTGTTAAGTGTACAATTTTTAAATACAAGTTTGAATCAACTAGATATGATGTAATTGCTATCAATTTTAAGTTAAATCAATGAATATTACACATTGCAAAGAAATATAATTGAAAAAAATGCATTATCATTTTCTTTAAACAAGTAATGAAACTATGAATTTCTTTCACTTTACAATTCATGTTTTATATAACTTTAATTAGCAGACTTCTGTGACTAAAAGTAAACATATTAATTTTATACTACAAGAGGCAAAGTGATTATAGTTAAGAATAGATATTTCATCAGCCAGAAAATAAGTTTTTGAGCATTCTCACTATAAATAAATGTTACACGCAGAAATTAATGGATACGATGTAGCTTGATCATTAAGCAACATATAAATGAATGGGATTGCCACTTCATACTTCATAAATATGTAAAAAATAATTATGTAGCTAGGCGCCAATGGCTCATGCTTGTAACCCTAACTAGTAAGGAGGCTGACAGGTCAATATCATATTTCAAATCCAGCATAGGCAGGAAAGTCCATGAGACATATCTAGACTATGACTTCTCATGTTGGAGAAGAGGAAAGGTGTGAAAAAGTTCAAGATTGTTTGACTATTCCCCAAGATCATTTTTCTTTATCAGCTATAGCAATGCAAGTAGCCTTGGTTACTCTTAGTATCATGCTTGTTTATATTTAGAAACATTATTTGTTGCTGGGTTATAAGCTGCAAACACTTGAGTATTAATAAGGAATCATTTCCTAGAGAGTAAAGTTGCTGTGTAAACAAACCTAAAATATAAAGACTTAGCATTGTAGAAACTATTTTCTAGCTATATCACAATGTGTAGGTGTAGATTTTGTTTCCCATTGTTCCAGGGGACCCATTCTTGTTACCTTTTTTTCACCATCTAGTGATCCTATAACATCCTGTATCATCCTGGGATTGCTGTATCTTTACTGGATTCTCTAATTTCTGTTGGAAAGTTAGGAAAGATATAAAATTGACTTACTGTTTCTGTTTTACCTTATTTTTTATTACCTTACAACTGTAAATCCAAGTGACATAAATCATCTTTATAACATTAGAAGACAGATTTCATTTCTATATTCTTACCCTAGCCTTCTACATAGCTTTGGTACTTAGTGATCCCCAAATGTGAAAATGAAGAAAAGGACCTTCTTATTTAAATATTATTTAGAATTTCAAGACTTCATTAATGCAAGGCCCTTAGTAGTATGTATATCATACATGTGTACAAACCTGGTGGCAACTTTTTCTTATTCTCAGAAACCAGGACTTGTGGTAACCTTGTGGTTGCATCAGGAGAGGGTGTAGTTGAGTTAGTTTACTAAATCAAATCTTCTGTAAAATATTTCTACAAGTTAATTGGCTTGAACAATCCGTATTTATCATTTTACAGTTCTAATGGACAAAAATCTAAAATAATTCTCACTAGATTAAAATTGAGCCCCCTACAGAACTGAAATATTTTTCAGATGATTCTAGTTGAAAACGCATTTACTTCCTGTTCCCCTTTCCAAAAACTTCAGAATCTGGATTGTTGTCTTTTCCTTTATCTTCTAATGTAGCATCTTTACATCTCTCTGATGGTTCATACCTAATAATGTCCCTCTCGAACTACAGCTGGGACTTTTGAGTATACTTTCCCCATCTGATAATTATTCAAATTTATGTTCCTTAGGTAATGAAAGGTGATTATTTTACAATCATATATAAAATGTAAATCTACATTTGATGGATTAGATATTTCGGGACTATAGATATTTTGGAAAGGTATTTTACTGCCTACCACAATGAGTGTGTAAGCATTCTTTCTACTAAAACCTGCTATCTTTTCATTAATTTTGAAAAGGTATTTCTTCAACGAAATATAACTAAAGAAATTTAGTTCCTGAAAGCCTTTAATCCAGATTAAAACATTGTCATGTACTAGAAATCTTAAATGTCAGAGAGCAGTTCCTGAAGCAGTTCTGGCACTATCACTCTTTGTATATTCTGCTTACAATCTCCTCTTTTCAAGAGCATTTGTTTGTTATTATTTTGGAATTATGGTTAATAGTTATTTGACTGATATTTTTAAAGAATGCACCACCAATCCTGGTTCTCTTCTTCTAACTTATTTGTCTAATCTATTTCTGAAATAAACACAGATATTTGAATTACATGAACTGCTTATTGAAGTGTGGAGAGGAAAAGAAGAAAATAATGTCCCTGTGTGTATATCATGTAGAAAATGTACCTAAACGCTATTTATCTTAACATCATATATTTTTCATTTTGTTTAGATTCAGATAAAATTTAGCCTTTCAACTCACACAATGTTAATGCAGTCTTATTTCATGCCTACCAAAAGCAAACAACAAATTACTATATATTTAATTTTTTTAATTTTTAAAATTATTTATTTTAAAACACTATATTTTTAAAAATTAGCCAAAGCAAATGGTTTATTAAATATTTAGAGTTGTGTTCAGACTCTATTGTTGAAACTAGTAAGGGGAAAAAATCATGTTTTCCTTCTTCCTTGAGCCATTCTGATTTACTTCATCTATTTCTGAAAGAATAAAATTCTGGCTTTGAAGCCTTTTGCTTGATATGCACAATGTCTCATTCTTCCTTTATTAATAGGAGAATTTGGAGAAAGGATGAGAATTCTCACTAGAAAAAGGAGAAGAGGAAAAGAGAAGTGAGAAATCTAGATATTTTGTTCTTCCTCATCTCAATCACAAGGTCTGGATAATGATTGTGGGTGTTAGATACAGTGCTCTAGAGTGATTATACACATTTATAGAGAAAGTTAACACCTCAAGTGACCACATATAGAATGCTTATTCATTTACAAAACAAATGTAATAAATGTAATAGCATCAAACAGGAAGTGTTATCTGCTTAGTACTTGTTTAGTATTTCTAAAATACTGAAGTGCTGTAGGAAACTATCATAAAGGTATACAAGCATAGTAAGAAACTAATATCATAGTATCATATTCTAATATTAGCTTAATTATTCCTGTGTTTGAGTTTTGCCTCAATTTCACATGCTATATTCTTTCAGTATATAAGTTGAAAAAAGATTCCCTCTGGAAATATGCTATTTTTATAGCTAAGGGAAAAGAAGTTAACTCTTAGATCCAGACAATGGGATAGAAATCTTCCCCTAGAAATAGCCTTTCACCACTTCTGGTGCATTTTTGTAAGCTGAAGTAAGTCACATGCTCCATCTTGACATTGCAGAGTAGAGGTAAATCTCACCTACAGGAAGCTGATGCAGGACAGATTAATATGCCAAAATATGCAACATGAGATGAAGAGGAAAAAAAAAGATAATTACAATACGATCAGTCATACATGCCATCACATGCCTCTGCATGAAGGAAGCTACTATGTACCTTTGTTTCTAATACTACTGAGATCTTCAAATCAGATCTTTTATGCTGGTATATTACTGGAATTAGAGAACATCTTGATACTGAAACAGCATAAAAATCTCAAAAAAACCTGGACTAATCATTTCAATACTGCATTTTGTTCTGCTAGGACAAGAAACCATTTTATAGTCAATACTTTATACTAGTAATTTTTTTTTTGCAGAACTGAATTTTGTTAATATGTGTGACAATCCACCAGAATAAATGTCTTCCTTTATCTGCATCTTGTGCAGACAGCATAGTCAAGAAGATGTAGGAGATCATCAGTAATACTTTTTAAGAATGCAAAAAATGTGGACTGGGAGCCAATATAAATATTTTTCCAACATCACCTTCCACATCCTCATTCTTCCTTCCTAGGAAACACATCTAATCAATAAAAAGGCTTAAATTTTTGGCTCTTGAACTTGAAAGTGGAAGCAGAATGTTATGGATGTTGGAGATGACTGTTAATGTTTTTTTACATAATAATGTAAAATATTATGTAATAATGTAAACTAATAATGTCACATGCAAGAGCCCTATGAGTCCTAAAGGTCTTAACACTGTACTTCCTTAGTGATGTGACAGTAATGTCAGCCTTACTGGGCTTAGTATTGTTTTTCACTTCCTTTTCTACCACCTTACCTAAATTATAATACATAGTAATGGAATGAAAAAGCAAAGTCATCTTAAGAAAGTCATTTAAGGCTCTGGGAATGTGGCTTCATGGTACAGTGATTGCTTAGCATGCATGAAACCCTGGGTGCAATTCCTCAGTATCACATAAACAGAAAAAGAAGTGGTGCTATGCCTCAAGTGGTAGAGCGCTAGCCTTAAGCAAAACAAGAAAAATCTCAGGAAGAGTTCCCTGGCCCTGAGTTCAAGCCCCAGGACTGGCAAAAAAATTAATTTAACTAGTAAATGCCAAATAAAGAAACTATACTTGGAATATATTATTGCTCCTTCCAACTATGACCTAACAATAGTTCTTTTTTTTTTTTTTTGTCGGTCGTGGGGTTTGAACTCTGGGCCTGGGCGCTGTCCCTCAGCTTTTCAGCTCAAGGCGAGCGCTCTACCACTTGAACTACAGCGCCACTTAACAATAGTTCTTAATTCATGTACTTTACCTATATTAGAAGACTGCGTTTAGGAAAAAAAAAACATTTTGTTAGTAGGACATGGCAATTAATGTCAAAATGTGCTTAGATATCAGGTGAGGATTAATCTAAGTCTAAGTGAGATTTGGAAAATTTTTTGGTCACTTTTGGCACCAAAAATGCACCAGCTAATTAATAGTTGTGATAGAAGTGAAGGAATAAATCCAGATGCAAGAAATCAATGATAATAATAACTAAATTATACCAGAAAATGTTCTAGGGAACCATATTTGGTTATTAAAGAACTAGTTATCAAGTAGGATTATTCCTCATTCCTTTAGCATTCTAAATCACTTAGACTAGTTCTTAATCTCTGTGAGATAAGTTTTATACCATTCTATGTTGTTCTTTCATATCTGATCTCCTTTGCTTTCTAAAAATCTCAGTCTTTCTCTATTTATCTACTAAAAATTAATTATACTAAGTCCACCGATGCAGACCTCAGAGGATGCTAAATTAAGAGTCCAATGGCTCATGAGTCATTAATGTAACAATATGGAAAAGGATGACATATTTATTGCTACCTCAAATTTTCTGAAAAGCTGCAATGTCATCACTTGATTCAAATTTCCATTATTTGTCTACAGTGTCATTAAGTGCACATACATGCAAATATGAGACGGGTGCTGGTGGCTCACACTTGTCATCCTAGGTACTCAGGAGGTTCAGACCAGAGGACTGTGGTTCAAAGCTAGCCTGGTCAGGAAAGTCCATGAGACACATCTTCAATTAGCTACCAGAAACCCGGAAGTGGTGCTGTAACTGAAGTGGCAGAGCACCCAACTTGATCTGAAGAGCTGAGGCACATGCCCAGGATCAGAGTTCATGCCCCACGACCAATGAAAATGTGAAATGTACTTGAAGTTTCCCCAAAAGAAACTACGAAGTCAATAGTAATCTTCCCAAGTAGAAAAAATTTTCCAATATGACTCAGTGCACCTACTTTTGCTGAATTATTTAAGTTATGGCTTCTTTGCTGCACATATTCTCTTCTTTTAAAAATTGTCAAATATTACCTTTATAATATTCTAATATTTCTTGGTTCAAGAAAGAAGTCCATACAGTTGGTGTGACTTGATTTTCTTACTCTCTTAGTTCAAAGCCAACTCAGGAAGGAGAGTCTTTCAAACTCTTATCTGTAATTAAACACCAAAAATCCAGAAGTGGAGTTTAGGCTCAAGCAGTAGAGTACTAGCTTTGGGGGCAGGTGGGCAGGAAAGACAACTGTTCAGGGACAGGGTCCAGCCTCTGAGTTCAAGCCCCAGAAGCAGCACAAACTAAACAAACAAACAAGAAACTAAAAAAAAATTTTTCTTTGGGACCATCCTTAAAGCACTGTTTTGAAAAGAGGCTCCTTTTGCTGATCATACTCACTGGATCCTGCTTTTTGGAATCCTTATTGATATGGCGAATTCAGGACCAGAATAAAGGAATGGATATCTGACTTTTGCAACAAGAGAATCATCTCAGGAGTTAAATATTCATGCATAAGACATTTTAAAACCTCCATGTCTTTGTTTCTTTGTAGTAGAACACTGTAAAACAATGTTATTTCCTTTTTTTCCATGCTGGCCTTCAAATGGCATATTGTTTCCTTTTGTAATACTGTCAACTAGAAGTTTACAGACAAGTTTTATGGCTAAAGTGCACACTCGAAAAAGATAGGGACAGAGTTCCCTTCAAGCCTTGGATTATATTCTTGTACAGTAAAAATGAGAGCACAAATTAACTTGAACATTGTCATTTCTCTATGTTCAATTTCTCTCCTGGATTCAGTTTCTACTTCCTGTAAAAGTTCGTTCCACTTACTTCCGGTAACAATCTATATTATTGCTCCAGGAAAATGAATGTTTTCTGGCTTCATTGAGATAGCACAAAGGCATCTTTAGACACGAGGTAACACGTGTTTCAGAGACAACTTAGTAATGAGAAACTATGGAATTTACATGGCTTATAAAACATTATCCACGTACATATGGCTGTATAAGACGATGTTAAGTGAAATGAACCCCAAATACAGACACAACTTGTTTTTTCTTTCTTACTATTGTTTTTAATGTATCTGCCATGTATTATGTGATTTTTTTGTTTCTCTTCTATTTTCTTCCTCCATGGTATAACCCGTTTCCACTCTATTTGAGGTCGATGAGCTGTAACTTGCATATACATTTTTCTAATGTGGGGAGGGGAAGGGAAATAAAATGCTGAAAGAAGTATACAGTATGACCCGTTGTTACAATGAGATGAATAAGACACTATGTTGAAAATGAACTTTACTAGTTGGGGATGGGAGGGGAGAGTTGAGGCAGTGTGGAGAAAAGGGATGACAGGGGAAAAACAAAAGAGGAAGTAACAATGTTCGGTAAATAATGTACTCATTAACTTACTTATGTAACTCTAACCCCTCTGTCCACCATTTTCACCATAAAAAAAAAAAAACATGAAAAAAAAAAAAACATTATCCTGGAGTACATTAAGTTCAAATTTCCTAAGTGCTCTGTAAATTAAGACCAATTTTAAGTGGGAAGAAGGTTCTCAGAAACATTTTTTGGTCAGTGTTTGTGTTGTGCATTATTACTCAAGTGTACATAAGTTAGCAGAAAGAGAAACAATAGGAATAGAAGAAAGAGAAGTTCTGTATTTAAGTATAATGGTTCAGTACTCTATAGTAGACTCTGCAAATAAGACAGCGTTGAAATAATAAAGCCAAGGCCAGTATGTAGATCTATGTGAGTGACATAGAGAAAGCATTACTACTAAGTGGAACATGAAGGATGAGACCACTCTCTTTCTTCTATTAGCTCTAAATCATGATAGGTAATCATGCAAATTTGTAAAAAGTAGAATGGAAGAATTATTCTGGTTCCAAGCCAGTCAGATATAAGACCATGGACTTAACTGGAAAAAAGTCCTTTGCGAGAGAGCAGGAATTATACTAGCAATGAACTAGTGGCTAAGATCACATTTCTTTTTCTTTTTCTTTTCTTTATATTCTAGACATTTCCTACTTATTACAAATGAGGAAACCACGGAATCTGTTTCTTTGTGTCTTGTTTATTTTACTTCGTAGGATTTTTCCAAGTCTTTCCAGTTCCGTATGAATTTGAAGTATAGAATTCCACCGTGCATACATAAACCTCATTTTGTCAATTCGTTCATCTACTGAGTAGCATATTGGTTTAAAACATGACTGCATATAAGTATCACTTAGTGTCATTCAAAAATGAGAGATGCCACCTCCCCAGACATTCTAAAAGCATGATTTCTAAGTAAGATAGGATTTTATGGTGGTATGAGTTTTGAGATATCTGAATGAGTCTCATGTATATCTTGCACTGAATTAGGCAGGAAGATATCCAATATCATAGAGGATAAAAATGGTAGTGTCAAAAATATTTCCTTTGAGAAAGATATAGTATAAAATAGTTCAGATAATTTTGAAGTATTTAGAAATGCAAGGTCAAGTATGTTTCTTTAAATAATAATTATGTAAGTGGAAGGGCAAAAGAAGGGGAAGAGAAAAAAATAAGTGACAGCAGATCATTGTCCCAATAGAATATAAAAAAACATAATCTATAACTTTCCAGTTAAAGAGAGACCAATAGAATACATGCAAAATATTTACTTGACTTTATCCTACTTTAATGCTCCAATGGCTTTCATAAAATGCATTTGCATAGTTTTGTGTCTTCTGTCATTTGCTAAACGTTTCGTCCAGAAAAGGTTATCAATTACTTATAAATGATGCATAATTCCTAGGTATTCCAGTTATCACATACCCTCTTGATTGACATATCTCTGTATAAACTCAAAATAACGGACAAAAAAACCCTTAAAATAAACAGAAATCACATGTTTGTTTTAAACACTGTAGTTTACAGAGTTTTTAGTCAAAACCAAAAAGGTCTATTTAGATATTCTGCATTTTGTGTGAAGAATTTTTAACAATAGTTTATTTGCTGACATGTAATTCACTTGCAATATACTATCTCCTTTTATTGTATACACTTTAGTGCTTTGGAAGTGAATTGTACCTTCATAGGTTTTCAAAGCCTAATTTTCACAAACTTGCATTTCTTCAAATAGAAATGCTAAAAATTTTAGAACAGACATTAAAATAGATAAAAAATTCTGTTACTAGAATTTGTCCAGCATACATCCTCTGTAGTGTGTATTTTCAAAATTTTATTTTGGGGATTTTTTTCAGGGTCTCACACATACTATTTAAGTGCACTGTCAATGAACTACAATTCCCTGTCCAAATACTTTTTTTTACTTCTCTTTAATACATTCATAGAAGTATAATGAATTGATCCTATACAATTCTTTTTGACCTTTGAGACATGAAAACTTGCTTGCTAAAATGATTGCAGTATTATACAAATGGATCACTATGAGTAGTTTATCAATTCCTCCACAATGCATTACTATATTTTGTGTCATCTTTTTATATTAGAGTCATACTAGTGATTTTTCTTTTTCTTTTTTCTAAGATACTAAAGAGGAACTTATTTCATATGCTCCTCTTATTGACTATTAATTTACACATGTTCGTTAAAGAAATATCCTATTCAGGAAAAATTATATAGAAATAGAAGATATAAAAACACTTAAGATTAAGAATCATTGTAGCATTCACATTTCAGCATTAACAAATATGTTACCTCTATCTGTTGGATATGTTTTCACTTCGGTTATAGTGTCCTTTGAATTATGAGTATAGTGTCCTTTGAATTATGAAAGGCTATCACTTGATATAATCCAGTATATTCTTGCTTTTCTTTAGCAACTAATGCTTTCCATTTAGAAACCTTTACTGATACAATGTCTTGAATTTTTACGTTTATCTCTTACAGGTTTTTACATCTCATATTTAGTTTGATAATCATTTGTTATTTTAAATTTTTGTATAAAGATTGAGGTAGGCCAGGTGCCTGTAGGTCACGCCTGTAATCCTAGCTAATCAGGAGTCTGAAATCTGAGGATCACGGTTTAAAGCCAGCCTGGGCAGGAAAGTCCATGAGACTCGTATTTCTAATAAACCACTAGAAAGGCAGAAGTGGTGTGGTGGCTCAAGTGGTAGGGTGCTCGCATTGATCTGCAGAGGACATGGACAGTGCCTAATCCCAGAGTTCAAGCTCCATGAGTGACAAAAAAAAAAACAAAACAAAAGAAACAAAAAAAGGGATTGAGGTAGTAGTCTAAGATCATTCTTTAAATCTCGAGAGAAAATAGTGCCAATACACCCATTTAAGATTCTATTTTTTATTTCATAAAGTCATAAGATAGTTTTCAAAATCTATTTACCATAAACTGAGAATTTATTTTTGACAAATCTGTTACATTCTTCTATGTGTCTGCTCTTGTAGTAGAACTATGTTGTCTTTACTACTAAACATGGTAAAAAGTTTCAAAGCTAGTATGAAGGCTGAAGCTACACCATTTTACATGATTGTTCTAACTGACCTGCATTCCTTGAATTTAAATACGAGTTTATTGAGCAGGTGGACCAATATTCTACAGCGATATCTAGATGTTTGAAAGTGACTCATATTTTGTACCTTGTAAAAACACAAGACCCCAGATATTATATATAGAAAAATGTCTTCAGAGAATACTTGAAACAACTAAAATTAATTCAAGAATGAGTTATGATTTAGATAACACTGTAACATAACAAAGCTGAATGATAACAACTTGAGCTGTACAACGGAGGAGAGTGAGAGGGGAAACAATGATGTACCACATAGGAGCTATATGTCATTGCTATTGTGTTTCAAAAAACAGAAAGACTTCAGAGAAGAGAAGGAGAAAAATAACGTTTCCCGAGACAAGTTTCTTTTTAATCCATCTAATAGTTTGTACTAAAAGTCAGTGAAAATGGGAAAAATTAAAATAGAAATTAAAGCATTGTATATACCTGTTACAATGTAAAGAAATTGTAATAGGAATATAATAATTAATTTCCAAAGAAATAAGAGAAAGAATAGTTAAACTCTAAAGGGAAAAATAATGAAGAGACAAAAGAAGCAAAGTAAAACCTTTATCAATAACAAACACAAGAGTTTGGAAGTGGAAAGGCAGTGGAAATATTCTAAATAACAATAAAAATTGCTAACGTGGATAGAATATGGATCACATGTTATCGTATATAATTTAGAAAGGGCATACTAGGAATGAAAGTTTGAAAGTCATGGTTTAAAACACTATTTGGATTATAACTAGACAGAATAGCTCAGTCGTAAACCATTGGCCTTGCATATGTGAAGCAATGGTGTGATCTCGCAAGCATTACAAAGTATACACAAAGCACACACTCACATACACACAAAACACATAAACACACACACACACACACACACACACACACACCACATACACACATTTGGAATATTGATTTTATTATATTAAACGGAGGAAATTATCACAAACAGTAAAAAGTATGTTAATATATGAAATCATAATATTGCTCGTACTATTTAAAAGTTTAGTAGAAATAAAATAGTCACAATATACTTGGATTTTAATAGATTAAGTAAATCGAAAATTAATAGAAGACATGAGAACCTTTGCAAATAAGTTTTAAATAATAATCATTTTGAAACAAGTGTCCTTTTATTTTGACAAAAGATTGATGTTACTGGTGTTTTAACTCAAGATTTAGAATGTGATAGCTAGGTGCTCTATATAACACTAACGATGGCTACATCTCTAATCAGTTCACTCTGAATAGTTTTATAATAAGGTCTCAAAGTTTCCCAGTCTCTCCCGAATTACAAACCCTATTTACAATTCCCACCATAGCTAGAAAATGGATGCAACAAATCACCATGCCGAACACAAACTTTTTTTTAAATTCAAATACAAATATTTCCAAAAAGTGATCAGGTAATGAAGGCTTTCTTAATAAAGTAAGTGCTTCTTGAAAATACAGTAAATATTTGTTACCTGGACAAATATGTTTATAAATATAAGAAAATAAATGTATTTAAATTCACTAACCATATAAAAATTAAGAAAATAATTTCAAATAGGCACATGTTACATATTTTAAAAGCAAAATATATGTGACTGAATAATTTACATGTGTAGAAATCATGCAAAATTATATTAACTGATCCTACAACTCTGAAAAAAGAATTACCCTAAAGAAACAAAAGGAAACATTTAAGATCAAAATTTGAAAATTAGAAAATAAAATGAAGTAGGGGCTGGGACAGTAGCTCAGTGGAAGAGCGATTGCCTTCCATGCACGAAGCCCTGGGTCCGATTCCTCAGCACCATATAAACAAAAAGGAAAAAGCTGGATGTGGTGCTGTGGTTCAAGTGGCAGAGCACTAGCCTTGAGCTGAAGAGCTGAGGAACGGGGCCCAGGCCCAGAGTTCAGGGTCCACAACCGAACCTCCCCCCCCCCCAAAAAAAGAAAAGAAAATGAAGTGTACTCTTTAATTGACTTAATTAAGTGGAAAAGCTCTGTATATCAATTTTATAATAAAAAATGCATGAACAAAGTAAGCAAAAGTACCCATTGATCAATAGCAACAGCAAAAGCATCAGTAGTTCTTGTTTTGAGTGTACAAAAATATCGATGGAAGATATAACAATGTTCCTTCCCTAAGAAATGTATTCATTACCTCATTTATGTAACTTTAACCCCTGTGTACCTTACCATTACAATGAATTTAAATTTAAATTAAAAATAAACCAAAATATATATATACCAATTAAGAATTCTTAGAAGCCATTGGTTAAAATTTTTGTAAAAAACTTCCCTAAATACCCAAGGAATATACTTTGATGATACTATTTAAATACTTCAACCTCAGCAGAAAAGCAAAAAGTTTAAAAACTGTTACAAAGTAAAGTAATAAATCAGAATATATTACTAATAATCATAAGATGATTTTATAGTGGTAGTCAAATATGTAAGAAATTCATCTGCACTTAATAAGTGAGAAAGAATTTTCTAGGTCATTTTAAATTATCAAAAGTTTAATGAAATTATTTTGTCACATCATATGATAATCAGATAAACTGATATTAGAGAAAAGAACAGATTGTATTAAGTTTTTGGATGTTAATGTATATACTTATTTTGGTTGTGGGAAAATGTGGGGATTTCAACTTGGGGTATATTTTTCTTGCAGGCCGGGGTTCCCTTTCCACAAGACCATGCATCTCATCTGTCCTTTTAGCCTTCCTATCATAAATGGCATCAGAGTTGCACACCAACTTGTCTAGCTTGCTACCTTGACTGACCTGGATCCACAGTCCTTCCAATCTTAGTCTCTAGATAGTGCAGGTTGGTAGAAATTATCCAATTTACCCAGCTATAGATTGAGAAGTAAGTCCACTAAACTTTTGGTTTGCGTTCTATTCTCAAGCCTCCAAAATAGTTAAGAGTACACATGGGATCCCCTGTTTCCAAGCAATAAGAATATTTTAAAGCAACTAGACATATATATGACTTAGGCTTGTGAATACCTCAGGAAAAGTATAAAAGAGCAGTGAAGCATAGAGGACAGCCAGAATTTTAACTACCTACTCAGAGGCTGAATAAGCAGAGCTAGCTACTCGGGAGTCTCAGATCTGAAGACCACTGTTCAATCATGAAAATACAAGCGATTATCTAAAAAAAAAAAAAAAAAAAACAGAATTGTAGCAGAGGCTGAAGTGGTAGACTACTATCCTTGGGCACAGAAGCTGAGGAATAGTTTCCACGGCACTATAAAGCCTCAAGAATGATGAATGCATGCATGAGCACATGCACATGTGCGTGTGTGTACTCGCACATGCATGCACACATACACAAACACAAATGAGTATTTCAATGTGAAGTTTTTATTTTTTTATCTTTCTGTACTTAATTTCCCTGTATTAGTTCACAAATTAACAAAATCAGCTAAGGACCTATTTACATAAAATTCATCATGTTTCTCTAAAATCTACTCTCTTTTTGGAAGCCTGCTTTTATTTGACCCAAAAGTAAATTATTCAGGAAGTCAATTCATCACTCTCAAGTATATACTATTAGATGATTGTTTAGGTTCCTCCTAGCAATATGATTTTGTGAAATCCTGCATCAAGTAATATATTTCTTTCACTAGAAGAGAAACGTCTGTCAAACAATTAATAATAGCTTATTCTCCTCCTGGCATTCATCTGTAGTTTTATTTTCTTCATATATTTCATGATCTGTCTGTGTATGCCAAAGACTGCCGTGAAAATAAAAACACCCTTCTCAGCGCTTAGCATGTGTATACCATTCATAGATACGGAAATTGCTTTGGAATAAATAATGTTCACCCTATCTTGAGAAAGAAGAATTGGTTTCTCAGCACTTTAGGTAAGAACTTGAGGGAAAGAAACAAAAGGAAAAGTGAGGAACAACTCAACACATAGATTCAAATGAAACAAACAACCCAAGAAAACACAAATTAATTCAGTACTCAAGAGCCTGCAGGAAATGAAAGATTTAAAAAACTCAGCTATGACAAGCTTATGAAATTCGTGACTACATGGGAGTGCAATGTTGTGAGGATAGTGGCAAAAGCCCAGACTGAACAGAAAGTTCTGTACACAATGCCATGCACCTGTTGTTCTAAATTCCAGGAAGAATAACATCAAGTGGACTGAGGCCAAGTTCATACACAAGTAGGAAGCCAGTTTCTAGCTGAAAAATAATCAGGATAACTTAGGGCTGGGGGCATGACAAAGTGGTAAGAACACACATTTAAGGGGACAAAACACTCAATTCAAACTCTAATATTAGGAGTATGAAAGAAAAAAGCTCTGATTTTAAATAATTAGAACAATTGTAACACTTGAGTATTTGAGTGGAGAAAAATCCATTAGAGAGATAAAATGAACCCACGTTCCAATGCTCCTTTAGTGATAATGTTTAGTCGTACTTCAGACAAAACAGAGTTACCTTGCAAATAATCATGGATGTGCATTTGGGTGATGGAAATACTCTACTTACACAGGTGTAAATTAAAAAAATTTTTGGGGGTAGATTGTAGTTCTTGAACTAAGAGCCTGGGTGTTGTCCATGAGCTTTTTCTCTCAAGGCTACCACTCTAATACTTGGAGCCACAGTTCCAATTCTGATTTTTTGTTGGTTGTTTGGAGATAAGAGGCTCATGGACTTTCCTGCCCAGGATGGCTTCAAACCAAGATCGTCAGATCTCAGTCTCCTGAGTAATCCTGATTCCAGCCATGAGCCGTCGATGTTTTTAATAATTTAGTAAATTGTATAGTTACAGAAGTTATAAATTATGATTGTAACCTGTGTAATATATGTGTGTATGTATAGATCAATGCATACAGTTAGAAATATATTAAAATATTTTCACCTCTAAAGTAGATTTATGAAATCATCCTTCATTAAAAATATAATGGAAACAAAAGTTCATAAGGAGGAAAACAAAGGTAATTGTTACACGTTTCTTTTTGTTGAATGAAATATGAATTGTGAGAATCAGTTTGGGAAAACCATCTCTACTTTAACAAAATGGATAATTGCTATTAATTCCAATCCATCTCTTTGCCCATATTGTGCATCCTCACACATGAGTGTCAAAATCAAACCACACTTTTTGCCTTTGTATTTAACTCACCTGTTATAATTATGGGCTAGATGAAGTAATCAAATAAAGATTAATATAATAGTAAGTGAGGCTATTAGTTAGAGCTGAAAAATATTTTAAATATGATAACTAATTAAATTACATATTTCTTACTTTTACTCTGTTGTTACGTCCCTCATTCCCACATTAGGAAAGTTCATAGAAGGTTCTCACTAAATTATATGTAATTATTAAAAATGTATTGAAAGAATATGGGCACAGTGTGGTTTTAGCTTATTGAAACCTGTATGGGGTAGTGTGTTTTTGAGGACTTGCAATACGTTGGGATGGAGATGAAGGGAGGGATATGCTTATTCTGGAAAACTGGCTAGAGGATTGCTCCCAGAAAGATAGTGATGAATTCTTCCAAAAGGACAGTAAAATCACTTTCACAACCATGTTCACTACTGCACTCTTCACTGTAGCCAAGTTATGGAAACAGCCCAGATGCCCTTTGGCGAAGGGATGGCTGGGAAAAGTGTGTCATATATACATAAGTGGAATGTACTTATCCATTATGAAGACTGTTACATTATTTGCAAAGAAATGGATCGATCTAAAAATATGTTAAATAAACGAAGTCAAAGCCAGACACACAAAGGACCCATGTTCTGTCTCATATTTGGAAGCTAGAACTTTATACAATTTTACACAGCAATGTTAACCAAATCATGCTATTTGTAGAGGAGTATTTAAAAGATGTATTTTTTTTATAAAATTGAACTTTTAATCCAACAAAATAAATACCAGGAAACTATCACTTTGAAGATGTGAGGGGAAGTCAAAGGGAAAGAATAAAAAGAGTTATGGAAGAAGAAAGTGAAGACATGATATTCAATGCAGATAGTATGAAACTAGAAAAAATTAAAGTGTGGTGAGGTTTAGAAAGGCAGGGAAAAGTTATATAAGGATCCATTATACTTAAAACCATTATTTATTGAATGTAAATTCCCTTGTACAACTAGTTATGATAATAAAAATATAATTAAAAACAATGGAGCCATCTGATCTTAAACTGTGTTCTCTTAAACCATGAGTCAATATAATAGTTTCCTCCTCAGAAATTTTCTTTGCAGGTATTTTCCTTTAAGTGACAGAAAAATGATCAATGCAATGAATATCAATACATCACATTGCACATCATAAAGAGACACAATAAAAATCACAGTAAAAATGTTAGAATTAACCACATGATAAAATAACAGGTAGAATATGCCAAATGATCATTGATTGTTTTTCCAAGTACTATACCAATGGTATCTAATTTAATTCTCACAATAATTCCATAAAGTGGAACTACTTACATTTTTAATTCTCAGATGATGATATTGAAGTCTTCAGAGTTGGAATTAGTAGTACAACATTGCACACATGGTAAGTGTTAGTCTGAGTTTCATCTCCCACTGTATCAATTAACCTCATTCTATTTTATGACTAAAATACCAGCAGTCTACAAATTCTAGGAAAATTTCCCAGAATTATTGTGTACACTCATAATATTTCACTTTATCTTTGTTAGAAAATAGGGAACTGTAATATGAATACTCGAAGTTCATAATCAGTGCATACCTCCCTGGTGAAAGGAAGTGCTAAAGTATAACATTCTTGATTTCTAGGTCAAAATAGCAGAAATCATATTCTATCCCTTCACTGAACACTGCACTGACTGGGGACCCTATCTCTGTTTAACACTGTCTTACTGAAAGAATGACCTCCCCAATTCCTGATGGAAACAGACTGCAGGTCTTATGGACCAATCATTTCCACATTGTAACTCAACTAAGTTGTTTACCATTAGAAGTATTTTGATTGCTTTTTATACCCAACATTTTGAGAGAAAGGTACTACTTTAAAATGCTATTAAAGTAAGACATATAAAAATCACCTTTGACCCTAGATAAATATTTTACCTTTCATGTACCCAAAAATGCAGTCTGACCTGTCATTAATGAATTAAAGCCTCTCCAACTTGTGAATACAATTGGTTTAAAAAGACATAAAGGGCTGGGAAGGTGGCTCAGTGGTCGAGTGCTTGCCTTGCATGTGTGAAGCCCTGGATTTGATTCCTCAGCACCACATAAAAAAAAAAAGAAAAAAGCCGCAAGTGGCGCTGTGGCTCAAGTGGAAGAGCGCTATCCTTGAGCTGAAGAGCTGAAGGACAGCGCCCAGGCCTAGAGTTCAGGCCCCACTATCAGACTCCCTCCCCCCAAAATGACATCAATACTACTATATTTGTTCAAAATTTCTTATGATACTGAAGATTCAATTGTAAACTTTTAACACTTGAAAATAACTCTTTTTCTTGGGAGTAGGAAACAAAACACAAGATTAATCCTAATCATTTCCAAAGACATTTATTTATACTACAAATTCACTCATAACTAAAAAGATTCTAAAAATAACTGAAGCATAGTGTCACAAAGGGCATAATTTAACTTCATCATGTACATTCAAAGGACTGTGTTAATAGAAAACAAAGTTATACTAAAAATTAGCTCACACAATTCACTTCCATTCTTTTATTCTATATATTGTAGTTTCATAAAAACTGTCTTTTGATAAAATGATGCACAAAAAGCCTATATACCCACTTACATTTTCAGATTTTAACAATATTTATTTCAGAAATGTCTTTAGCTGTATAGTCAATGAACTGAAATAACACTAAAGTATTCAAAGGGTTTTCAGAAATTGCAAGACTCGCTCTTGGATGTTATTTATATTGGAAAAGATCTTCAAAAATCCTTATTTGTTAAACTTGTGATAGTTACTCCCACAAAAGAACTATTAATGAAGAAACTTTTGTATGTAAAATACAACTTAAAATGCATCCACAATCTGGAGGTGACACATGCTTTTTTTTGTTTATTTGTTTTTGCAATGTATATCTAACAAACATATCCACAATACTGTTTTTCATTCAATATGATCAGATATTCAAACCTAAAAAATACGGGATTTATTCTTAGTGTGAATAGATACTATCTTATAAAGAAAGTTATTTTCAACAGAAATCCTGAAAGAGTTTATCCACCTTGAGTTTCACAGGAATAACCAGAGTGTAATACCTGTTTGGCCAAGTCAGTCAAACTCACTCCATGAGTATATCTTAAAATTATAGCCAATTTAAGAGGTCAAATACATATTTTGTACTGACAGTCATCCTACAGCAATAACTTACTACTTAACTATATGTGTATCTTCTTGCCTAACATATAGAAAGAGCTGAAAGTGTTCTCTTTTATCTAACTTAATGTTGTAAATGCTTTAATTATGATGATGTTATTATTTGACGAATAAAATGTACAGAAGGGTGGTTCCACTGAAATGACAGTATAGAACACTGATAAATAACAACATTGCAACACAGTTCTTTTCAGCATCTCTCTGTCCTCATTTGCATGCAACATTGCAACTGCACACACACACACACACACACACACACACACATACACACATATTTGCGCACATGTACACACACATTTACATGCAAGGCAAATTCAGGGTATAATATTGTATAATAAAGTTCAAATAAAATATTAGTGATAAGGCTAAGGATAATGGGTGTAGAGGAGCACCTAGAAACGGAAGTTAATGCTCTAGGAAATTTGTTTAACAGGATCCTAACAGAGAACTTCCCAAACATGCAAAAAGACAGGCCTATTCAGATACAAGAAGCTTTTAGAATTCCAAATAGACCAGAAAACAATAGGACATCCCACCGTCACATTATAATCCACACAGGATCAACTCAGACCAAGTAAAGATCCTTAAAGCTGTGAAGGAGAAACGATTAATCACCTATAAAGGAAAACCAATTAGAATCACCTAAGATTTCTCAGCAGAGACAATCAAAGCAAGAAGAGCCTGGAATGATGTATCCCATGCCCTATAAACAAACAACAATCAACCAAGAATACTGTACCCAGCTAAACTCTCCTTCATAACTGAAGGCCAAATAAAAACCTTCCATAGGAAAGAAAAATTGAAACAATACATCTCCACCAAACTAGCCCTACAAAAGATTCTTAAAGATGTCCTACACATAGAAAACCAACAAGACCACAATAAAGGCCAGAAACTGAACCCAAACTGAGAATCCAAGAACCATAGAAAGAACCGAGTTTTTGCAGCCCCCGAGAAGGTGGATAACATGGCAGGAAGTCCCAAATACCTCTCAGTTCTTTTAATCAACATTAACGGACTTAACTCTCCAATTAAGCGACATAGACTGTCTAGTTGGATTAAAAAAAAAGTTCCTTCTATCTGCTGCCTTCAGGAGTCACATCTTGCCCATAAAAACAAACACATTTTCAATGTTAAAGGCTGGAACAAAATCTACCAAGCAAATGGCCCCCATAAACAGGCAGGAGTTGCAATCCTAATATCAGATAAAATAGACTTCAAATTAAAATTTGTGACAAGAGGTAAAGAAGGTCACTACATACCAATTAAGGGTTCTCTCTTGCAGGAGGATATTACAATTCTAAATAACTATTCCCCAAAAAATGTAGCACCCAAATTTATCCAAGAAACACTACTTTCCCTCAAATGCCAAATAGATCCAAATACATTAATAGTTGGGGATTTTAAAACACCACTCTCCCCACTAGATAGATCAACTTGGCAAAAACTCAACAGAGAAACCACAGAATTAAACAGCTGTAGAGATCAACAAGATTTAACAGACATCTACCGAATATTTCACGCAGCAGCATCAGAATACACGTTTTTCTCAGCAGCACCAGGAACATTTTATAAAATAGACCACATTTTAGGCCACAAAGCAAACTTGTCTAAATTCAGAAACAGTGAAATTATACCTTGCATTCTCTCTGACTACAAGGGAATAAAAGTAGAACTCAACACCAAAAGCCACCAAAGAAAGTCAGGTAACACATGGAGGCTGAACAACACACTGCTGAATCACGAGTGGGTCATGGAAGAGATTAGAAAGGAAATTCAAATGTTCATGCTATTCAACAAAACTGAGAACACAAATTACCAGCTCCTTTGGGACACAGCAAAGGCAGTACTCAGAGGCAAGTTTATAGCTCTGAACTCCTACATCAACCAATTGGGGAGATCTGAAACCAACAATTTAATGACATATCTAAACCTCCTTGAAAAGAGCAGCAAGATAAACCCCAATCCAGTAGACGGAAAGAAATAATTAAAATTAAATCAAAATTAAATAAATTAGAATCCAAAAAAACTATAGAAAGAATCAACAAAACAAAGAGTTGGTTCTTCGAAAAAATTAACAAAATTGACAGACCCTTAGCAAATCTTATCAGAAAAAGAAGAGAACACACCCAAATAAATAAACTCAGAAATGAGAATGGAAACATCACCACGGAAACAACCAAGATTCAGAACATTATAAGGGAATACTTCTCAAAACTTTATGCTAATAAGTTTGAGAACTTGACAGAAATGGACCTTTTCCTAGCAAATATTGACATTCCAAAACTAAACCAAGATGAGTTAAACCATCTTAACAGACCCATATCAAGCATTGAAATAAAAAGAGCAATAAGAGACCTCCCAGGTAAGAAAAGTCCAGGACCAGATGGATTTACAGCGGAATTCTACAAGGCCTTCAAAGCAGAGCTCATACCAATACTCCTCCAACTCTTCAATGAAATTGAAAGAAAAAGTTCACTACCGAACACATTCTATGAAACCATCAAAACCTTCATCCCAAAACCAGGCCCGGACTCATCAAAGAAAGAAAACTATAGACTCATTTCTTTGATGAACATTGATGCAAAACTTCTCAACAAAATTTTGGCCAATCGACTTCAACAATTCATCCAAAAAATCATACACCAATATCATACAGGATTCATTACAGGAACTCAAAGCTGGTTCAATATACACAAATCAATTAATATAATTCATCACATCAAGAGGAACAAGGATAAGAACCACATGGTTATCTCAATAGATGCAGAAAAAGCATTCGACAAGATTCAACACCCCTTAATGAGGAAGGTTTTGGAGAAATTAGGAATCCATGGAACATTCCTCAATACAATAAAGGCTGTATATGACAAACCTACAGCCAGCATTATACTTAATGGTGAAAAACTAAAGTCATTTCCTCTTAATTCAGCAACAAGACAAGGATGTCCACTCTCTCCACGTCTCTTCAATCTAGTATTAGAATACCCAGCTACAGCAATAAGACAAGATCCAAACATAAAGGGGATCCCAATAGGGAAAGAAGAAATAAAACTCTCCTTCTTTGCAGATGACATGATCTTGTATTTAATGAATCCCATCGACTCCACTCCCAAATTACTCAAGCTGATTCAAAACTTTGGCAAAGTAGCCTGGTATAAAATTAAGCCCCCAAAATCAATGGCTTTTCTGTATGCCAACAATGAGAAATGTGTGGCTGAAATTATGAAAGTAATTCCATTTGTAATATCCCCACAAAAAATAAAATACCTAGGAATTAACTTAACCAAAGGAGTGAAGGAACGTTACGATGAAAACTTTAAAATCTTGAAAAAGGAAATCAAAACAGAACTTAGAAAATGGCAAAACATTTCATGCACCTGGATTGGAAAGATTAACATAGTGAAAATGGCAATATTTCCCAAGGCTATCTACAAATTCAATGAGATACCTAGCAAAATTCCAACCTCGTTCTTCAAGGAAATAGAAGAGGCATTCTAAAAATTCATATGGAACAATAAAAGACCCCGAATAGCAAAAAAGCTCCTCAACGGAAAGAACACTACTGGAGGAATAACAATACCAAATTTCAAACTCTGCTATTAAGCCATAGTATTCAAAACAGCTTGGTACTGGCACAAGAACAGACCTCAGTAACAATGGAATAGAATTGAAAACCCAGAAATGAACCTACAGACCTATAGCCATCTAATATTTGATAAGGGAGCTAAAACAATAGAATGGAAGACAGACAGCCTCTTCAGTAAATGGTGCTGGCAAAACTGGTTAATTACTTGTAGAAAACTAAAGCTAGATCCTTATATATCACCCGGCACAAGAATCAATTCCAAATGGATCAAAGACCTCGGAGTTAAACCAGACACTCTGAAAACTTTACAGGATGGAATAGCAGAAACCTTAGGTCTCCTTGCTCAGGCCGAAATTTTCTTTATAGAAACCCGGAAACACAACAAATCACAGAAAGGTTGGACAAATGGGATTGCATGAAGTTGCAGAGCTTCTGCATGGCAAAGGACATAGCTAGTAAGATCAATATAAAGCCCACAGATTGGGAGAAGATCATCAATAGCCATACAATGGACAAGGTCTCATATCTAAAATATACTTGGAACTTAAAGAATTAAATCCGCCAACAACAAATCCTCAAAGAAACAAATGCCCAATAAATAAGTGGGCTAAAGACATAAAGAGAAACTTCTCTGAAGAAGAAAGAAGGATGGCCAATAGACACATGAAGAAATGCTCAATCTCCTTAGCCATAAAAGAAATGCAAATCAAGACAACATTGAGATACTACCTCACCCCAGTTAGAATGGCAAAAATCAAGAACCCTAACAACAACAGATGCTGGAGGGGATGTGGACAGAAGGGAACCTTACTGAATTGTTGGTGTGAGTGTAAACTTGTTCAAGCACTTTGGAAAGCAGTATGGAGGTTCTTCAAATGAGTTCATATGGAGCTCCCCTATGACCCAGCAATCCCACTGTTGGGTATTTACCCAAATGTTTACAAACAAGACCACACTAAAGCTACCAGCACAACTATGTTTATTGCAGCATTATTTACCATAGCTAAGATATGGAACCAACCCAGATGCCCCTCAGTAGATGAATGGATCAAGAAAAAGTTCTATATATACCCAATGGAATTCTATGCCTCCATCAGAAAGAATGACATTGCCCCATTTGTTAGGAAATGGAAAGACTTGGAAAAATTTATATTAAGTGAAGTAAGCCAAGCCCAAAGAAACAGGTCCCATGGTTTCCCTTATTTGCAATATCTAGTATATGTATGAGTCAAGCAGAAAAGGTCAGATAATGTGATGTTAGGAAATGAACCCTTAGATATGTATTTTAATGTATTTTTCTTTCATGCATTTGTTTCTAACGCATTTATAAGATTATTTCTTTGTTGCTTTTTATCTCCCTCCCCCACAGTATAACCCCTGCTTTCAGTGTATTTGATGTTGGTACAATTTGTAGAGGAGAGGGGGAAAAACAAGTCATTTAAGGATACAGTTGGACCCATTGCAACAATGAGAAGTACATATTGTCATGTCGAAAATGAACTTTACAACTTTGGTGTGGGGGGGGCGGGGGGGGGGAAGGGAGGACGGGGGGGTGGAGGATTGGGTGGGGGGCAGGGGGAGGCTCGGAAGGGATGTGAAGGGCAAAGAAAGGAGGAATCTGAAATGCTTGATAAGAAATGTACTCATTATCTTGCCCATGTAATTGTAAGCCCTCTGTAGAGTATTTTCACAAAAAAAAATAAAAAAATAAATAAAAGAAAAGAAAAGAAAAGAAAAGAACCTAAGGGATATGAGGACAAAATTATTATGATATTTCACTAGGTATCCTGTGGAAAGCAAAACAAAATGCACCAGAAGAAAGCTCAGAAAATCTGAATATAATACAGGCCTATTTGTCCTCACTAACTGTCATAGATGTATATGTTAATTCTAAGGAGACTTAAGTTCTAATAGCATTCGAACCACTGGAAAACACTCATGTTTTACCGATACAAATTATGTCCATACAGGTAGACCCATTGCAACAGTGAAATGTACAAGTCGTTATGTTGAAAACAAACTTTACAACTTTCGTGCAGGGGGTGGGGAGGAGAGGGGAGAAGGGAAGGCGGGGAGGATTGGGTGGGGAGGATGGAAAGGGATAGGAGGGGGAAACAACGGAGGAGGCTACAATGCTTGATAAGAAATGTACTCACTATCTTGCCCATGTAATTGTAACTCCTCTGTACAGTATTTTCACAATAAAAAGAAAACAAAGTATGTCCAAAAAAATATTAGTGATTAGGAAAAATGATAATTTGCCTTATTACAAAATAATACATAATCCACTCAGCACGGTGGTTACATTTTCCCTGTCTCTCCACACGTGAATATTTAATTTATTTTTAGTTCATTCATTCATTCATTAATTTGGTGCTAATACTAGAGCTTGAACTCAGGGCCTGGCTCTGTCTCAGAATTTGTTATTTATTTTGTTTTAGTTTTCTCAAGGCTAGCATTTTACCGCTTGTAAGACAGCTCCATTTCTAGCTTTTGCTGGTTACTTTCAAACCAGAATCTAATGGACTATTTTTCTTTGTCTGGTTTCAAACCACAATCATCAGATTTTGTCTTTCTGATTAGCTAGGAATAAAGACATGAGCCACCAGTGTGGCTCCTACTTTTTCCTATACTTATCTATTGCACATACTTAGATAGCAATTTAATATTGAGAGTATAGAAGCAAGATGTACAGTGATTATATTGTTCTGTCAGAAATTCAAATTAGTAATGTAAATTTCTTCTTAAGACCATACACAAAAAATACTTAAGAAGAAATCTGATGATTTGTGTGTGTGTGTGTGTGTGTGTGTGTGTGCTGTTGCAATATGTTCCACATATAAGCACTGTGCAGGTGTGTCCAGCCATTCACAGTTATTGGATAAATATCTGCCTTGAGATACCAAGTCTAAGTGTCCACTCTAGGCTTCCCGATGAAGAGGATTATACTTATCCTCATACCTATTATTCATATGAGTGGCCTTTTTGGAAAGTAGTGTCTGCACTGTAGTAAGCTGCAAGGCAAGCACTCTACACTGAGCCACCTTCCCAGCCCAAGCATTAAGATTCTTATCTGTAATTTGGTCAAAGCTATGTCTCTTTATGTAGGTGACTAACAATGTATTTACTAATTTCAAGTAAATACATAAATTCTATTTCCATCTTTTTTAAAAAATAAAAAAAAACCTTGTTTGTAAATTGAGTAGAAGCATGGATTTTGTGGCTAGCTAGGTCATTGCACATCTGTATCTCTTTTCCTCTCTCTGTTTTATGGTTCTCATAGACAATATGATTGCTCCATAATTATCCTAATTTATTTTGCTTTTATATTTTTGGTTGCATCATTTCACTTTCTGCTCTGCCATTTCCCAAAACAGCACCACATGAACAGAAAAATCCAGAAGTGGTGCTGTGGCTCAAGTGGTAAAGCGCTTGCCTTGATTTGAAGAGCTCAAGGACAGTGCCCAGGCATAGAGGTCAGGCCCCACAACTAATTTTAAAAAAAAGAATCTTAATACTTGATAATTCTACTAACAGATCTGACTGAAATCAGTTGAATCACACTTTTCCTGTAAAATGAAGGAATAGATCCAGGCTAGGAAAGCAGCTAGAGAAGGTAGGCAGATTGTATCTGTAACAAAACTTTGTGGAAAATGGAATCGAGGATTACTTACTGGTGATTCACTTGTACTTGAAGCATGATTCTGAATTATTGCTTGGTGATTCTGAATTATTGCTTTGATCATTATATTCTCCAAGAAGAAAAAGTGAAATTTAATTGATAGCAAAGGACTACTAATACATTTTGACTTCTCATTAAGCATCTTCAATCATCAAAATCACCTGAAGACAATAGATAGGCCTATTTTTAGATGAAAACAAGGGTCTTAAAAAAAAACAAGAATTTAGGTAGTCATACAAAGGACTTCTATTTTACTACTGCATTATACATTTTTTCTAATGTTGGATACCAACATTTGAAAGCTATTAGAAAGCTCTTAAATCCCATATGTTGAATAGTGAGTTCTCTTACACTATAACATGGTATTTCCCAAATCATTTACATAGAAGGCATTGTTTCCTATTTTCTCATTCCTAGAATAAGCTGCACATGAAGACACCACTGGTCCTGATTTTCAGTCTGTACCTTTGAATACTGAGGAAAATCTTTCCTCTGCTCCCTATAATTCACTACTCTCCAGTTAGAATAATTTAGAATAGTGAAAATGGAAAACGAGAAAATTAATCATGGTGAAAAAACATATGCAGAACATTCACCAGTTTTTTCTGACCAGTTCAACCAATGTGAACTATTGGGAAATACATGGACACCTCATTCCCACTGGTACTCAAAATCTCTGATTAGGCAATTCTGACGAAGACAAGGAACAAGATGAAAAAATGAGGAATGGTATCAATTGCAAGAAAAAAATGGAGTAGGATCCAAGCAAATTTCTTCTTTGGGATGCCGAAATTTATCGGCTTACTGTGGTGTGAACACTACTTTCCAAAAAGGCCACCCAGAAGAATACTAGGGATGAGGATGAGTATACCCCTCTTCATCGGGAAGCCTAGAGTGGACACTTAGACATTGTCCATGAGTTGGTAGCTCAAGGCAGATATTCATGCAATAACTGTGAATGGCTGGACACCCCTGCACAGTACTTATATGTGGAATAATACCAGAATGGCTTCTTTATTAATTCATCATGATGCAGATACCAATCCCCAAACTAAAGGCCTCTTGACCTCCTTGCATCTTGCTGCTGGGAATAGAAATAGCAAAGATACTCTGTATCTCCTTCTGTTGAACCATTATATCAAACCAGGTCTGAAGAACAACTTTGAAGAAACTGCATTTGATATTGCCAAAAGGGTAAGTATGTATCACTACCTCTTTGAAGTTGTCGAAGGCTGTACAAATTGTTCTCCTAAGTCGTAATGGTTTGGTTAAGTTTCTTAAGTTTCAAAAATGCCAGTCCATCTTTTGTGTCCCTACAAATTTTTTTCACAATACAAAGCAACAGCAATATCTTACTATAAAAATTTATGTATTCCATGGTATTCTTCCAAGTGAATTGCATGACTTTGATATCAAAATGTATTCAAGAGTTGTTTGTATACATCTGTAATGATTTCTGCAGAGTTTGTGATTCTTTAAATCAGAAATAATTTTAAATTATCTGTTGAAATGAATAGTATAGAAACTAAAGATGTTCCTGGAGCTTTTCTGAAAAAAGTATATCTATGTTTGTGTAATGTCCATAATCTATTTCAATCTCTCCTAGATATAATACTTTGAATTCTACATTGTTATATAATGATTCATTAATAAATGTGACCTTTCAGATTGCATTCCATATAGAAGAATTTTAAGACTCCTTTTTTTTCGTAGTTTCTTATATTATTTTATTTCTTTGGGATAAAATGGCAATATTATCTAATTTCAAGTTTTGTAACGGTTATGCTATGTAAAGGCCTTTCTAAGGTGAAAATTTAATACACTGATGTCAAACTAACCTTTAATTCTATGAATTACATGTATGGTTACACGTGTATTTTTGTAATCAACTTTTTAATAACTGGTTTTCATTTCTTGCGTCAGAAGAATGGAAAATATGGAATACTTCACAAATTTTCATATCATCCTTGTGCAAGTGCCATGTTAATCTCTGTATTGTTGTAATTTGGGTAGACCTGCTGCTGAAGCATGTAATATCCTCTAAATTTAAGTACGTAATGATACAATTTTTATACGGGCATATATCCATGGTTGCCTATTTGTAACAAGGAACCCTTATTGTTCCTAAAAATGCTATTGATCTTATTTCTCTAAATTTCTGTGTACACTGGAAAAAACTTATATAGTTTGGTCGATTGCTCACATTTACATTTTTTTTGTCAATGACTATTTTGTCGTTTTCATTTTAAATTTTATCATACTTTGAAGCCTTTACAGCTAAGTCCAAAGGTGGTGGCTTTTCAAGTACTTATTTATCAACTGAGTTAGCTTTGTGGAGCTATTGGATTCAAAGTAAGCCTTGCTTAAGAGCTACTTCTAACTTTCTGCAGCTTAAAATTTCCCAAATGAGGTCTTGCTGGGACAAATGTCTACCTGAACTGTGAAGACTCAGGGTCTAGGTTGAGGGGGCAGAATGATGCAGACTCCAGCCTCGGGATTATCTGAAGACTGTTTTTGGGATTAGGAAAGCTCTTGGAACGCCAGGGTACAGGGGGAAAATGTTCCCTCTCCCTATCTCAAAACATGTCACAGACTCCTGGGAGCTGAGGAAGTGGCTCTTCTGCTTGCTTAAGCATAGATGAACAGCTGGTAAAGCATTTTCCCTGAGATTGGAGAAGTGGTTTGAGCTTGCTCTAAAATAGTTTAGATAATAATATACCTAGACATTCTCTCATAGGTTAAGTAAAAATGTATCTGTGGAAATTTTTTGTGTGAATGTTTTCTGACCAAATCTTGGCAAAGATTATGCTTGCTAGTCTTTAAATACCCACTAACAATAAAGCACAGCATGCAGTGGCAATTGCTGTTTGCACTCTGCATCCCCTGTGTCCTGGTGATTTTGTGACCCTTACCCAGGGACCCCAACGCACTAGACGTTGACACTGAACCTTTACCTTTCTTCCATGTAGGAATAGACCAACCAGAATATCTTACCCTGACAGCATGGATTCTCTTACTGGAACAAAAATAATCTTAGTTACAAGGGATCATAGAGAGATGAAAAGTTCAGACAGAATTGTTCAGAATGGAAGGTATTTTATCAAAACTTAATTGTTTATTATATGTATCATTTCAAAAGTAGCTAAAGCCAAGAAAGTGAAAAAATTGTTCATATGCATGATTACCTACTGTCCTGACCTGTCTATCATCCAACCAAGCAGGAACTTACACTACTGACATTCTATCACCAAATATTGCTATAGCTCCTGGAGAAGTCCATATGTTTCTCCTCGATATTAGGCCTTAAATTTGTAATGTTTTAATCACAGTGTTTCCTCTTGCCTCTAGGCTGCATATCTACAAATGGTAAAGCTTTAAGTCTAACTCTACCAAAAACTGAGGTAGAGATATTGGAATAATACTTTAAAACAGAGTAGCCTTTGATTCCCTAAACACAACACAACAATGCAAAACAATTTTTATATTATATGTACTTATAAATTTTATATTTATATGTGCTGATTTTAAATTTCATACAGTGAATCTTACTAGAATTGATAATTTGACAAATATATTGACATTTATTCCCATAAATAGATTGGAATATAAATAATTAGGCTTAGAATATATATGAGAATATAAAAAGTATCAACGCAATATCTTCAGTATAAGCTTGTGATACCTTCTAAGTGTTCGTGGTCTTCTGAATACACATGGTAAAATAACAGTATTGTTTTCTGCTAATCTATAAGGGATTTTATTCTGATGCTCTGTTTATTGTTTTAACTTGCTGGTCCCTAAGTGTTTTTCTCCATATTTCTGAAGCATTCTTACTGATTACACCCAAATGTTGCTGATATGATGTCTAAAAGCTATTATTCTTCTGCAGGACCCACGGGTCCTAGGATAACAGGTCCTAGTTATCTGCATCATCAGATAACAAGGGCATGACTTCTCACATAGGCCCATGCAACATGCCAACAGAAAATAATTAAAGACTCATCTCAATTTCTCATTTCTATAATATTTCAGGGCCCCAATTGCTTACAAGAATTAGCAGGAATCAATTGTGAATTGCAAGGCAACTTAAAATGAAAGATGAGATCACAAAATCTGACAGAAAGTACTGTAATTCAAACTTTCAATTTACAGATGACCAGCCCATATGAGTGAACAAAATCACAAATGAACAAGGTTATTTTTAATACCTTTCTCCTAATGATGAATGAAAGATTTCAGTGCAGCCAAAAAAATAGTTTCTGGAATGATAGATCATAATTGGTCTACCAAGACTAGGAAAACTTGATTTAGAGGTCAAATATAATTTAGAAAAACATTAATTGAGAAGACCCTTAGTGCTTCAAAACACTGGTACTTCAGTAAAACTTGGTTCTGTAGTATAAAAATGTCATTCTCAAACCAATGTAACCTACATTTAATCTCCTGAAAGTATATTCCTTTTCAAATAAACTTTTAAAAATCATATTCACCAAAATAACACTTGACAAGTAGATGATAGTGACATTACAAGGTTTTCAAGTGTAGGGAGCAAGTTACAATAGAGTTGATTTACGTACCCAGCACTAATACCAAACAAGTTCAACCATTCATTAAAGTGTAGAAATACTACCCCCCACCATTTGTGTTGTTCAGTAGGTGCCTTCCAGAAATGTGTTAAATAGATCAGCCTCCCATAATGCAAACCCAAATATTAGCTAATAAAGTAAATTTCATCACATAAGAAGGTACATTTTAAAGTCACTAATAGTTGCCTTATCATGTGTTGCCTTATCATATATTTTCCCTATCTGTGTAACATAGTAAGAAATATGACTTTAAGTCTTGATTATGGGTACTGATGAGAGATTTGACAAACATAAAATCTGTCTTCTATTTCTATCATATTCCTCTATGTAGTAAATTTTAGTTTTCTTCTTTTTCCAATACTTATAGGTAGTAGAAAAAATTATCCTATGCAAAATAAAATAATCACATACCATTGTACAAAGCCATTTATAAAAACTGGTAGGAATAAATTCTAGGCCATTTTTAAACGTTCCTTTTGACTAAAGATTAATCTTCCAAATGAACGAGAATAAAATCATGTCTAAGTGCTTCACATCTCCAGTCTTGCAAATTGTTATTTCAGATGAATGAATTATGGAAATATAAGCTGACATTAGTTGCCTATATATTCTCCATGCTGGCTGATACTCAGAATTTGCACAGCACAGGAAAACAGGTGCAATGACTGGCTTCTCACATCAGGGTGAATTTTTGGCATTGCTGGGCTTCGAACTCAGGGCCTAGGAGGCCCAACTGCCCAATTGGTCCACGTGATCACACCAAACTTTGAGCCACTAAGGAGAGGGGCTCTTCCCAGGAAATGAGATCGAGCCACAGGGAGGCCAAAATAGTGCTCAATGCATCATTTAAACATGGGATGTATATTCACATCCGTGTGGGGACTGCATCGTGCATTGAGTGTACTTATTGTGTTTATTTTGTATGCTATTCATGGATTATTGTGTATTTTCTCATGTATATGATGACAGGTATAACTGCGCTGACATGGATAACAACTTATTCCCATGACCACAGGGTGGCCCATGCATTCTCCATCCTAGCTGAGACCCAAGACTTGCACAGGAAAGGAAAACATATGCAACCATTGGCGTCTTACATCAAGATGAATCTTTTGGCAGGGCTGGGATCTGAACTCGGGGCCTAGCAGGCCCAATTGGTGAATGGGTCCATATGAGCACAACAGCCTGTGAACGACAAAGGAGCTAGGCGTTTCCAGTACCTGAATTTGAGCCCCCCTGGGGGGAGAGTGGGGAGCACAATAGTCATCCATTCATAAATAGAAGGTAGAATGCAAACAAGTACATATTTGTATAGAGTAGGATTGATGGTGACTTGTGATGGAATCCAATCTGTGTGTACCTATATTTGGGTATTTTCTGATGCATTCATTTCATGTCTGTGATGATTATTGTCATGCTTCATTAACTCTTCTTTACAAATAATCTATACCCCATGAGTCTTGTGTATCATTTCCTACTTGCATCATGCACAAACTACTCATTCAAGGATGAGATCGATCGCATGCCATGACTCTTCCTAGGTCCAGAAACAAGTATCTCAGGATCTCCCACCATTTCCTCCTCCTAGGGGGACTGAATTCAAGCCTCAGTCCTGGAAAAGTTACTCCTTATATACATCTTAACGATAGGATTTATACTTCCGTTCAGATGTTCAGTCCATATTGTGTTTGGTGCATTTATTCATTTTATTTCTTGTTTTATTAACTTATTTACCACTTATTTTATTGACTCTGATGACACTTATACCATTTATTACATTGTTTACATCCTATCACATAGAATCTAGATTTTAGATGTATGTGTTCTCTATCATGCCTGGCAGTGCTAGGATCTGATCTCAGGACCTAGCAGGCCCAATTCATGAATGGGTGAGTTTGAGGATGGGAGCCTCTAGCCAATGAAGCTGTTAAGTGGTTCCCACGTGCTGAGATTGACCCCCAGATTTGGCCAAAACAGCGATACATGGATAGGCAGACGGTGATATACAAAGAAATATATATTGTTAAAGAGTGGCCAGAGCCGTCTATCTATGATTGAATGACACCTACTATGTTCCTACCAACTCTTAGGTATTTATTATACCACCATTGAAGGAATATTATTCTTTTAATGCTTAATAAACTATACATTAAGATCAATCAGCATTCTAAGACTATTTCATCCAATTTTAGACTAGACGGATGCATGAACTACTCTTTCAATGGATATTCCCATGCAAAGGAATGAGTCTCTTGTGATCTCCTGCCATTGGTGTCAGGACTGGGATTTGAACCCAGGGCCTGTGTTCACAGGTTGTCCTATGGCTTCACTGATAGCCCACAAGCCATCAGCAATGGCAGGTCATATCTACTTTGCAGTCATGTCATTCAAACCCAGGATGGTCACTGTGCAAAGAAAAAAATAATAAAACCCCAGCCCCCTGAAGGTTGCCACTTTTTCTGCTTTCCAGTTTTTTTTTTCTAGAAAGTCCCCTGGGCCTAGGATCTTAGGATCAGCTATGGTTCTGGAGGCTGCACCCAAGCCGAGAGAGATCTAAGCTGAGGCAGAGTTTCCATGACCTGAGTTCAAGCCCCATGGTTGTCCAAAAGAAAAAAAAGAAAAAGAATAAAGAAAATATAGTTATTTAACTAAATTAAAAAAATAAAGCTACCTAGTTTGGAATTTCTGCTAGTTTTCTTTCCTAGCCTGGGATTTGAACTCAGGGTCTTGGTAAATCTGTAGCAATGTGAGGGAAGATTTGCTACTACTTGAGTTCAAACCTTGTGCCAACCAAATATGAAAACTAAGTCACTGACCTAAGCAGGGGGAGGTAGTTGTGGAGATGGGAGGGAAGGTATGGTAGGGGGAAAACAAAGGAGGAGGTAACAATGCTCAATATGAAATTTACTCATTGCCTTGCTCCTGTAAAATATTTTTACAATAAAAAACGAACAAAGACAAACAATGTAGTTCTCAGAGAAGCATTTTGGAGGTAAGGGAAGGATATCTGAGTGAATAGCTGTACAAAATTCTACACTTTTTAAAATTTTCAGTATGGAACTGAATAAACATAACTGCTTCCATTAAAAAATTAAGTCACTGTCTTGGAACTGGGGCCAGTATTTCTGCCATTGCTAGGATTTAAGCTCACCGTCCAGGTAACAATTTTGCATCATGGGTGAAGGCGAAGCTCACTGTCCATGAGGAAAGAAATTCAGGCTAGAGTTCCCAGGGCCTGAATGAAGGCCCTGAGATGGAAAAATATCTCTATACATGTGTAATATATGATATATATACTTACATATGTATGTTAATTTCATATTATGATTCAGGTGGATCAGTGGTAGAGCACTTGCCTTGCATGCCTGAGTCCCTTGGTTCGATTCCTCAGCACCACATAAGCAAAAAGAAAAAATCTGGAAGCGCTGTGGCTCAAGTGGTAGAGTGCTAGCCTTGAGCTGAAGAGCTGAGGAACAGCGCCCAGGCCCAGAGTTCAAGCCACACAACCGGACCCACACAGAAAAAGAATGATTTTGTATTTTATTTTTCTTTGATTTATTTATTTATTGATTGTTGTATTTAGTATTTTATACACATAATATTTATTACATTTTGCACATCTATTATAAAATTATACCCAATAATTTAGGACATTGACTCATTTTCATTAATATTTTATTAAGTGTTGAAACATAATACATAAATAAATGGAAGCATTTGTCACAGTCTTCACATGATTAGAGTCTCTCACAAGTATGAGCTTTGTCTTATTTATCTTTGGAAACTTCCTATCCGGTTTTCTTTAGATAATTTATACTCAGAAGCCTTTTCTTGAGGATAGGCAAGCGAGGTATAAAATTGTGAGGGTGGCGCTAGAAATGTGGCTTAGTGGTAAAGTGCTTGCTCAGCATGCATGAATGCCAGGGTTTGAATCCTCAGTGCCACATACTCAGAAAAAGCCAGAAGCTATGGAGTAGCTCAAGTGGCTAGCCTTGAGAAAAAGAAGCTCAGAGAGAGTACCCAGGCCCTAAAATCAAGCCCAGGACTGTCTAAAACCATAGGCCAGATGCCAGTGGCTCATAAGTGGAACCGTAGCTTCTCGGGAGGCTGATAGCTGAAGACCACAGTCCAAAGGAAAGCCTGTTAGATTCTTATCTCCAGTGAACTACCAAAAGTACCCATCTGGCATTTTGGAATGAGTGCTAGAGTGTTCACCTTGAGCTGAAGGACTCAGGGTCAGTGCCCAGGCTAGAGTTCGAGACACACAACTGGAAAAAGAGTGAGGGTTAATTAAAATACTTTTCCTATTTGCTAATTACGAGAATATTCTTTGGAATATGAACACTGATGTACACCAGAATTGGACTCAGAGCTCAAGGTTCAAGTGTAGCACATACATATGCCCATCCTCTCAGACTGTAGCATTGTAATATTGTGTCCTACAGGGTTCTTAAAGGTCCAAGGTTAAAAGGCTTAATATGCTCCACAAGCCCTTTGTGATAAGCAGTTGACTTGTATTGTCAATGTCATTACAGTTCTGAACCTAGCAGAGCACAAGTAGCTCATGCCCATCACCCTAGCTCAGGAGGCTGAGGTCTCAGGATCACAGGGTGAAGCCAGCCAGGGCAGGAAATCTATGACAAAATGACTTCCACTTCTGAAAGGTCAGATATTCAAGAGCTTCGTGTGTCTCCCTTGGTGATGAGAATTTACTTGCACACTAAATGTTCTTATAGTACTCGAGCTATAGAAGAAGGAAAGAAACATTATTGACCTATCCTGGATTCAGAGGCCTAGCTCTGTTAGCAGGAAGAACTCCAGTGTAACTCTGTTATTGAAGGACAGAAAACAGTTTCAAAATCCAGGCTAGGTGCAGAGACCAGGCCTACAGGATTAGGAGGCAGAACGTACACACTCAACAGGGAAGTGAGCTGCAAAACGACTTCATTTATTCCAGGCACAACCAGTAATGTGGAAAACCTGTAACATTTGTTAAAGTTACACCAGGGTCAGGCTTTACTCGGCCTCTTCAAACAATGACTAATTAATCTTCCTCCCTCATGTGAAGGGAGACTCAGGCTACCTTTAGGTTACCAATAGAGAGCCAGTTTAGTGGGGGAGAGGGGAGGAACAGAGTAGAAAAACCCTGCTCTCTGGTCTTAGGGAGTGGGTTTTTGACTCGCCATCTATCAGATTTGAAGACCCTTCTACCTCTGCCTGTCCATTCTCCTTCCTTCATTCTCCACATAATTAATGCAAATCCCCAGACTAACTAGAGGCAGGACTGTTTCTATTTTGTGTCCAAGCACATATTTAGAACCTAGCTCTGCCCTCTTGACTCTGGGGCCCTTGGTTGCCTGAGAAGTGGGAAAGAGACAGTCTTCCTGCTCTGTGGTTATGTGAAGGCACACTGCAAAAGGTCTCCTAACTGGGAAGTGTTCCCTTCTTTCCTCCTGACGTCCAAAGATTAAACTATCATATTTCTTTCTTTCTTTCTTTCTTTCTTTCTTTCTTTCTTTCTTTCTTTCTTTCTTTCTTTCTTTCTTTCTTTCTTTCTTTCTTTCTTTCTTTCTTCTTTCTTTCTTTCTTTCTTTCTTTCTTTCTTTCTTTCTTTCTTTCTTTCTTTCTTTCTTTCTTCCTATCTACCACCTTACCTAGGTATCTCTTTGCCAGGTCTTGGGTTGAACTTAAGGCCTGGGCACTGTCTGTAGCACTCTACTACTTGAGCCACAACACCAATTCTGGCCTTTTCTGTGTATGTGCTACCGAGGAATCGTACCCAGGGCTTCTTGCATGCTAGGCAAGCACTCTATCACTAATCCACATTCCCAGCCCCCTCATATTTTTCTTAATGGTAGTTTTTACATAAGTATGCTACCATTTTACTTCCTCAAATTTAATTTTCTGAAGACTGGTTATTTCTAAGAAACCCTATCTTGTGTATCCCTGCCTGATTTGTTACTGTTCCTGCATTGTCCTCATAATAAAATGTAAATAAAGACTGCTGAGATCTTCAGTGTGCATCATATAAGGACACAGGCCTGGAACCCTGGAAGAGAAAGCAATGGGTCTGACATGAAGAGGATGGTGCAGTAGGCTCAAGGATCATATCTGAAAAATAAATAAATAAATAAATAAATAAGAGAAGCAGCATTGCATACAGTGTGTTTGAACTCAGGGAGGTAATATACACATATAAGTAAGTAGGTCACTGATTCATAAACGTGGCCTCTTTTTGAAAACGTTTTTGAGGCTATCCCATGTCTTAAACTCAGGGCCTGATGCATTCCTCAGCTGTTTTTCCCAAGGCTGAGGCTTTACCACAGCCACAGCTCCACTTCCAGCCATCTGGTCGTTAATCGGACATAAGTACCTCCCAGGCTTTCCAGCCTGGTCTAGCCTGTTTCTTCTGCTCGGCTTTCTCTCTCAAAGCTCCATCTCTACCTTCTGGTCCACTGCTCCACTTCTGGTTTTCTGGTGGTTTATTGGACATAAGAGTCTCACAGACTTCCTGCTCAGGCTGACTTTGAAGGGTGATCTCTCAAAAAGGTTTCAAACAGCTTTCCTCAGGGATTCACCAAGGAGCACCTCCACACAAACCTGGAGTCTAAATCTCGAGAGACACTAGAAAAGTGATGTATGAAGATGCTTCTAGTATATTCTAGATACTTAAGGTTGGAGACACACAACACTCCTAATTTTTAGATCATTTTATAGGCAAAAGAAGCAACGCATCGCTCTAGCTTTTGGTCCTCCCATCTTGAGACAGTAAATTGCTGTAGCTCAATGGTAACTGACAGAGCTGGCATGTCCTGTGGACATTTGCACAGAAATTCTGTGACACTCATTTCTCACTTTTGGTTTCAAACCTATGAACAGATGGTAAGATGAGGAAGGAAAATCCTTCTTAGAGAAAGCAGCTATAAAGGACATTGGGTAGCTAAGTTATAAATTCATAACCCTGGTATGACCCTATTAAGAAGTCAGGTTTCCAGATTAAAAAATGAAGAAGAAAAGAAAGAAGGTGCCAGTGGCTTCTCATTGTGTGATCTGAGCTCCTCAGGAGTCTGAGATGTAGAGAATCTGAGTTTGAATCCAGCCAGTGTAGGAAAGTCTATGACAATGTTATTTCTAAGAGATCACAGAAAAACCCAGAAGTGGGGTTTTGACTCAAGGTTAATGCACTATCCTTTAGCAAAAAGATCTCAGGAACAATGCCTAGGCTCATAGTTCAACACCAGGATCTGCCCCCTCAAAAATAACCTGTACCTCCATATCTTTGTATATGTATGTATGTATGTATTCCTATAGGTGAAGCTCCAGAGTAGTTACGATGAATGGCACCAAGCTAGAAAATTTGTATCCAATAAAATGATTTCATAACAGCGACTGATTTCATGAAAGTGAATGTTCTGCGGCTCCCCTCACTGTTCCCAGTATAGCCTGAGGGTTTCTCTGCATCCCAGGCCTGCTGGAAGAAGTCTCCCTCATTGTCTGGACAGGAAGACAAAAGGCCTCACTTCTGTACAGCTATGTAACAAACAACTACATCTGTGTCAGATTGTGAGAATGAGTGTGAGTGGGCTCTGAAGGTCAGGATAAAGGTCTAATTTTAGCCCAATCTATTTCTTTCCCCAGTGCTCTGGTTTGACAGGAAGCCATTTGTGCCATCTCCCGTGGCAGGCCAAGTCCTGTGCACTTATCCTGCCATTGTGAGACTATATTCCGGTGTTCAGATACAGTGCTCAATATAATTCAGCAGTCCTTCTGGCAGACAACTAGGGCACTGAAACTCATGAAATGTTTCATTTAGGACGATGATGGGCCTATGATGTCTCTCCTAGGTTTCTGGAAGCTTGGGAAATCCAAGCACATATCTGATATCACAAAGCTTCCTGTCATCTAGGGCTGTTGAAGCTCTTCAGGTTTTGAAACATTTGACCTCTCCAAGTTGGGTCCTGGCTGGCTAGGTTTGGGGGTTGAAAACAGGGCTGGGGTGCTGACCATGAGCTCAGTGTAGAAGCCCGGTGCATTACCATTTTGTCTAACAGCACCACTTCTAGTCTGTGAGTGTGTGTGTGTGTGTGTGTGTGTGTGTGTGTGTGTGTGTGTGTGTGTGTGTATGTGTGCATGAGCCAGTGTGTGCACAGGAGGTTGAACTCAGGTCCTGAGCACTGTACCTATTTTCTCTTGTACAAGGTTACTCCTCTCCCACTTGAGCAACAGAGACACTTCAGGCTTCTTTTTAGTGATATGGTCCTGAGAAATCAAACCCAGGGTTTCATATATGCAAAGCAATCTACACTCTACACATTCCCAGCCGTCTACTTCAGGTTTGTTAGTTTGTTTCTGTCTTTTCTTTATTGTTGTAGGAGTTGAAATCTGGGCCTGGGTACTGTCCTTGAACTCTTCTCCTCAAGTCTTGTGCTCTACCACTTGAGCCAAACACCACTTCAGCTTTTTGGGGGGTCCATCGGAGCTAAGTGTCTCAAGGACTTTCCTGCCCAGGCTAGCTTTGAACCATGATCCTCAGATCTCATCCTACTGGGTAGCTAGGATAACAGACATGAGCAACAAGCACCCAGATTCCACTTTGGGTTTCTTAGTGGTGAATTGGAAATAATAGGCTCATGGAGATAATAGGCTTTTGTGTCTGGGATAGTTTGGAACCCAGATCCTCAGATCTCAGCTTTCTGAGAAGGCAGGATGACAGACCTTAGCTATAGACCCCTAGGCTGTGGCCTCTGCTATAAGGGGATCCATGTCTCCACGTGGTAGAGCGCTAGTCATAAGCCCAAGAGGTAAGGGCCAGCACCTAGACCATGAGTTCAGGGTTCATGACTGAGAAAAAACAAAACAAAACAATTGTCTGCAGGAGACAACTTACTAGTCTTCAGTAATACATCTTTGTCCCTGCCATGGGGACATAAATGAGCCTCAATATTCTTGTCTGCATAATCATCTCAGTTGTGGAGATCTTATAAGGACCTGAAGAAAGAATGCACCCTTTGAAGGACAGAGCACATTGAACTCTTTGCATGACTTAGCACACAGAATCCTTTGAAAGACTCAGCACACAGCACCCAATGCAGGATGCAGCAAACTGCACCCTGTGAAGGACTCAGCACCTAGCTCTATTCCACAAGCTTTCATTAGAATTAGGGTGCTTTTATCAGTATCACCATTCTTTGAGGAACAGTTCACAAACCACACAAGTTCACATCTAATGGTTTAGTGTGGTGGTTTTTTTTTTTTTTTGGGGGGGGGGGGTTAGCCATGGGGCTTGAACTCAAAACATGAGGATACTATTCTAATAACATTTGATCAAGACTAGAGCTCTACCACTTCAAACCATATTTCAAAGATTCTAGCAGACTTCCTGCCAAATTTTAAAGGCCCTGAGCACCCAGGATATGGGGATAAGCCAGGGTAACCAGGATGATGGGGATAACCCATGGATCTGGGTTGCAGCAGTTTACATCTGGCTAAGTCAGGTTAGGTGGAATCTGTCAGCCCCAGACTCCTTGATTGCCCTGTGATGAGGTATTTGAAGTCCTGTCCTTCTTGCCCTTCTATAGTTGCAGTTAAAACATTCTACTTTTTTTGGCGGCAGTCCTGGGGCTTGAGTATGCACTTTGACCCTGTTCCTAAGCATTTGTGCTCAAGGCTAGCACACAATTGAATGAAAGACAGCAGAACTTCTGGGTTTTCTGTTTATGTGCACTGAGGAATCAAACCCAGTGCTTCATGCTTCCTCGGTGAACATTCAACCACTGAGCCCCAGGAGTGAATGAGATATAAATAGATAGAGATTGTTGTATAAAAATATTATATACACAAAAAGAGAGATGTCTGCATATTATTAAATTATAGATAGCATTACTACCAATTATTAGGTATTAAATTATGTCTCCATTTAATGATGTGTCCCAGTTAACAATTAATAAAGCATTAATTAAAATTACTCAATATCCTGTTATTGTTTATCACATATGTACGTACATTCCTACTATAGTTATGTATTTTATAGAATGAGACATATTCCTATATATTATTAAATTATGCATCGTGTGTTACTACCAATTATTAGGTATTTGTGTTTCCATGAAATTTTTACTCTGTCAATGCTTAATAAAATATTAAACTTAATCCACGTCCTATAATTTTTGTGTCTAATTTTATCCTAGAATGATTCCCTACTAATTCAATCTGTTTTTCATTTATTGTAATGACAATTCTTCCACCTTTGTACATTTATTACATCCTATTACATAGCATATAGATTTGCATCTGAATTATACATCCTAACTGTCACCGAGCACTTTCAAAGAAAAAGAAAACATGTTTCACACTCGGCTTCTCACATCTGAACTCACAGTCTACAAAGCCCAATTCATTAATGGGTAAGTGTCAGCATGCCAGCCTGGACCATATTAAGCTGACTAGCATTTCCAGCACCTGAGATTGAGCCCTAAGAGTTGACAAAATAAGAACACATTGATATGCAGATAGTAGTACACAAATAAATATAGATCATTATAGAGTGCAGGAGATGTCTACACATTATTCAGCTATATAGGCTACATTCCTGCCAATTCTTGGGTGTTTATTATGCCTTCATGTAATTAATATTATTGTTTTCAGCCTTAATGAATTATTAATTAAATCAACCACTGTCCTGAAACTATAGCATACATGTAATTAATAGTATTCTTTGAATGTGTCAAAAAGCATTCATTAAAATCAATTGGCCTCCTAAAATCACTCTAATTGTATAGTAGTATTCAGAAATAACTAGTTCAACCTTGCTATTCATAATCTTCCATCGGTATTCCTATGACTAGGAACGAGACTCTTAGATCTCTTAGGGGTCAGGACCGGGCTTCAAACACAGGGCCTATGTTGCTGTGTTGGCCTATGGCTTCCCTGGTAGCCTGCCAGCTTTCAGCAATGCCAGGTCATTTTTCAACATTTACCAACATTTTTCAACCGTGTCATTCAGACCCAGTATGGTCACCTAGCAAAGAAAAAAATGTAAAATTGGCAGCCATCTGCAAATTGCCAGTGTATTTTCTGTTTTGCATTAAATTTTTTTTCCGGTCAGCCATTGGGACCCAGGAACCCAGGTTCGGCTATGGGTCCAGTGTCTGCACCCCAGCCTAGAGTGATCAAACCTGAGGCAGAACTGCCACTACCTGAGTTCAAGCTCAGTGCTTGACAAAATAAAAATACATACAGGAGTTCCAGGAAGATGGCAGAGGAGAAGCTGGAGGCTAAACAAGCTCTCGCATAGAAAGCAGTTTTAGTGCTCCAGTGAACAGTCCTAAGCCAGAGAATCACACCAAGTGTGCCATCACAATACACAGAGTTAGGCCAGAGAGAGAAAATCCAGGCAAGGAAACAGATCTTTGCACTTGTCAGCAGCCACCGCTGTGGCAGCAGTGGCTGCTGTGGCGGCCGTAGCCGCCATACCTGCAACACAGAGAGTCCAGGACAACGACTCCAAATGCAGCAGGCGAGTTGATTCTACTCAACACTAGGAAGAACTGACAAGGAACAGACATCTTCATCCTGCAAATTGCATACCAGAGACGACCCAAGAACCAAGAATCTGGCATGAGTAGAAGCCTGACATCCTCACTCCTTCTCAGGGAGCAGAGGAAGGAAGAACATCCCTCCCCTCCCCACTACCAGAGATCTCCATCTTTGATACTGACAGAGGCCTGGCTGAGCAGCTAGCTCCAACTCAGGCCTTGAAAGAAAACAAGAGTCATTTACCAGGTCACAGGAACCTATTCTGACATTCCAGGCTCAGCTACACCCAGCGGAAAGTGACCCAGCACAGCTGAGAAAGCTCCACCAGCCCCAGGAGTGGCTTTCTTCACTGGATAAACAGAGCCAGAGGCTGCCCCTCCCTATAGTAGCCTTGACAATCAATTGACATTCAGTAAACATAAACCCTGAGAATGGCTCCAGGCTGGGCTCTGTCAGTGTCTCAGAAGCTAGCCCCCCAGGGAAAAGCTACTATTTGCTAAAAGGCCTCCACCCTACCAGAAATTAGCCTCATCACAGCATCTCCAAACTAGAAGAAACAGCCATCTCCCTTTTTTGTGAAACTCAAAGCAGATCTCCTTCTCATTGAACTAGCCTGGGAGGAGGATCACAAAATTCTGGGTAAAGCAGATCATTTTTCTGCCTGCTCAAACAAACTGACTTAAGAGACCAACCAAGCCACAGGAAAAGCAAACACCACAAGCAGACCAGAGACTCCAAGAGACAGTTATAGACACAAGGGAGATACAGGATCTACCCATCCCCACCAAAAAATATCAAAGAGTTTTTTTTTGTACATTTCATAATTTTTTTAAACTTTTTAAACTTTTTAATTTTTATCTTTAAAAAATATTTTTTATTAACTCCTTTTTTCTTGCTCTTATACTTTTTATTTTAAGGGTATATGTGTGTGTGTTTGTGATTTTCTTCTTTTCTTTCTTTTTATTCATTTTTTTGTTTAGCTCTACAGACTTTTTGATCCTTTTCTTTCTTTCTTTCTTTCTTCCTTTCATCCTTCCTTTCTTTGTTTCTCATTCTTTTCACTTTTCCTCTCTTTCGTTCGTTTTTGTGTGACTTAATTGCTGTTCTGCTCATCCTCAGATATACCCGTAGTCGATTATTAGACATTAACCCCCATTTTGTACCCACTTAATCCAGAAATTTATTACTCAGTTCAAAACCCCTTAGACTTAAATTCCTTAATAGCAGTATTACTTCTATGTACCTATATGATATTTTAAGCATTTTTATTTTTAAGTTTTTCACATCTCATTCTATCCCTCCCTTTCTCTTATCCTATCCTCGTTCTTCTCTGAATATTACTTTGTTAATTTGCATAATTTATGTGTTTCTCTTTTAATTTTTGTTTCTATTTTTTCTTGCCCTTTTTTCTTTTTTTCTCTCTCTCTACTATCATTCTATCCAACCTATTTCCCGCTTAGATATTAGTATTTAGTCAAGTTAACTCTCCCTCTACATTTACACATCCCTCTATTCCTATTTTTACCCACATATATCCCTTAACCTAATAATGTTTGCTTTGCCAAATTCTTCTTTGAGTTCGCAGCACACTAATACATAGTTGTTCGATGTTGAATAGATATATCTGTTGAACTAGATTGTATCTGCAGACTTTTTACTTTGCAACTACAGACTTTGGTTGATGCTTGCCTTAAGATAGTGTTCTATCACAAAACTGGTGTTTCATTCATCCCAAATGGGCAGAACAAACCTGAAAAACACAAGAAAAATGGTAAATCCGGGTATCTCAACTCCCACTCATGGTAATCAGGGGACAGAACAGAAAATGAATAATCCAGAGGAGAGTTCCCAAAAAGCTCTGCAAACACTACTGGTAAACATGGTAAATGAAAAGATTGAAAACCTGCAAAGACTTCGTGTGAGCGTGATAGGGAGAGAGAGAAGACAAATGAAAGGTCAATACAGGAATATCATGAGCCTGAGGAAGCTACTCAAAGACTGATACAGGAATTGTATGAGCAGCTTGAGAACACTCAAAGAGAAATAAAAAAATGGTGTGAGCAGGCTGAGATCAGTCAAAGAGATAGACAGGAATTGCGGGAGTTGGCGTAGAAGAGACAAAGAGAAAGTCAGGAATGGTGTTAGGAGGCTGAGAACACTCAAAGAGAACAATAGGAATTGAGTGAACATAAGGAAGCTAATCAAAGAGTGATACAGGAATTGAGAGAGCAGCATGAGAATACACAAAGATCACTAAAGGCATCCATGGAATCTATAAACAGAGAGCTGAAAGAAGTCAGGAAGTCCACAAAGGGAACGCTGACTGGAACCCAACAGAAGGAATGGGAGTCCAAGGAAACCATAACCAATCAACTAAGTGATTTGAGAATAAACACTGAACAACAAATTAAGGAAGTAAAGAAGTTCATCCAATATCTAAATCAAAGCTCCAACAAAGAATTGGAAGCCATCAAAGCCAACCAACTAGAAGGAAAAGAAATAAATAACAAAGTAGAAAGTCTTGATAGTAGATCGATTCTCAGGGATTGAAGACAGCCTAGATATTATAGAGAAAGAACGTACAACCATTCAAGAAAAATCCAGGAAATACAATAGATCTATTCAACACATGGAAGACACCATCAGAAAGCCTCATCTGAGGATAATGGGTGTAGAGGAGCACCTAGAATCAGAAGTTTATTGTATAGGAAATTTGTTTAACAGGATCCTAGCAGAGAACTTCCCAAACATGCAAAAAGATAGGCCTATTAAGATACAAGAAGCTTTTAGAAATACAAATAGACATGGCCAAAACAGGACATCCCACTCTCACAGTATAATCCTCGCAGGATCAATTCAGACCAAGGAAAACATCCTTAAAGCTGTCAAGGAGAAAATATCAATCACCTATAAAGGGAAACCAATTAGAATCACCTCAGATTTCTCAGCAGAGACAATTCAAGCAGGAAGACCATGGAATGATGTATGCCATGCCATAATGACAAACAAATATCAACCAAGAATACTATACCCAGCTAAACTCTCATTCATAACCCAAGGTCAAAGAAAGTCCTTCCATAGCAATGAAAAATTTACACAATTTATCTCCACAAAACCAGCCCTACAAAAGATTCTTAAAGATGTCCTACACATAGAAAACCAACAAGACCACAATAAAGGCCAAGAAACTAAACCCAAACTGAGAATCCAAGAAGTATAGGAAGAACTCAGTTGCCTCAGCCCCCAAGAAGGTGGATAAAATGGCAGGAACTCCCTAATACCTCTCAGTCCTATCTCTCAACATTGATGAACTTAACTCTCCAATTAAGCTACATAGACTGTCTAGTTCAATTAAAAAGCAAGATCCTTCCATCTGCTGCCTTCAGGATTCACGTCTTGCTCATAAAAACAAAAACATTTTCAATATGAAAGTCTGGAACAAAATCTACCAAGCAAACGGCCCCCATTATCAAGTGGGAGTTGCAATACTAATATCAGATAAAATACACTTCAAATTAAAACTAGTGAGAAGAGATAAAGGTCACTACACACTAATTAAGGGATATCTCCTTCTGGAGTATATTACAATTCTAAATATCTTCTCACCAAACAACGGAGAACCCAAATTTATCCAAGAAACACTACTTTCCCTCAAATCCCAAATAGATCCAAGGACTTTAATTGTTGGGGACGTTAGCACACCACTTTCCCCACTAGATAGATCAACTCGGCAAAAACTCAAGAGAAAGTGCGGACCTAAACAACTGCATAGGTAAATTAGATTTAACAGACACATACCGAATATTTCAACCAGCAGCATCAGAATACATGGTTTTCTCAGCAGCACATGGAACATTTTCCAAAATAGACCACATTTTAGTCCACAAAGCAAACTTGTCCAAATTCAGACACATTGAATTTATACCTTGCTTTCTCTCAGAACATAAGGGAATAAAATTAGAACTCAACACTAAAAAACACCAAAGAGGGTCCTGTAACAACTCAAGGACCCGGAACAACACACTGCTGAATCACGATTGGTTCATGGAAGAGATTAGAAAGGAAATTCAAGTGTTCATGTTATTCAACAAAAATGAGCATACAAACTACCAGCTCCTCTGTGAAACAGCAATGGCAGTACTCAAAAGCAAGTTTATAGCTCTCAGTTCTTACATCAACAAATTGGAGAGATCTGAAACCAAAAATTTAATGAGACATCTGGGCCTCCTTGCAAAAGAGCAGTAAAATAAACCCCAATGCAGTAGACGAAAACAAATAATTAAAATTAAATCAGAATTAAATGAATTAGAATAAAAAAAATCACAGAAAAATCAACACAACAAAGAGTTGATTCTTTGAAAAAATCAAAGTGATTGACAGACGCTTAGCAAATCTTATCTGAAAAAGAAGAGAACACACCCATAATATGTATTATAATTTAGGTCCGGTGGTAGGAAAGGAAGTGGAAAACAATACTACATCCAGTAAAGCTGACATTCCTATTACATCACTAAGGAAGTAGTGTTAAGACCTGCAGGATTCATAGGGTTGTTGCATGTGACATTACTATGTAAAACACTATTAACTATCATCTCAGACATCTATAACATTCTGCTTTCATTTTCAAGATCAAGAGCCAAATATCTATGACTTTTTATTAATTGGGTGTGTTTCTTAGGAAGGAAGAAGGATTTGGTAGTTGATGATGGAAAAAATATATGTATTATCTCCTTGTCCAAATTTTTTGCAGTTTTATTTATTTATTTTTCTTCTTTATATTATTTTTTATTGTGAAAATACTGTACAGAGGGGTTACAATTACATGGGCAAAATAATGAGTACATTTCTTAGCAAGCATTGTAGCCTCCTCTTTTGATTACCCTTCCCATCCCTTCCCATCCTCCCCCTGTCCCCCCACCCAGGTCTCCCCGCTACCCTCCCCCACCAAAGTTGTAAAGTTCATTTTTCGACATAACGTCTTGTACATCTCATTGTTGCAATGGGTCCACCTGTATCTCTATTTAAACGAAGTTTTGCAGTTTGAAAAAGTGCTACTGATCAACTCATACTTACATCTAATTGACTTGCTGTCTGCACAAGATGCATATAAATGAAGATATTTATTCTGTTGGATAGTCACATATATTAACAAAATCCATTTCTGGAAAATAAAAGATACTAGGTAAGAAATTATAAAGTATTGTCTTTAAAATGGTTTATTTTCTTGGAGAACAAAAGGTAGTATTGAAATGATTAGTCCAGCTTTCTTCGAGATTTTATGCTGTCTCAGTATCAAAATGTTCTCTAATTCCTGTAACATCCAAGCATAAAAGACATGATTTGAAGATCTCAGTAGTTTTAGAAACAAAGGTACATAATACCTTCCTTCCTGCAGAGTCATGTGAGCACAAGTATGATTGATTGTAATATAGTTCTCTTTTTTTTCTCTTCATCTCAAGTGTTGCATATCTTGGTATATTACTCTATGTGTTGCATCAGCTTCTGTAGGTGAGATTTACCTCTACCTGCAATGTAAAAATGGGTTATGTGAGTTATTTCAGCTTACAAAAGTGAACCAGAATTGGAGAAAGATTATTTCTAGGGGAAGATTTTTATCTCATTGTCTATGTCTAAAAGCTGACTTGTTTTCCCTTAGCCATAAAAATAGCATATTTCAGAGGGAGTCTTCCTTCAATTTATATACTGGAAGAATATAGCATGTCAAATTGAAGCAAAACTCAAATACAGCCTCATACATATAACACAGGCAGAATTAAGCTAATATTAGAATGTGATATTAAGATGTTAGTTTCTTACCATCCTTGTATACCATTATGATAGTTGACTATAGCACACCAGAATTAAACAAATCCTAACCAAGAACTTAACAAATAGATAACATTTTCTGTAGGAAATTATTATAATATTTTATAAATAAGCATTCTCCATCTGATCACTTGTAGGGTTATCTTTCCTATAGATGTGTTTAATCACTCTAGAGCATTGTATCTAATATCCATTATCATTATCCAGACCTTGTGATTGTGATAAGGAAGAATAATATATCTAGATTTCTTCTTCTCTTTCCCTCTTCTCCTATTTCTAGTGTGAATTCTCATCCTTTCTCCAAATTCTATTAATAATGGAAGAATGACTCATTGTGGATATCAAGCAAAAGGCTTCAAATCAAGAATTTCATTCTTTCAGAAACAGATGAAATAAATCAGAGTGGCTCAAGGAAGAATAAAATCAGGATTTTTTCCCCTCTCTGGCTTTCACCTTAGAGTCTGAACATGACTCTAAATATCTAATAAACCATTTCCCTCGACTAATTTTTTAAAAATATATTTTTTAAATAAATGATAATTTAAAAATAAATAGTAATTTGGTGTTTGTTTTTGGGAGGCATGAAATAAGACTGCATTAACAATGTGTGAGTTGAGAGACTAAATTATATCAGAATCTTATATAATGAAAAATAGACGATTTTAAGATAAATAGCTTGTAGATACATTTTTAATGTGATATACCCAAAAAGTCATCAATTTTCTTCCTTTCCTCTCCATGCTGATTCAACTTCAATAAGCAGTTCATATAATTCAAATGGCTGCCTTTCTTTCAAAAATAGATTAGACCCAAAAAAGTTAGAAAAAGAGAACCAGTATTGGGTGATGCATTCTTTAAAAATAGCAGTCAAATAAATATTAACCATAATTCCAAAATAATAACAATCAAATGCTCTTGAAAAGAGAAGATTGTATGCAGAATATATAAAATGTGATAGTGCCAGAACTGCTTCAGGCATTTATGATTTCTAGTACATGACAATGTTTTAATCAGGATTAATTGTTTTCAGGGACTAAATTTTTTCTAGTTATATTTCACTGAAGGAATATCTTGTTCAGGTTAATGAAAGGATAACAGGTTATAATAGAAAGAATGCTACACACTCATTGTACATAGCAAAATACCTTCACAGAATATCTGCCTTTCCCACATACCTAATCCTTCAAATGTAGATTTGAATTATATATATGTTTGTAAAATAATAACCTCTCATTACCCAAGGAGAACAAATTTGAATAATTATCATATGGGGGAAGTATACTCAAAGGTAGTTAAAAGTCCCAGGTGTAGTTCAAAAGGGACATGATTAGGTAAGAACCATCAGAAAGATGTAAAGAGCCTACATTAGAAGATAAAGGAAAAAATAACAACCCAGTTTCTGAATTTCTGGGAAGCAGAACAGGAGATAAATGTCTTTTCCACTAGAATCATTTGAAAAATATTTTAGCACTGTGGGTGTCTCTATTTTAATCTAGTGAGACTTCTTTTAGATTTCTGTCCTTTAGAACTGAAAAACAGTAAGCCAAATAACTTGTAGAAATACTTTACAGCAGATTTGGTTTAGTAAATTAATTCAACTACATCCTTTTCCTAATGAAACTACAGGGACACCATATTTCCTAGTTTCTGAGAATAAGTAAAAGTTGCCACCAGCTTAGTATACATGTATGATGTACATACTACTAAGGGCCTTGAATTAATGAAGTCTTGAAATACTAAATAATATCTAAATAAGAAGCTCCCTATCTTTATTTGCACATTTGGGGATCACTAAGTACCAAAATTATGTAGAAGGCTAAGGTAAGAATATGGTAATGAAATCTGTTTGCTAATATTATAAAGATAATTTATGTCATGTTGAGTTAGAGTTTCTAAAGTAATTAAAAAAGGTAAAACAGAAACAGAGAAATTAGAGAATCCAGTAAAATTATAGTCATCAGAGGATGGTATAGAATATTATAGGAACACTAGATGGTGAAAAAGAAGATAACAAAAATGAGTCCCCTGGAACAATGCGAAACAAAATCTACACCACAGATTGTCATATAGCTAGAAAATAGTTTCCACTATGCTGTCTTTGATATTTTAGGTTTGTTTACACAGCAACTTTCACCTCTTAGGAAATGACCTTTATTAATACTCAAGGCTTTGCGGCTTATAACCCAGAAACAAATAATGCTTCTAAATTTAAACAAGCATGATACTAAGCGTAACCCAGGCTATAGCTGATAAATAAGAATGATCTTCGGGAATAGTCAAACAATCTTGAAATTTTTCATACCTTTCCTCTTCTCCAACATGAGAAGTTCTAGTCAAGATATGTAAAATATTAATAAAGGATTTTTATATTTTTTATTGTTCACTCCAAAGCAAATACACTTTCCTCTTTGCAAGCCTGACTTTGGAAGAACCACACCCTCACGATTATTTTATAGACAAAAGATTACTGCTTTGGCTTAGGTGTTTTCCTGCCTTTGGGTGTTGGTCTCTATTATTTTGGCAACTCCATAGAAAAACAAGATAAATCCATTACGGTTACATTGAATTGTTCAAAGTCAAGATGTCTTCAAACACAGTTTTCTGTTATCTTCTTCATTGCTAATTAAAGTTTAATTATTGCTCTTTAAATGCAACAAAAACGTGTTACTTTAATGTATATTCTCATTGAAACTGGTGATTAGAGGAGTATCTGTGATTGCTTTTTTAATTGTTTTCAAGTATTTTCCATATTGCCTTTGTTGTGGTCTTCTAGTCAGGAACAGAGGGTTACCCAAAAAGATCTTCCTAAGATATAAGATGTTAGGCAGAAAAAACTAGATGTATAATTAAAGATTTTCATCTCTTAAGAGACTGCAAAGCTCAGAAGACATTTTGCTATTATTGGCATGGTTAAGATCACTTGAATGTTTTGGATCTTAAACTAAGTGAAATTCATGTAAAATGTTACAGTTGTTCCAAACAATGATTATAGCTTATACTTTTTTGCTCCAATGAGATGAAATCTCTGATAAGGTTGGAGGGTATATCGATTTTAGGGTAGAAGGGTTAATGTTAGAAAGCCAAGTGAAATTGCTAAAACAGAACTGCCTATCACATATCATTTAATTATACTTAGGGTATATAAGTATATAAACATACAAATATGAATTGAGTGACAAATATGTGATTTACAAAATTCAATGACAACTAAATCCAGAAAAATACTTCTCTATATTTATATAAACTAGTATATCTAGTGAGGATTTAAAAATTTTAAAATAGATATTTTAACATTTATGTCAAAATATTTATTTTAATTGTTTATTTTTAGTAGTTGTGGGGCTTGAAATCTGGGCCTGGACACTGTCCCTCAGCTCTTTAGCTCAAGACTAGTGCTCTACCCCTTGAGCCACTGTCAGTTTTTGGTGGTTCATTGGAGATAAGAGAGTCGTCGACTTTCCTGCCTAGGCTGGCTTTGAACCATGATTCTAAGCTTTCAGCCTCCTTAGTAGCTAGGGTTACAAGTATGAGCTACTGGCTCCTAGATACATAATTATTTTTTACATATTTCTAAAGTATTGAGTGGTAATCCCATTTATTTATATATTGTGTAATGATAAGCTCCATCATATCCATTAATTTCTGCATGTAACGTTTCTTTTTAGTGAGAATATACTAAAACGTATCTTCTGGGTGTGATGAAATATTTATTCTTAACTATAATAACTTTGTTTCTTGTGGTATACAATTAATATGTTTACTTTTACTCAAAGAAGTCTGCTAATTTAAGTTAAATAAAACATGATTTGTAAAGTGAAAGTAATTTATGGTTTCATTGATTGTTTTAAGAAAACAATTATTCCTTTTGTTTTCAATTATATTTCTGTGGGAATGTGTGACACTCATTGATTTAACTTTAAAATTAATAACAGTTATATTATATCAAGTTGATTCAAACTTGTATTTGAAAATTGCACACTTAACACAAGTATACTTCCACTTTCCTCTACCACATAATTAAAATAATAGTAAAGCAAAATTGGTGTTAGCCATTTATGTGTATAATCCTAGAACTCAGGAGGCTGAGACCTGAATATTTTAGTTCAATGTCATTCCAAACAGATAAAATGTGAAAACTTATCTCCAATTATCCAGCAAGAAACATAAGGTGAGCATGTGACTCAAGAATAGAGTGTCATCAGCCATGAGCAAAAAATACAAGGGAGACCATTAAACATCTAGTTCAAGCCCTAAAAATGACATATACACACAACAACAACAAAATGTACTATGATTATTAATGATGAAGACAAAATAGTAAAAAATGATCCTGAGAAATGTGTAAACATCTGGAAGACAGAAATCATTTGACATAATTTTGATTCATGAGAGGGAAAAGTCACAGCCTCATTTGTACAATTTCATTGTAGTCATTTGCGTTGAAACCTGGCTACTGGGTAACATGTGAAAGAGTAGACTGGATTACCTGACATAGGAGAAATTGCCTGTTACTATGTACCATCCCACTCTGCAAAGTTTAAAATCATGCTTGTTAATTTAAATAAAACTTATTGTTAGAGACTCTCTGGTCCACACAGACTGGGGTCCTTATTTTGAGGCTTCAGACCAGTGCTTTTGTTTATAACCACTCCTGTTTTACCCCTCTTCCCTTGTGCAGCTATACCTTACTTAGCTGGCACTAAGCCAAGTCTTTGAACTAGACACTCCTGCTTTAATGCCTCCCTTTCTCCAGCTACAACTCATTTCACATACTATCTCTGTCTTAGCATTAGTTGTTTTCTGACTAATCCCCATCAGAAAACACTTATATTCATGTAAACCCACTATAAATAACCTAGTTAGAAAAGGGAGAAACGGTTTACCATTGGCTGAGGCTCTTATCTGTAGGTTTGCTCCCTAATAAATCTGTGCTACACTATCTCTTTTTTTTCATGGCTTTTGAGTCTGACAAATGATTTGGTTTGATGTAATCCCATTTATCCAGACTTGCTTTGGAAATTTTGACCTATTCCAAGGAGCCCTCATGTTTCCCCTAACTCTTCCTGTAAGATTCCTAAGGCATCTGCACTTACATTGAGCTCTTCAATCCATTTGGAATTGATTCTGGTGCAGGAGGATATAAAATGATCTAATTTCAATTTTCTGTGTACAGCCAGTTAAACCAATTTTTTGAAGAGGCTGTTTTTCTTCCATCCTGTGTTTCTGGCTTCCTTATTAAAGATTATGTGCCTATAGGAATGGATTCATTTCTGGATCTTGAATTCTGTTGCATTGATGGAATTCTGTGCTTCCATGGGAAAGAATGGTATTACCCCATTCTGAAGAAATGGAAAGACTGGGGGAAAAATGCTATTAAGTGAAATAAACCAGATCCAATTAAATATATGCTGCATGGTTTTCCTCATTTCTAATAACTAGATATGCCCATAAATCTACAAGTTAATCCAATAGATAGTAAAAGACAAATAATTAAACGTGGATATGATTAACAGCACTCTAAGCATTCACATGGCAAGAACAAGGGAAGCTATTCTTAGGAGAGGATCCCAATGGCTCAATAGCTATGTGCATATGAACAGATAAATGTTGCTTATTGAAATGAACTCTAAGAATCAATCATATATATGAAATACTTATATCTATATATCATTTTAAAAGATGTCACAAATAACTGACTTCTCTGTAAACTCAAAAGCAAATTTCTAAGTTTAGAAGATAAAATTGAGTTTTCAACACATAAAATAAAATACATAGGGGAAAAGGTGGGAGAGAAAATATAAGATGAAAAGTATAATAGCTAACTATTGAAGAATTCATAAACAATTTTCAAAACTATACAAGAGAGCTTGGGTACAGCTAAGTTGTAGAACGAGACTAATATATACAAAGCCATGATTTCAATCTCCAAACCTAAAGGTCTAATAATAAGTTAATAAATAGTAATAATACAATATTTACTTGAAATAAATGCTTTTATATTAGAGAGGCCTGAATCCTGAAACAGTAAACAAAATACTGTCAATTCTTGTATCCAATGAAATGAAACCAAGAATGAAGAAAAAATATTTTCTTTTTATCCATTCCTTTCATTTTCTGTTTTCATTTTTTCTTTTTCCTTTGGCACTACTGGTGCTTGAAATTGCTAAGGCTCTAACCACTTTAGATTATTTTTCAGGCCAAGCCTCCCTTGAGCAATGATCTCTTACCTTTGGCTTCCACATCGTTAGATAACAGGAAAATTACACTATATCTAGCTTTCTTTGTTTTTGTAGTTTTTTACGATTTTTTTTTGTCAAAACTGTCCATTATATCAGTCTTCTAAATCTCTGCCTCCTAATTAGCAAGGTATATTTTATCTCAAGTTTGGGAACAAACTTGTTTTTAATGTAAACATTCAATATTGACTTCTGTTTTCTAGATATCATTAAATTATATTGAGGTTAGTATGGATCTTTATGATGTTGTAAGAACACACATAATTCCCTTGAAATCTTTTTCCAATTTATTTAAGTATTTCTATTATACATCACAAATACGACATTAATATTTCACAAGTACTTTATGGAGACTTCAGTTACTTTATTTTGTGACATATTAACCACAATATAATTTTATCAAGTATATATGAATATACAATATTTACAGATACATTATTTAGAGAATTAATTCATAATGTTTACTTTTAATATTTTTTGGTAAGTACTTGGTTTCAAATTCAGAGCCTTGCATTTGCCAGGCAGGCACCTTACCACTTGAATCATGCCACATCCAGTAATTTTTGCTTTGATTGTTTTTGATATAGAATCTTGCATTTGTTTATTCCTTGGCTACCTAGATACTGAACTTCCTAGTTGTATGTCCAGTAATAGGTAGGATGACATCCACACATTGGCACATCCAGATTTTATTGATTGAGATGGAGGTCTCTTGTATGTTTTCCAGTTTGACCTTGAACTGCGACTATCCACGTTTCTATTTTCAGAGTAGCTAGGATTATAGGTATAAATCACCTCATTATGCTTCTATTATTTATGTTTATGAAAAGTCTGAAAATATGAGAAAATCATCTAGAGGTTACTGCCATACCAGATTCTAGGTTATTCATTTGTTTGTTCTTTCACAAACTGTTATGTGACAAACTGTTTTATATAGCGATATGGCACATCAATAATACAAACATATATTGCTAATGCCATTTCAAACAGCTGTGATGATCTAATTTCTACGTGTGGATTTGTTTCCTGGGAAAACATCCTGAGTATATAGGTCAAAAAATTGATATTGCTAACAAACAAAAATTTGCTTCCATTATGATCAGCAGTTTGCAAAGAGGGGTTCCATGCCTTTAGAGGAGACTGGTCACAGGGAAATTCCCTGCTGTAACTCTAAAATAAATCTTATCTTTACAAACTAGCAGAATGGTAAAAATTTGTCAAAATTATTATATGGGAAGTTTCTTGATCTGATAAAGAGTACTGCATTAGAATGAAAGTATTCCCAGTTGCTCTGAAATCAGGCAAAGATGTCATCCATTTTTATTCAAACACATAGGGTTTCAGGGAAGATGGCGGAGGAGAAGCTGGAGTCTAAACAAGCTCTCGAATAGAAAGCAGTTTTAGAGTTCCAGTGAACAGTCCTAAGCCAGAGATCACACCAAGTATGTCATCACAGGACAGACAGTCAGGCCAGAGAGGGAAAATCCAGGCAAGGAGACGCATCTGAGCTCTTGCCAGCTGCCGCTGTAGCAGCAGCAGCAGTGGCAGCGGCGATCGTAGGCACCATACCTGAACCACAGAGAGTCCAGGATGAAGGAGCCAGAAGCAGCAGGCGAGCTGATTCTACTCAACACCAGCAAGAACCGACAAGGAGCAGACATCTTCATCCTGCAGTTTGCAGACCAGAGACGACCCAGGAACCAAGACTCGGCGTGAGTAGAAGCCTAACGTCCTCACTCCTTCTCAGGGAGCAGAGGAGGGAAGGCCACCTCTCCACCCCCCAGTACTGGAGATCTCCATCTTGGATACGGACAAAGCTCGGCGGAGCTGCTAGCTCCAACTCAAGCCTTGGAATAAAACGAGTCATTTAGCAGGTCACAAGAACTTAATGGCAGCGTGACCTGCCAGACTAACCTCCACCCAGGGAAAAGTCACCCAGCTCCGGTGCCAGCCCAAGGAGTGGCTTTCTTCACTGGGTAATCAGAGCCAGAGGCTGACCCTCCCTCTAGCAGCCACGACAATTAATTGAAATTCAGTAAACAGAAACCCTGAGAATGGCTGCAGGCTGGGCTCTGTGAGTTTTTCACAAACTAGCCCCCGGGAAAAGCCACTGTTTGTTGAAAGGCCTCAACTCTACCCAGAACCTAGCCTCATCACTGCATCCCCCTTTTTGGTGATACTCAAAGTAGATCTGCCTCCCATTGAACTAGCCTGGGAGGAGGATCGCAAAATCCTGGGTAAAGCAGAGCATTTTTCTGCCTGTTCGAACAAACTGACTTAAGAACCAACCAAGCAGCAGAACCACAAGCAGACAAGAGACTCCAACAAGAGGCTGGTTACGGGCACAAGGGAGATACAGGATTTTTCCCACCCCTCCCAAAAAAATCAAAGAAGTTTTTTCTTCTTCTTCTTTTTTTTTTTTTTTTGGTACCTTATATAAAAAATTTTTTTTCTCTTTTCTAAAACTTTTTTTAATCTTTAATTTTTGCCTTTTTTGAAAAAAAATTGTTTTCCAGTAACTTTTTTTCCTCTTATAATTTTTATTTTAGGGATATGTGAGTGTGTTTTTCTTTCTTTTTTTGTTTTCTTTCTCTTTTTTTTTCTTTTTAAATTATCTTTTTATTTTTTGTTTAGCTATACTGAACTTCTGATCTTTTTTCTTCCTTTCTTATCCTTTTCACCTTTTCCTCTCTTTCGTTCTTCTTTATGTGACTTAATTCTTGTCCTGCACATCCTCAGATAAAACCGTAGTCTATTCAAGCACAAAGCAGACATTTTTGCTAATATAATGAAGCAAAATATAAAATTCTTGTCAAATAGCTTTTATTCATAATATATAAAGAACTCTTAATACATGAATCATACAATAAATAACCCAATTAAGCAGATACAGAGAGAAGGCAAATAAGCACATCAAAAACCCATACATTACAATACTATTGTAGAAATTCTTCCAAATGGGTTCAAATAATGCTTTCTGGAATGTAAGGAATGTTAATAATTTCACTATCTTGAGTCTTAAAAATAATAATTTAAAGGGAAATACATAAAGAACTTCAGAATTCAGGGAATTCTTATTTCATGTTCTGTGCATAATACTTCACAAAACATATATTCTTTTTTTGGGGGGGGGTCCATTTGTGGGGCCTGAACTCGGATTGGGAGCTGTCCCTCAGCTCTTCAGCTCAAGGCTAGTGCTCTACCACTTGAGCCACACGCCACTTCCAGCTTTTTTACTTTTTGCTTATTTGGTGCTGAGGAATCGAACCCAGCACCTCAGGCATGTAAGTCAAGTGCTCTACCACTGAACCACCTTCCCAAGGTACATTCTTTAATTCTCAAAAACAGATGACTACTCTAAGAAACATGTAAAATGTCACCCAGCTAGCACAAGAGTTTTAGTTATTAGTACAGTCACGGGGTTTCCAAATCATGAATTGAATCTGAGCGATGGATTCTGGTTCTGCTCAATCTCAATTGTCATTTACACATCAGCCTTCAGAAACACACCAACTCTCCTCATGCCTCTATTTCTGCATTTTTTAAATGAAGATAACATTCTTCCAACCCTAGATGATGAAAAAGGTAATACCATCAGATGACACAGAACACATTTTTGCATTATTGTGATTTATCCAACAATTGTTGAACAGCTTCTATAAAAATCAATGAAAAAATTATCTTACAGCTTTTATAAAAATCTCAACCATAATTTTATTGGTTTAACACCTTGCTTGAAATTGTATCCCAAATAGCAACAGAATTTACCGTAATTTTTCAAGTTGATAAATCAACTTAATCCTCCTCTTCTCTTAAGAAATAAATCCTCTTTATGAGCTCCTCACATTCTGACACATAGCTATAAAGTGCAATTTCGTGAGCCGATTATCTCATTTTCAGCTCATTGAAATCTGCTTGACAAAATTGCTCTGTTACAAAGCTGGTTACAAAGACTTCCTTGTGATTTCCCCAAATGATGGTAGTCATTTGTGTAAGTGACTTCGTAAACATTTTAAGGCAATTGAAGAAAGAAATTATAGCAGAAAGTTGCAAAGGAAATATCTTGAAAATTGTATTATAATCTTTCTTCCTTTTTCTTGTATTTTTTTCTCAGGAGAAGGGATTGAACTCAGGGCCTCAAACTTGCTGGATAAATGTTCTTGATCCATACACCTAGCACTTTGTTTAGCTTTAGATTGATTTTCAGATAGTTTCTTATTAACTGCCTAGGCTGGCCTCAAACCATGACCCTCCTACTTCTGCCTCTCTTATCATCATGTGTCACCAGTGTGTTTTAAATATTGAAGTCTCAGTATTATACTTTTACCATACCAACTGCAAACCTCCTATACTTTCCAGAGTCTAGCTCATAAGTAGAATTATTGACATGTACCACTATATCAAGCTGAATTTTCTTAAAAAGAAATCTTCAGTTGCTCTTCTAACAAAGAACTATTCACTCACTTCTCTTTAGTCTCCAATTCTCTGCCTCTGTAACTTCTTTCTCATTTTTCTCCTCACTGAAGCAGGCAAGTTTGTGATAACTTCAGTTTTGTTAATGTTTTCAAAATATTCCTTGTTAGTCTAAATTCTTCATTCCTCATGTTCTATATCATAGTGATTTTCCATACCAAAAATATTTGTCTCAGCTAGGAGAGGTGACTGATGCCTGCAATCCTACGTACTCTGGAGGCTGAGATGTAAAGATTTTGGTTGGAAGCCAGATAAATATTTTCTATCAAAAAGGAAACTGGGTTTCTCCTATAAAAATAAAAAAATTATTTCATATTTGTTATAATAACAGCTTACAAATGTAATGTTATTCAGTTGATAAGCTTAATAGAAACAATGAATCAAACATGAATTTCTCTGAAGAAATCAAAGTCATTCATTACAACCCTTACTTGATTTGTGAAAGAGATGAAATCTCATTCAGAAAACATAATTAGGTTCCATTGTTACATTCTCATTTCTGTCTTTATCAAAGATGATTCAGAGGAAACAGACCTAAACAGATATGAGTCCTGGAACATATTGTAAATGACAGCATTGAATGATCTCTCCATGGTTAGAAAGACAATCTTCACAAATTTTCACGCACCTGAACAACTCATACTGATGCTTCACTCTGAGCCTGGATTAGTTTTCCCGTTTGTCCTTCTGTGGCACTGCTTCTGTGTCAGGTGTGTGTCTTTCATTTTATTCGGCCAAAGTGGACTCTTATTTCTGCTTGCAAATATTCTGAGAAACTTTTGCCAGGCCACAAGAAGTACAGATAAAATTTTCATCCCATATTCTCCTTTCACAGTCCTCCTGTCCTGAAAAGCTGTTTACTGAACAAAATGGAGCAATGATTGCACAATGATATAAACCTGAGCAAGCATTATCACACTAGTAATAACACCAGAAAGGAACAAGTAGAGGAATCATTATCTGAGTGTCACCAGTATCAAATGACCTATTGCTCCACATGTTTAATTGGGACAACTAATAGATGTTTTGCTAGCTGCCAGTGGCTCACACCAGCAATCATAGCTTCTCAGGAGACTGAGGTCTGAAGATTGTGGTTTAAAATGAGCCCAAGATAGAAAGTCCATGAGATTCTTACCTCCAATTGACTACCATAAAGCTGGAAGTGGTACTGTGGCTCAAGTGGTAGAGTACTAGCCTTTAGCAAAGCTGCTTAGGGACAGCACTCAGGCGCCAAAACCAGCACACACACAAAGATAGATGCTTCTAGTTCCTGGCCATGTTCTTTTTTATAATGCTTCTTTTGGTGAAGAGTTTGTAAGTCAAATAATCTCGATGCAAAGTAATAGCTATGCTGTCTTGGGCTTGTAGTCCTCTTCATTTTCTTTACCTGTACAATGAAGAAATTTCTTTGCCAAACTGGTTCAGTGGGAGAATCCAGTCATAATATTCAATGTACATGTGTGAAAATGTGACTACATAAATGGAGGGGGTGAGATAGAGAAGACAAGATCAAAAAAGAGAAGAGAAGAATGATCAAATTGATGACATCAATCAAGATGTACTCACAAACTGACATATTAAATTAAAACTCCATTGTACACTACTTATGTATCATTTTGTAAGTAGAAAAAAATGAAACCAGTGCTTCAGTGCAATCCACACATCTTAGGTATAGATTGCTCAAAGCTATTTCTTTTAAAGAATACAGGACAGAGAAGAGTGGAACAAATCATTTCCAGAATAAAACTGATCAACTCTACCCCAAAGTTAACATCAATAGTGATGTTGACCATACACCCTTGATTTCATGCACTGAGAACACATTTCCTCTCATCCCCCAATCCTGGGTTTAAATTCAGGACCAAGATTCTGTCCCCCCCCACCCACTCATAGCTAATGCTCTAACATTTGAGCCACAAATCCAATTCTGGCTCTTTTTGTTTAATTGGAGATTAGTCTCATGGATTTTCCTGCCCAGACTGACTTCAAATCATAATCCTCAGATCTCAGGCTCAGAATATAGGTGTCAGCCATCAGTACCCAGCTTGAGAACTAACCTTTCCATTGTAATTCTCCTTTCCGAAACTTCATAGCCACAATCTTGGGAGCAAAGATTCAGAGAGCTGCCACGCCTACTCCAGTGGAGTCTGCTTAGCATGGGAAACCAGCTTTCAGACCTGAGAATGGGGCTTCAGAGACCCATCTCTGAGTATTGGGACTTCACTGAAGTCTACCTCAGAGAATGGGGCTTTACAGAGACCTATCTCTGAGTATTGGGACTTCACCGAAGTCTACCTCGGAGAATAGGGCTTCAAAGAGGCCTACTCCTGGAAAGGCTGGCAAACCTCTGGGAAAGATGTGTTTCTCCTTTTCTTTTCTTTTCTTCACTGTATAAGAGTGCCTATTCATCTTTTACTGTTTCTGCTGCTCATTGTACTTACTCATGCTCAACGTTCCTTTATTCAAAGCTCTTTCTTAAGAGTGTTGACGACTCCAACATCTGATGAGTGTCTTAAAAATATGACTAACTCACCAGAGTTAAGTGCTACCCTGAAACCCCTCTTAAGGAGGCAAGTAGACAAGTCATAAGTAAATATAAAAGTATTGGGGGTTTCATGAAGTCACTTCAGCAGAAGGAACTGTCTGTAAGAGATTTACAAGAAGCTGTAGGCGCGGCTGGAACAGAAAGAATGTATGGCAAATGCTGAGATAACTACTTAGGAGAAAGAACTTCCTGTTACTCTCTTTTATTTACTAAGAGACTTGCTAGATCTAGGCCTCTATAGAAATAAGGTAATGGTTAGATGGTGACAAACTTTGAAATCCATTATATTTCTTAGAGATAAGCTGGAAACAAGTGCCTTTCAGGTGACCAGCTGGTGACCACCCAAGAATGAAGCCCTGCAGCAAGATTGTGTATCCTTTTGCCCTTTCTTATGGAGAATTTTGCTATAAAAGTTTGTTATCCTCTGCATTAAATCGCACTCAGCATCCAGTCATAATGTGTGTGAGTTGTCTGTTTGCCATCTCCCCCCCTATTCCAGGTTCCTCCCCTAGGTATCCTCCATCGTCCCGACAGAGCCGGTCCGTGGCAGAGAGCCCCCAATTGAAGAACATTTTATAGAATGCCCTGTCCCATACTCCTAAAAAGTGAGAAATGCTATCTCTCTCCCTTTGATGAAACAATAGATGTTAGATTATTATATGATAATAATAGCAGATATTATTATAATGCTCTCAATATCTACTCCCATCCCCATTGATACCAGGCTTGGTTGTAGAACTTACTTTGACAAATGACTTGTGAGAAGTGATGGCATGTGTCTTTTCTGAGCTTTAGCCCTTTGGTTTTCACTCTTTGCATCCCCTGGGAACCTCCAGCAATCAGTCTGGATCCCAGAATGGACACCATGCTGAGTGGAAGTAGATCAGGAATAGGCTTTGTAGCATGAGAGAGAGTAATCAAAATTGTAAGGTATTGCGTCCTTGGGTCTGGTTTCCCATATTAAAATTAAGCTCACATTGAGGTCCCAGCTCTAGATAGTCTAGGTCTCTTTCTCTCTATTCCCTCCCATTCTTCCTGAATATTTCCTTCTCATTCTTCCTGAATATTTCCTCTTTCTCCTCAGGTGACACCAGTTCTTGAGTCTCCTTATCCTAGAAACTGGTTTTAGGGTTAAACATTGTGGCTTTCTGCTTTACATTTTCTCTTAAGTGTTTCTTCACTTTTGTCTTTCTGGAGCTTTCAGCCAGAAGCTCCCAAGTGTGATGGATCTTCAGATAAAAACCCTCTGCCAGGGCTGAGAAGGTGGCACAGTGGTAGAGTGCTTGCTTTGCATGCATGAGGCCCTAGGTTCGATTCCTCAGCCCCACATAAGCTGGAAGCGACACTGTAAAAGCTGGAAGTGACACTGTGGCTCAAGTGGGATAGTGCTAGCCTTGAGCTGAAGAGTTGAGGGGCAGTGCCCAGGCCCAGAGTTCAAACCCCAAAATCGACCAAAAAAAAATTTTAAACGAAGTAAGCCAGGCCCAAAGAAGCATAGGTCACATGGTTTCTCTTATTTTCAATAATTAGTACATGTCTGAGACAAGCAGAAACTGTCAGATAAGTTGATGTTAGGCGAAATGAACCCCAAGATAAGAACTCAATTTTTTTTTCTTTCTTGTGATTGTTTCTATCATATTTATAAGATGATTTCTTTGATGCTTTGTATGTCCCTCCGCCATGGTATGCCTCCTGTGTTCACTGAACTTGATGTTGGCATGCTTTGTGCAGGAGAAGTGAAAAAAACAAATTATTTAAATTGGGATACAGGTGGATCCATTGCAGCAATGAGATGTGCAAGATGTTATGTTGAAAAACGAACTTTAAAACTTTGGCGGGAGGGGGGTCTGAGGAGGGACCGCTGGGTGGGGGCGGGGAGTTGGAGAGGGATGGGAAGGGGAATCAAAGGAGGCCGCCACAATGCTTGATAAGATATGTACTCATGATTTTTGCTGTTCTAACTGGAGTGAGGTGATATCTCAATGTTGTTTTGATTTGCATTTCTTTTATGGCTAGGGATGTTGAACATTTCTTCATGTGTCTATTGGTCATCCTTCTTTCTTCTTCAGAGACGCTTCTCTTTAAGTCTTTCGCCCACTTACTTATTGGGCAGTTGTTTCTTTGAGGATTTGTTGTTGGGTGGTTTAATATTTTGAGTTCCAAGTATATTTTAGATATGAGACCCTTGTCCGTTGTATGGCTAGTAAAGATCTTCTCCCAGTCCGTGGGCTTTCTATTGATCTTGCTAGCTATGTCATTTGCCCTGCAGAAGCTCTGCAACCTTATACAATCCCATTTGTCCAGCCTTTCTTTGATTTGTTGTGTTTCCGGGTCTCTATTCAGAAAATTTCGGCCTGAGCCAAGGAGACCCAGGGTTTCTCCTATTCCATCCTGTAATGTTTTCAGAGTGTCTGCTTTGAGTTCAAGGTCTTTGATCCATTTGGAGTTGATTCTGGTGCAGGGTGATATATAAGGATCTAGCTTTAGTTTTCTACATGTAGTTAACCAGTTTTGCCAGCACCATTTACTGAAGAGGCTGTCTGTCTTCCATTCTATTGTTTTAGCTCCCTTATCGAAGATTAGATGGCTATAGGTCTGTAGGTTCATTTCTGTGTTTTCAATTCTATTCCATTGGTCCTGAGGTCTGTTCTTATGCCAATACCAAGCTGTTTTGATTACTATGGCTTTATAGTAGAGTTTGAAATTTGGTATTGATATTCCTCCCGCAGTGTTCTTTCCGTTGAGGAGCGTTTTTGCTATTCGGGGTCTTTTATTGTTCCATATGAATTTTTGGATTGCCTCTTCTATTTCCTTGAAGAATGAGGGTGGAATTTTGATAGGTATTGCGTTGAATTTGTAGATAGCCTTGGGAAGTATTGCCATTTTCACGATGTTAATCTTTCCAATCCAGGAGTATGAGAGGTTTTGCCATTTTTTAAGTTCTGTGTTGATTTCCTTTTTCAAGATTTTAAAGTTTTCATCATAGAGGTCCTTCACTTCTTTAGTTAAGTTAATTCCTAGGTATTTTATTTTTTGTGGGGCTATTACAAATGGAGTTGCTTTCCTAATTTCAGCCACACTTTTCTCATTGTTGGCATACAGAAAAGCCATTGATTTTTGGGGGTTAATTTTATAACCTGCTACTTTGCCAAAGTTTTGAATCAGCTTGAGTAATTTGGGAGTGGAGTCTATACAATGTCGGTGGGGGGGGGGGAGGGGGGGTATGATTGGGTGGGAGGGAGGGGGGAGGCTGGGAAGGGAGGTGAAGGGTAAACAAAGGAGGAGGCTGCAATGCTTGGTAAGAAATGTATGCATTATCCTGCCCATGTAATTGTAACCCCTCTGTACAGTATGTTCTCAAATAAAATAAAATTAAATTAAAAAAAAAAAAAGATATGTACTCATTACCTTTCCCATGTAATTGTAACCCCTCTGTATGGTATTTACACAATTTTAAAAAATAAATTCCTCTGCCACATCTGCCTTGCTTGCTTTCACTCCCCTCATGTTGGCATACTAGGAGGCAAGAATAACATGAAGCTCCAGAAACATTTTGGATAGAAAAAGAAACCGCTGCATGGGACGTGAGCGGTGTATTACAAGAGATTGGGGGCTGAACACAGGTATAAGGGATCACAGCTTCAGCCTCAGCTGTGTTCTGAATCATTGCCCTGTTACCAGCTGTTACCTTTGCTCCAAAATCTATGTGGCGAATTCTGCAATTCTTACTGAATCATCCACATACACAGACTTAGTTAGGCATCCAGTATGACATAAAATATACATTTCTTAAATCAGAGAAATCTGTACCGGAGAAAATGTGCAGAAAGAACTTCACTTCAATTTTAAATGCTTATAATTTGACTGAGAGAACAATATCCAATTCTCTTAGCCTTCACAAAATCAAAATATCCAAGCAATACACCACTGTAATGAAAAAAAAAATCTTTTTACTAAAGTGAGTATTTGGAATGGGAAAAATCAAATATTATTAAACTTAAAAATTGATCAAATACCAAAAGAAAAAGAAAGACATTGATCAATAATGAACTACCAATGTGTTTAGTAAATAAATGAAATGTTTGAGATTCTTATCCACATAGGAAATACATAGGAAAATAAAAAGGAAAGTCACTGTGATCCCATCTTACACACCAGAATAGCTATCACCACGCAAATAAACAAACTCCTGGAGAGGTTGAAATAAATCAGGAACTGTGTTTGGTGGTGTGGCATTGTAAACTAGTGCAACCCATATGGAGATCATGATGGAAGTTTACTCGATACAAAAAAGACACATATCTTGAAGACCATTATTGCAAATTGGATCCATACTGAAAGAATATAAATCAATATGAACAAACATGTTCATGGCAGCAATATTCATAGCAACCAAACTGTGTAATCAACCTGGATGTTCCATAAAGAGAGAATAAAGAAAATGCACCTTTCATAGCTATAAACATGTTTTGGTATATAAGAGAAGGGGATGTTTCTACTATATCATTGCTAAATATTTTTGGATAGATACCTAATCCTAATTTCACTGAGTTTTGTGGTATTGTGTTTTTTCTTTAATGAAGGACTTCCTTATTGATTTCAGAGCAGTTACAATAGGATGAAAATATCATATAAAATGTGCATATTATATAAAAATTTAAACATATCAATGAACACATACAGATCATCATATAGAGTTTATAATTTGAGGTAATTTTAAGAAGGCAACAGTAGGGAGAAAATACAATGCTAGAAGCTTAATAACAAATATACAGATATGGAAAAATACCAAAAAAGGTGCAACTAATTAGTGCTAACAGTAACAAAATATTTTCCTCAAGTTTTAAAAATGAAACTATTAAAATAATACTTAATAACATCAAATAACTATGGCATGGAAGAAAATATAGCATAGACATATTTTCCCCAAAATTTGTTTTATTTTATAACAAATGGATTAAAACAAAATGTAATTACATGTCTGAAGATGATAACACTTTCAAGTGTCATTGATTGAATCCATCAAAGGAATGTAACCGACAAATATAGGGTAACAACAACCTAGTTTATGGAAGAAGACACTTAGTAGAACTTTGTGAGGAAAGAATGTTCTCCTTTTTCCTCATTAAAATAGGACAGCTACCTTTTGAAAGAACACTTGTAATGTAGTCAGAGCAGTGGAGTTACTAATTTAGGTAGCAATTTATTACTTTTATTCCCTAATCTTGTGATGTGATTCCCAAATGATGTGTGATCCTAGATATTCTGAGCCCTTTTTTCACCCAGAGTTTCTAATTCCTCCCCATGCCAATGATTCTGCTACTCTCATTTCTTCTTGATTGTCAACTCAATTCCTGTGGCCTTTAGTTAGATGAGAAAGAGCTGAAGAAATATGAGGATGGCCTGGTGTCTGAGGTAACATCCACTCCTGTTTGGAGGATCTGGGGAAGGATCACCATGTGGGCCTCATAATCAGATATTAATTGACCTCTTTGGAAATGGAGAAACTCACTCCCTCAGGCAGAATCTGTCATTCCTTGACTTTCTCTGAAGAGATTTGGTAATAGGGAACAATTCAGAGAATGAGCTTTCTCACTACCCACCACAGCCTTGTCAAAATGAACAGGATCAAAATTAAAAGTGGCCTCAGTTCCCATAGGGCTAATCAAAAGCCAAGAGATCATACATTCCTCCTCACCAGGGACCTTCTGGTAGGAATAGAGTCTGGGCAAAGTCTAAGATGGAGATAAAATGAGGCTGGGCCTAAGGAGGACACAAAAGAATGACCCTCTCTTTGACTACAAGTGAGTTGTGTAGTGAGACATGACAGCTTCCTTCATATATGAAAATTCACTAGGTGAGTTATCTCACTGCCATTTTGCAGGAGATCAGTTTCCCCAAAGGAGCAGTTGTTAAATGTTGTGACTGTCAGGTTGCTCTCTAGGCTGTTGTCTCTCCCACCCCTTCCCATGTCAGGAATGCATTGCTTCTTTTAGGCACTCAACTAATTGTCCTGACTCTTAGGCAGGAATACCATAGGCTATTCTTTTGCCAACCTCTTGCATTTGAGGTAGAATAGGCCCAGCCACTGCTCATGCCAAGGGGTAAATTCAAGAAGGTGAGTATAAGCTATATTTGTATTGAAAAATAATCATATTCAAAGAATTAAAGAAATTAATAATTGAGAGATTTAGGGTTTATAGCCACTAAATTTAAGTAATTATTACTAACACATCTAGAATCATGGATTAGGAAGAGAACAGTGAAGTAGTTTCAATATAATTTGCAAAAGATACACCATAGCCATAACAGGAGATGAGAGTGTGAAGGAACTATTGGCATAGGTCCATTTACTATCTTAGGAGTGACATTGGATAGGAGGCTTTTAGAATAATATCTAAAACAGAGGAACTTGCTTGGCACTGGTGGCTCACACCTGTGATCCTAGCTACCCTGGAGGCTGACATCTGAGTATTATGATTCAAAGCATGTCCAGACAGAAAAATCCAGAAGTGGTACATGGCTCAAGTGGTAGAGCACTAGCATTGAGCTCCGGGACACTGCCTAGGCCATGAGTTCAAGCTTCAGGATCAGAAATGCAACAACAACAAAACAATAATGATAAAAAGAAATAAAAGAAGGACTTAAAGATATGTGATGGAATGAGGCTGATGTGTAACTGTTTACGGAACCTACAAGGAGACAAAATTTGGAGCAAAATGATATCTATTCATGACTAATCAAGGATGCAAAGCAAATGCCAAATTCCTCTTCTCAAAAACTTGCAGATGTGGGCTGGGTTGGTGGCTCAGTATTAGAATGCTTGCCTGGCATGCATGAGGCCTTGGGTTCTATTTCTCAGCACCACATAAGCTGAAAAAGCCAGAAGTGGAGCTATGGCTCAAGTGGTAGAGCACTAACCTTGAGCTGAAGAGGTGAGGGACAGCGCCCAGGCCCAGAGTTCAGGCCCCATGAATGGTCATGAAAACAAAACAAAAAAACTAAACTAAACTTCCAAACATATCTTTTCTCATCATTGAGGAGAGGCTTCTTTTACAGGAATTCTTATCTAGCTCAAGGTGATCAGAACTTCAGTAGAATTTTCCTGTTGAGATGTAATGTGCCTAACTGTACTGAAGCTAATCATGGCTAGGAAAGTATGGACTGATACGTTTGTTGTATTTTTCCTCATAAATATATAATATTCTCAGGTATTATATGAAATATATTTCATAATAAACAATATATTATACATTATATATAATATTTTAAATATATTATAATATAACATATATATTAACAGACTTCCTAATTTTAGAGTTAGGAACAAGCAACATATTAAAAGAAAAATGCTTGAATCTCTGAGTAATTTCTCTACCACAGGACAATTCCAAGTTTCATTCTTATTACCCAAAGAGCAACCTAGGAAAGCGATGCCCATGGAGGTGGTTCCCTGGATTTTGGAAACTGTTATTGCATATATATATATATATATATATATATATATATATGAAATATTGTTATGTACTAGTGAATATATCTAAAACTATAATAACAGATAAATAAGTGAACACCTATGTGCACACACACTCAATCACTTTCAAATATAAGAATTTGTTTTCTATGCTGCCTATTCACCTACAGAGAGAGTACATGAGTTGCCATTGAATTGTCCTGGAAGTTCTTTATCTGGCTACTCTAACTTCACATCCTTTGTTCTGTAAGTAGCCAGATGTTATGTGTTCAACATACTTATTACAGGCAAAAGTATCCACCCTGACACACAGAGAAACTTGGATTTCAGAAATGCCACAAATAAGTGGGAGGTACACAGTACTTTTCAAAATTGAATAGATTACATATTTATTAGAAAGCTCGTAAGAAAAAATATTCAATGTAGGATGAAACACTTCAGAAACTACAGTTTAAATTACGTATAACCGGGTGGAGGTAGCTCATGCCTGTGATATTTGCTAATCTGGAGGCTGGAATATGAGGATCACAGTTCAAAGCCAGGTTGAGAAAAGTCCCCGCGGGACACTTATCACCAATTAATCATTGAAAACTAAAATTGATTCTGTGCTTCGAAGTTGTAGAGAGCTAACCTTGAGCAAAAGTCATCAGAAGCAGTGCCCAGGCTCTGAGTTCAAATTCTGTAATAGATAAGAAATAAAATAAAAAATAAATTACATATAATTTTTTACCAACTCTGTAAAAGGAAAATAGGATATGATACATGGCAACATAAGTCTTCAAGTTACAAAGTTCCAGGGCATTTCCTCACTATTGACAACTAGGAGTAATCCATATCAAAAAAAAAAAAAGATGAACGATTTATACCAAATTTCAAAATATGTTATACAAAGTAAATGCAATAAACATGCATTCCACAGTCTAGTAACATCATATTGTGTAAAGAATCTGATTAACTGATTCATGAAAACCAATACTATGCAGTTAAAAAATCCAATATCTCAGGTGTCAACTTTGCACAATACTTTCAATCTATGATGTCTGTTTTGTATATTATCCACCCCTATCCATCCCACAATGGCAGAAAGCTCTTCCTGAGAAAGTCCAGAGACCTGTCTACTGTGAGTGCTCAATGTAGACCTGTTCCCATTCTCTATTATTTGGGCATGTGATGGACTGAATATCTGATAACTTGGAAAAGGCACAATTTGGGACTGGCTTCCAGTAATGATATTTTAGTTCTCAGAAAAAAAGGAAATTGAAGACAGAGGGAAAATTTACCAGATCCCTGAAAGATTTCTATCATTGTGCTAAAACTGTACCCTTCTACTGACACTTGAACAAACGTCAGTAATTGTCAGACCAACCACATGTCCAAAAAATAACATTCCAAATATTGACCTGTTTTTACTTTGGTAAATCAAGACACAATATTGTGGCCGCGTTTTACTTAAACTATTAGCTATGTTTGGTCCAAGGGATAATTGCCCTTACCAATTTCTTAAATTTTAGGCCATCACACACTCACTTCGTAGCCCTTAAACATTAAAAATACCTATCCATATAAGTCTGTATTACATACTTATTACTGTTTTACTTCATTTGTCATGTTTTACATATTTGTGTATCCCAGGGCTTAGTTCTGTAATGTTCATTCTCATGGTTGTTATCACTGAATACATGTAATTATTTCTGTTTTTTTCTCTCCAGCTCTGTTTTTTTCTTTAATTCAAGTCCTTAATAGCATCCTGTTTACTGACAACTAGCTACTGATTTTAACAAACTAAAAAGATCCCAAAGTGAGCTTTGATATTTATATACATACCTATTCCGCGTTACTATTTAATTAAGTGATAACTCTTCTAGTTGTCTTGTCAAAATAGCTGGCAGTCATTTCAAACTTACATACTTTTCACACCTCATATTTAATCTATGACCAGGTTTCAACAAATTAACTCATAGAATATTTTAGGAACCATACATACATAAAATATGTGTGCTAGTATTATGAGTTAAATTCAGAGCCTAGGTTCTTTTACTTTTCCTTTTTGCTCAGGCTGGCAGGCTTCCATGTGAATCACAGCTCAACTTTTAGCTTTTTTGGTTCTTAGTTGAAGATAAGTGTGTCGTTGTCCATTTAACTAGTCTAGCTTGAAACTATGATCCTCTGTTTTCAGCCTTCTAAATAGCTAGATTTAAAGGCATGCACCACTAAAATCACCCCTATTATATTTGAATGAAAAATAAATTTAAAGTATTAACATTTCATGGGACCTATGTTTCTTTGGGCTTGGGTTACTTCACTTAATATAATTTTTCCAAGTCTTTCCATTTCCTAACAAATGAGGCAATATCATTCTTTCTGATGGAGGCATAGAATTCCATTGTGTATATATACCACATTTTCTTGATCCATTCATCTACTGAGGGGTGTCCCATGGTTTCCCTTATTTGCAATGTCTAGTATATGTAGGAGTCAAGCAGAAAAGGTCAGATAAAAAGTGATGTTAGGAAAATGAACCCTAAGATATGCATTCAAATGTTTTTTTTCTTTCATGCATTTGTTTCTAATGCATTGATAAGATTATTTCTTTGTTGCTTTGTATGTCCCTCCCCCACAGTATAACCCCTGCTTTCACTGCATTTGATGTCGGTATAATTTGTGGAGGGGAAGGGGAAAAACAAGTCGTTTAAATAAGGATAAATGTGGACCCGTTGCAACAATGAGAAGTACAAGTTGTCATATCGAAAACGAACTTTACATCTTTTATGGGGGGAGAGGATTAGGTGTGGGGGGTGGGGGGAGGCTTGGGAGGGATGGGAAGGGGAAACAAAGGAGGAGGCTACAATGCTTCATAAGAAATGTACTCATCATCTTGCCCATCTAATTGTAACCCCTCTGTACAGTATTTTCACAATAAAAAGAACGAACATTTCTAATATTTTCAAATCAGTATGTTTTCATTTACACTAAAACACATTGCCTTAAATGATTTTTGTTATTCCAGCTCTCTTACCAAGAAAGGAAAGGAAAAATTCACAACCAAAGAAGCTCTGAATGTACAAATGCTCAAGCCTGCAAGCCACAATTTCTTTGCTGGGAAATAACAAAGGATGATATCGTCTAAGGCAAAGCAGGAGAAAATGTTCTTCACTGAAGTTACTGGAAGTTGATGAAGATGAGGAGGAGCAACTTTATTCAGAAAGTATAACAGTGTTTGCGGTTGTAGGATGATTCTAGTGGATAAGTGTAGCCAATCTAAGAGGATGTTTATAGTGATGAGGAGAATATTTGAAGGTGCATATGTGATTACAAAGGTGAGCTTTCTTGAAGATATATGTTTGTAGCATAGTTTGTATACTGTTGAAAAAGAGGCAAGATAGGGATGTTGACATTCCTTGTATCTTTCACAGTATTAAATTAAAACCAGTTTTATACAAATATTATTCATAGTAATTATAGAATATCACTAATTATGCAAATATTACAAATATATCATTTATATGTTATGTAATATAACAATACATATATTATGCACACATAATTTAATTTTTCTATTTGTCTGTCCAGGAATTAAACTAGGAATATCTTTGAAAATTGATAGCAAAGTATGGTCCATAGAATTTTATGTAACATATAGTTTTATCTAATAATTAGTTATATGTCCTGAATTGGTTTAGAAATGAAATGTTGTAATATAATTGAACCTTCAAAAATAATTATGTAAGAACATGCCATGGATGGAATTAAAAATATAACATGACTCATGTCTGTAATCCCAGCTACTTAGGGACCAAGATCTCAGGATAGATATATGAAGCCACTCTGAGTGAAACGGCTCAGGGACAACACCCAGAGCATCGTTCAAGCCTCAGTACTGGCACAAAAAAATTATGTTACTAAAACATACAAATACATGTATTTAAATAAAGATGTCATTCCTTGTATCCTTCACAGTATAATATTAAAACCAGTTTATACATGTATTATTTATAGTAGTTATAAAATATCAGTAATTATTCATATATTATATATATATATATATCATTCTTATGTTATGTAATATATTGCATATATTATGCACACCAATTTTATACTGATAACACTAATATCCATTAAATTGATATATGTTTTAGAATAGGGAATAAATTTTCTTTGGTACAACAAGGAAGAAACTAGTCACAAAAATTATTCATTTTGTATTATATATCCATAGCAAACTATTCCTTGTCTATTCAAGGTACTTAATGATAAAAGCCTGTGTTCATCATCAGTACAGCTGTCTTTGACATGGATTTGTTCTCCATAAGCAATTACTCCTGGAATAATAAACAGTGGAAACTGAATGATGTTCATTCAGTTATTTCATTTGGAATAAAAATCACTTACAATGTCATTACCCAGACCCTTTCATTTAAAATACTTATATTCTGTAGCAATGTTATTGCCGTTATAACCATAATTAGGAAGAAAATGTGAGATCATCTACTCAATAGCTCTTGAAAGTTCAGAATATTCTCAGATATGCCTGATAAAAACCTGGATTTGAATTGTGGGTCTACATCTGGTCAGTCTTAGGTACTTGGGAAATTTGTTTGGCCTTGTTGCCTACTTCTGCTTTTAATAAAATACTTAGGGCTGGGAAGGTCGCTCAGGGGTAGAGTGCTTGCCTTGCATGCATTAGGCTGTGGGTTCGATTCCTCAGCACCACATAAACAGAAAAAGCCGGAAGTGGTGCTGTAGCTCAAGTGGTAGAGTGCTAGCATTAAGCTGAAGAGCTGAGGGACAGCACCCAGAGTTTAGGTCCCATGACTGACTAAAAGATAATAATAAAAAAAATGATTAACTTCCTAACTTGAAGAACTGTCATAAGCATAAAATTACACTAATGCAGGTGCAGTGCTTGGAATGGTGTCTGCACATTGTGAAGTAGGTCCCAGAGAAGTCAACTTCCATCAACATGGTCACAGCATCCTTCCTGAAAGCCTTAAGAAATATATACCCAATTGATATTAATATCTGTGAAAATTTGTCTTTATTAAAAAAAGTCTTGTCTTCATATGAAACAAAGAAATAATGTTAGGGCTGTCCTGTGGCTTTTACTCTGAAGTAGTTTTGCCTAAATTTCATTCTTACTCTATTAGTTGTAGCAGTAGCATTCTTTAGTACTACCCTTCATATTTCTAGTTGTGTGTTCCATTTGGAATACTATTGTAACTTAGTTCATAATCTTTTTTATCAGAATAAATAAACTAAAACTGCTGATGGTTTCAACAAAGAGAAAATATTAGGTGTGCATTATATTTTATGTTCTTAATAGTTTCCTGAAATTATTCCTTTTGGATTATATATCCCTACCAATCTACTTTTTATGATTTCTTATATGATTTATATAGATTTCTTATATGATTCTTACATGATTTCTTAGATATCCATAAATAAAACCACTCAGAACAGGAAAAAAGTAGGTAAGAAGTCATAAAAAATAGTATTATGGTGGTCTTAATGGCTACGTGTAAAGCACATATAACAAAACTGTTGGAAGATTCATTTTCTCTTTTTGCTATTATCTCCCCTTCTTTGTAGCCAGATTCTCACTATGAAGTGCCAAGCGGTCTGGACATTTCAAGCCTTGTCTCAGTGACAGAAGTGATGGGATTAGGGACATGTTCTCTCATGACTGGCTTCTAGGAAGCTCACAATAAAGCAATACCAATACACATAAATAAACTTTTGTGAGTGATGTGTATTCACTTCCTCAACTGCCAAAGTTAAATTCATATATCAAAACATCAAATTACTTACATTATAATATATGCCATTCAATTGGCATCACTAACACCTCCATAAATCAAATGCAAACTAAAAGCTCTACTTCAAAAACCAACTTCAAAGGCAGTGTTGGAAATACAAGAAGATAAACAACAAATCTAAAGTAGTGAGATCTTTAACCCTGGCAATGAGCAATGATAGCTGAAATTTTAACCATGCTTGAAAAGTTCGGGTGACCACTAACTATGTGATTAGAGTTGCAGAGTTGACCTTGGGGTCAAGATTGGAGGTAAAATTCAAAGGCAGCTAAGGTTTCTGCAGTATTGTAGCTCGATACAGTGTGACCCTCCCTGATAATGGTAAAGCATAGAGTAGAACCTAAGTCAGTAAAATGTATAGGAAGGATTCTCCACTGAGAATAATTGCAGGGGGTGATCATCACTCTTGCTTTGAAAATGTACAGCCCATCATTCTACTTTAAGCTCTAGCGTAATTCTGATATAAAGAAAATTATGACACAACAATGTGCCATAAGTGCTGAGCAGTGTGGGTGTATATTACGCTAACATATGTAAAATCCTTAGAGGTATGGAATGGCCTGAACCTCACACTTCGTTCTATGTTGTTGAGTTTCATGGAGAAATGTTCATAATTAGGCAATTCACACTCATCTAAATCTGATTCAGTCAACTGAGATAAGACATTAGGTTCATTACTCCAGTGACGTGGTTTTGTAACCTATGAAAAAATTAACATTATTTCACAATGTATATATTTTTCTGAAAATTTATGCAATATCAAGTACAAAATATACAAAAAGATAATTATCTATCTCTTTATATTATTAAAAATAAAGATACTTCTGAATTGTACTTTCTTGCTAGAAAATCACAGGATGACTGCTGATGTTTGCTATCTTTCGAGGTGCTCCTATACACTTCTGAATCTTGTTCAAGGAGGTGTTTTTCCATAGTTTGTTTTGAGGTGATCGGAATATCAATACTGTAACTAACAACAACCATGGAACAGCAAAGATGATGGGATACCTGGCCAAAAATCTGAGAAATCACAGGAAGTGATAGGAAAGAAGACACCAGAGGACCCACAGCGTCATTGCCAGCTTCTGGATCCCAAAATCCTGCTTAACATGCTTTATATTCATTCTACTACAGGGGTGGGAGGTGGTCAGTGCCTACAGGTATGTCCACAAACTAAAGCATCAATCTAGCTTGTGGTTACAACTATTAACATGAGGTATTGTTTGTATACATAATTATAAATCCCTTTTTGTTAGAGAGCCGAAGGGAGCAATAGTCATTACAACCATAGCACAGACATCCATCTTGTCTCCAAAGTCTTAAACTTTTAGTGTCCAACAGCTCTAATTAAAATACTCTTGAGGTAATAACTCATACCTTTGTCTTCCCTTGACTGTTTGACCTTCCCAGAGCACAGTTCTCAGCTTTTTGATTGCTGTTTGAGATCGCGCCCCAATCTATCCTTTCCAGGTCTAACAGTTTGACTGTAGATTCCGTCACAAGTACTGTTACAGTCAATAGTCAGGAACCTGAAACATGAGAATTAGGAGTTGAAGAAAGCCTGGTCTAAACTGCAGAATCTTGTCTCCAAAGAAAAGAAATTCTATAAATATTAATCTACTATGAAACAAACAATACGTTAAATTTATATAATGGAACAAATAGATCATTGTTAACGGAAATAAAATTTTGGCAGAAGTTTTAAACACATACATATGTATATATATTTAAAGTTGGAGAAATAAAATTTCAAGTGGTATTATATGCAAGTTTCAGTCTACCTGCCACCTACCTATTTACCGACACGCTTATTTTTGGTTAGTCTTCACAAAACACTGTTTTCTTACATAAGTACCAAAAAATTGAAAAACAAAAAGTGCAGTATCATAATACAAGTGTAGTTTAATCCCTACCAAAATAATTTGGAGAAAACATGCATTAAGTTAATGGCATTGAGTACTGCTCAAGAAGGAGAGTCTAGAAGAATGTGTATATTTTGTAAATTGTGTGTGTGTGTGTGTGTGAGTGTGTGTGAGTGTTCCATAAGTAAATAATGGAGTCAGAAGTAGACATATTATTCTTGCTTAGTCTTTTTGCTCAAAACTGACACTCTATTACTTGAGCCACATCTCCACTTCTGGATTTTTTTTTTTTTTTTTTTTTTTTTTTTTGCCGGTTGTGGACCTGAACTCTGGGCCTAGGCGCTGTCCCTCAGCTCTTCAGCTCAAGGTGAGTGCTCGACCCCTTGAGCCCACAACACCACTTCCGGCTTTTTCTGTTTATGTGGTGCTGAGGAATCGAACCCAGGGCTTCATGCATGCAAGGCAAGCACTCTACCACTGAGCCACCTTCCCAGCCCTGGATTTTGGTTTCTTAATGAGAGAAATATCTCACAATTTTCTGCATGGGCTGTTTTAAACTAGGATCCTCAGTTTTTGACCTCTAAAGTAGCTAGGTTTTAAAACATGAGCCACTGGTGGACAGAACTACGATAACTTTTTGCATGTTTGAATACATTTTAAAGTAAGACATATATGTTACTTGTGAGAATGATGAAATAGTAATTAATGTTTAACAGAATTTAAAGCATACAAAACTGAGAATGGCAAGTAGTTGAGAATTGTATGGAATAAATCAAAATTACCTGTGACAGTTTTCATCCGGTGCACAGTAATGATTGCATTGTTGGACCCTAAGGCCATCAGATAGCTGAGCTCCAGCTGGCTGCTATGCTCATTAGGCCAGCTAGTGCTTTTCACAAAAATGTTATGTTGTTGGATGGCAAGGATCATTTTCAAGATCAGAACCTGAAATATTTCTATTGATCTAGAAGGGGCAACATACCAGGACAAGAAATGTGATTAACAGCAAAAACCATCCAATCCAAGGAAGACAGAATAACTCTTTCTATATCTGAAAAGAGTATCACAAAGAATCGTGGGCTGAATATGATGGTCAATGTCTGTAATCTCTGAATTTGGGAGGCTGATTTAGGAGTAGGCTTGGGACCAGTCTAAATTTTAGGCCAACAGAAGGACACATAGTAAAATGCTATCTTAAAACAACAACAACAAAAGACTCAATGACTGGGAATGTAGTAGAGTGTTAGGGTAGCATGCATGAAGCACTTGATTTGATTCCTCAGTATGACATAAGCAGAAAAACTGGAAGTGGTGCTCTGGCTCAATTGGTAATGTGCTAGCCTTGAGCAAAAGATGCTCAGAGAGAGTGCCTAGGCCCTGATTTCAAGCACCAGGGCTAAAGAATTCTTTATACTCAATAGAAAATTGTGCTGTTGTACATTCATAATAAACTTTGTTAGGAAAAAGTAAAATAAATTAATGAAATATTATCTGGCATTGAACAGGACATAGTGAGATCTGAAAATGATTGCTGCTGATGGTTCCTTGATACAACTTACGTTACAGATACACTTGCCATATTGTGAATTTTTAAGGATACAATAATGGTTTTTTTTCTTTTTCAAAATAATTGTACTGCCAGGTGCTAGTGGCTCACACCTGTAATCCTAGCTACTAAGGAGGCTGAGATTGAAGGTCTCTTTTCAAAGCTAGCACTTGTAGGAAAGTCTGTGAGACCCTTATCTCTAACTTAAGGTTCAGAAAATGTGAACTGGCACTTTTGCAAGCCTTGAGCTGAAGAACTGAGGGACAATGCCCAGGCCTAGCGTTCAAGTCCCACAACCGACAAAAAAATACTAGTAATAATAGTAATTATATAATTACTATTAAGGTGTTATATATAAGGGCTACCAACTCATAATTTTTTTCTTTGGTAAAAGAAACACATATCCATATACATTACCAACAGTCAGGATTTGGCCATCTACTTTCCTGCTGATCTCTGGGTGTAGAGGCAATGTGTAATACAAAACAATACAAACCAGTTCTGACTATAAATAATTTTTCTCTACGCATCTTAAAAATCAATGCTGACAACATGAAATAAAAAATCCCTAAGTTTAAAACATTCTTCTAAACAAGTTAGAGAAATCCTGATAAGAATAATTTCAGAGAGCTTGAACTCAGGGCCTGGGTTCTGTCTCTGAGGTTTATTAATCAAGGCTAGTGCTGCCACTTTGAGCCACAGTGCCACTTCCAGTTTTCTTGTGGTTAATTGAACAGAAACGACTCACCAGCTTTCCTCTCCAAATTGGCTTTGAACTAGGATCTAGAGATCTCAGCCCTCTGTGTAGCTAGGAATATAGGCATGAGTTCCTGGAGCCTGGTTAGAATAATAGCTTACCTGAGACAGAGGCCAGTTAATATTAAATGTCAATCATGTTTAACTTTGTAAAATAAAGTTAACTGAAATGCCTTCCACTAGAAATAAGGAATCAAATGTATAGGTGGGTTACAAATTTCTTACCAGAAGCTACATATTTTCCTTTTTTTTTCTTCCAAAATTGTGTGGTTTCCAGAATCATACCTTATCTTTCCTTGTGATTTCTTTAGTTTATTTCATACATGCCCACAGCTTCTTCAACTATCATTTATTTATGTGAAGAGCTTTCAAATATCTATTTTCAGTACAAACTCCTTGTATGCATCATTCATATACTCAACTGTCATAAAAACTTGAGAAACAGTATTCATCTCTTTTCATTACTGGATATTATTAATGAGTAAGTAAAATTTAGGAAAATAAAGAATAACATCAATAAATATAACATGATTTTAATAGTACTGTTAAAAATAAATATAATGTTGCTATTTTCTGAGCAATTTAATAAAAACCTCAAAGAAAGAAATAAACTTATTTGAGTGCTGATATTGTGATTTAAACTCTGATATTGTGGTTAAACCTTACCTTCTCACTTAAGCTTTTTCCCTAACTGGTGGTGCTCTATACTTGAAGCACAACTCCCTTCCAAATTTATGTGGGGGGATTATATAAAGATAAGAAGCTTGTGGAATAAAATCATTTGTGTCCCTATCTTGGGCTTCATTTCACTTAACAGCATCTTATATGATTATATGGTACCCTGTATTAGCTACTTCAAGTAAGGGAAACCATGGGACCTATGGATATTTGGGCCTGGCTTATTTCACTTACTATAATTTTTTCACATCTTTCCAATTCCTAACAAATGGGATGATGTCATTCTTTCTGATGCAGGAATAGAATTCATATATATATATATATATATATATGTATATATATATGTGTATATATGTATGTATACATACATACATATATATGTATGTATATATCTGTATGTATATACATACACATATATGTATGTATGTATATACCTACAGATATATACATATACATACATATGTGTACGTATATATGTATATGCATATATATACAAGAAAGTGTGGCACATATATATGTATATATATACACATAGGTATATATGTATATATTCCATACATATGTATATAAGTATATATCCATTCATCTACTGAGGTGCGTCTGAGTCCGTTTGATATCTTAGCTGTTGTAAATAATGCTGCAATATACATAGTTGTGCTGGTAGCTTAGTATGTTCTTGTTTTTGATAATTTGGTAAATGCCCAAAAGTGGGATTGCTGGGTGAGCTCTAAGTGGAGTCTTGGAAAAAATTATATTAACTGAAATAAGTCAGACCCAAAAAATCATAGGTCCTATAGTTTTACTTATTTGCAATAAGTAGTATATATCTGGGACAAGAATAAAAGTTCAAAAAGTATGTACATATGACCAGATAAGATATTCTTAAGCAAATTGAACTACAAGATAGGGATTTATAATATAACATCTGATTTTTTTGTTTCTTTATATGTTACTCCACCATGGTATAACCCCTGTTTTCTCTGTATTCGGTGTCAGTGCCCTGTATCTTGTATACACAATTCTCTAGCTTTGGGAGGGGAAGGGAAAAAACAAATTGTTTAAATAGGGATACAGGCTGACCCATTGTAGCAATGAGATACACTATACACTATGCTGAAAAAGGAACTTTGCAATTTAAGCAGGGAAGAGGGGAAGATGGGAGTGGAGGAGTAATTGTGCAGGTGGGAAGGAAGGAAGGGTAGGGGAAAACAAAGGAGGAAGTAGCAAGGCTTAATAGAAAATTACTCATTACCTTGTTCATGTAACTATAACCCCTCTATACTTTATTTTTCAATAAATTTTTTTTTTAAAATGTGTCATGTACATCTGGTATAGTAGCCTACATCTGTAAACCCAGCTGATCAGGAAGCAGAAATGAGGCCAGGCCAGAGAAAAAACTGCCAAGACATCCATCTCAACAAATGAGCTGGCCATAGTGGTTCACATCTGCAATCCTAGCTAATTGTGTGGGAGACATAAGAAGCAATCTAAGATCATTCATTTAATCTAAGATCAGACCCGGGCAAAAAGTTCAAAACTTCAAGTAAATAAAATGGACTAGAAGTATGGCAAAAGCAATTGAGCTGCTTGTTGCTATAAAAATAAAGTCCTATCTAGCAAGCAGAGAACACCTGAATAGAACCCTAGTAATACTCCTCTCTTCCACCAAAAAGCCTAAATAACTTTTTCTCATTTGGACATCTAATTTCAAGGCCACTGAAAGATTAGAGATGGTGATATTCTCTTTAAAATTATGTATTCAAAGGAGACAAAGTTATTTAGGCTTTGAAAGAATTGACTAAGAATTAAAATGCATGTGATTTTTGTTAGCTCCATAATTCTCAAAAATATAAAATATATTCAAGTATTTAATATATACCCATATGTGTACAAATATCCATGTATGTATATATATACATGTATGTGCATATATGTATATATACATACACGTGGTTCATCTCTTTTCTGTGTAGCAAATGGTACAAATGAAACTGTGCAATCACTACTCAAAGGCATGAATAAACAAAGAGAATGAGCATAGAACTCATATTTAGGAATCTATGGCTAGCCGATAACACTGACAATCTTTTACATCAGTTTGCATGTGTCACTTACTGCAGTAGAGGGACAGTACAACAACAATGTGATACTAGGCAGAAGAAAGGTGAAATGAGAGATACAAATAGTACAATACTCTTTCTGAAGGGTAAGTAGGATTTCCTGTGTGTGTGTGTGTGTGTGTGTGTGTGTGTGTGTGTGTGTGTGTGTATTATATTTTCTTGAATCATTTCTCTCCTGAGGGGTATCTGGGCTGATTCAGTAAGCATGGTTGTGCTGAAATATTTACTATATCCTGGTTTGTAATCTTTCAGGTAAATGCCTAGGAGTAGAGTTGCTGGATCATATGTAAGTGGCTAGTCAAAACAGGGTGAAGGGAGAAAAGGTACAAGAATGACCAGGAGAAAATGGGGGAAGTGCACAGAGTAATCCAGTAAATATCCTACAAAATTAAGAAGAGTGAAGGAAGAGGTGCATAGAGGAAGGATGTGAATGTTGAAAGAGTTGGCATTGATCAAGCTATATTGTACGCAGAAACTGCCTTGTTTACTAACTCCTTTGCTACTTAATATAATAATTAAAAAATCATGTCCCTAAAATATTATGCAATTAGAAGCCAACCATAAGAATCTGCTCAGATCATCTCTAGGGTCTATAAATCTGTTTTGGTTAGGATAATTTTTAGAACAACACTAATGATACATATCATCTGAAGAAAATTTAATGATTTCCAGCTATTTAAGATAATCATTTTTGGAGATATGGCTCAAGTGGCAACTTGTTACCTAGTGAGCAATGCTTTCAGATATTGAATTCAATGTTGATCTTGAACAAAAGTAAAAACAATCAATAAAAGTCAGGCACTTTCCATGGCACTTGTAGCTCATGAGTTTAATCCTACCTTTAATCATAAGGCAGAGATCTGGGAATCTCAGTTCAATGTCAGCTTGGATAGGAAAATCTGTAAGACTCTCATCTCCAATTCACTGCCAAAGAAAGATGGAAGTGGAATCATGGCTCAAGTGGTAGAATGCTAGCCTACAGCATAATGCTCAGGGATAGAACCCAAGCCTTGACTTCTAGCCTTAGAAAAGTGCATATACATACACAAAGGAAGTAAGTCACTCAAGTTCTCAACCTTCCATTTCCATAATCCTAACTCTAATCCTGGTCAGAACCCTGAGAGTAACCTTGATGATAATAGTAACCGAATCCTAAAATTAATGGAAAATATATCCTAACAGATACTCATGGTCTTTGAAATGATTTATTTGCACTTTGCACCAAATCCTACAGATTCCCTGAATTGGACTCTGAAATCGTTCCCTATTATGAATATTAACCTCAAATCTTCAAATCATGAAAACTATCATAGTTTCCACTGATCTTAACTTTTACTGAACTCCTATATCTCTAAAAAGAAGTTGCAGGTTTACTTAAATTATACTCTACTTTCTAACCCTAACTATATATCTAAACCTACTAGAAACCTAACTCTAAATTTAACCCTATTGAACCCTGAACAGGAAAATTAGGAAAACTCTGTAGTTTTTGTTAAATTTCACACTTATGTTACTTGAAAATGTTAGCAGAAAACTCTGTTTTACCTTAAAGCTTACCCTTCCCTAACCCTAAGTCTAACCTGAACTAGAACAGTAATCCTAACCATAGTACTAATAGCCTTTGGATTCTAAAAGCCATACAAATACATTAGATTTATTCATCCTAACTTTGATTCAACTCATCTTTCTAAAAATAGTTTGTAGTTTTACTCATTATCTTGCCATTTTTGTAACCCTAACCTTAACTGGAATATTGAGGCTAACCCTCACACTAACCATATCCTAATCTTAATATAATTAGCAGGTTCATATTTCACATTCATCCTAATTCTAACATGACTTGTTATTCAAAGATAGTTTCAGTTTTACACTAAACTTATCATTGCCCTAATGCTAACACTAACCACAGCTGCAACTGAAACCTAACTTTCACCCTAATGATAGTCCAATTCTAATGTTTAAGAAAAATAGTCTAGTTTTAATCAGTTTGCACTATGGAAATGAGTTTCAGATTGCCCTGATTCCCACAAATTTTCTGACTCTTCCTCTGAAGTTATCTTGTTCCCTAACATGAACCATTATAAAATAACTTGCCCTCAAATTCTATTATCAGGAAAAATACTGTAGTATCCATTGATCCTACATTTTCCTGAACCCCTGTAGCCTAAAACATTTGCCAATTTACTTACCATCTAGTCCATTACTTAACGCTCTTAACCTAAACTGGATGGAAAAGTCTCATTTATTCATTAAAAAATGATCACTAAGAAATAAATATAATGAAAATACTTTAGTTGCATCTCATTCTACTTAAAATAGATTTGTTACTATTATCATCAAGGTTACTACAGTCTCAATTTGGTACCAAAATATTAGTGCTCAGGAATATCACTCATTTTTAGAAAATGACTAGTCAAACAAAGCTTATATTATATTTGAAATTTAAAAAATGAAAAGGATACCCAGATTAATGACCTTACTCAGACATTCAGAGATTAGAAAAATGTAGAAATATCCTCATTTATGTAGGTCAAACATGGAAGAGAGGATATGGCAAGCCCAACGCCATATACCAATGGCAGAGATATTTAACAAAATCCCATGAAGTTGAAATCAGTCTTAAAAGGGAGATTTGGGCATAAAGGGAGTAGGGCAGAAGAATGGAGATGGAAATGGTGGACTAATACAGTCATATAACTCAGTATACATAAGTGAGAATATAAGTAGGAAACTTGAAGGGATATGTGGGGTTGGGGTAAAGGAAGAAAGAAAAATGGAAAGGTTGACAATTATCCAGATGCATTGTACATTGAAATGCACATATTCTCTATTCAACACTGACATGATGAAGCAAAACCCCTTTGGACAATTAGCTAAAAATTAATTTTTTTGAAATTTTAATGTTAATGGACCAGATGCATAAAACTTTAGAGATAAATAAGAGGATAGCATTTACATATTGTTGAGGCTTGTGCTCCTTTCAATATACAAAAATTAGTGTGACAAGTCTACTCCGAATGTAAATTGTGTTTTGCCAATTATTCTTGCAAGTTGCTTAAAATATAGAGAACCAATTTCCAATATCCCTACACTTCCAATAAAAAAAAATCGTATAGACCTTTGGGTTTTTCACTTGCTTCTAAATATCTTAATGTAATGTATTGGAATTAATTTCATTCCACATTTAAATTTAAATTTTAGATCACTAAATTCTTTTAAAATCCTCTCACTCCATCACAGGTATGGATAGATAACTGATGTGGGCAGAATCAGAACTACTCAGAAGGTTGTAAATAGATGCTTACCTAGTTTTCTCTCTTCTGGAGCATAGAATATAGATTGTCTTAACTGGAAAAAGTTTGCCTTCCCAGGTTTTCTGCATATGAACATTCCATCAACATTTGGTTATTAGAGGATTATTCAAGATTAGCTAAATGTTGATTGATAATGACTGAGCTTGACAGAAAGGTGAGGGAAAACAATCTACACTTCAATGAGGTTCTGACTTGTGTTTCATAAAGGGTTATGAAAGCTCTCCATTAGAAATATAGCAGCTGTGCTTCTAAAAAGTCCTTGCCTGGTTAGACTTTCTGATAATGTCTCAATTCAAGTACTTCTCCTTGGAGTTCCATACTATTCAAGATGCTGTATTAGATCCTTTTACATTTTGCAGACAGCTCTTGGTGATGAAATTTGAGCTTTTCAAAATTGCTCTCCCAATTCCATCCACAAAATGCAGACAAAAAGACAAAAAAAAATTGAAAAAATTTGTATCTGTTGATAGTGCATATACTTTTATTTTCCATTACAAACATAAAATGTAGTAAAATGTTTCATAGCAATTACTCTGAACTAGGTTGTGGACACATTCTCATGTAAATAATATACTGTGTTCAAGTAAAAAGTTTGAGGATCCAACATTTTAATATGCCTGTGGTCCTAAAACCAATACCTTACTGATATTGACTGATAAATACAACTTCCCATAAGTACAGAAGTTTTCCTTGTATCTTTTTAATATATATTTTTATTGTAAAGACACTGTACACAGGGGTTACAGTTACATAAGGAAGGAAGTGAGTACATTTCTTATTGAGCATTGTCACCCAATCCTTTGTTTTTCCCCTACCATCCCTTCCCTTCACATCACCCAAATCCTCCCTCCAACCCCCCTCTGATAGGATATTCTCCTGGTACTTTGGTTCTTGAGAGTCTACAAGAGCAAGCATTCCATGGGGAGCAGGGTGACACCATACGACCTTTACTTACTGAGATTTCCGAATGACTTCCTATCACTTGTACTGCATTTTGCAAGTCGAATCTCATGTCTTAAAACGTACCAGTTTTAAGAGATAAGAGGAGTGGTAAAAGAACTCTTAGAGGCAAATACATCTTCAACATATTTGGTTCCAAGAATTCCGTCTAAGGCATATTCAACAACTAGTGAAACTTATGTTGACTGTAACTATGTGTCTTTCTCCATGTGTGCATGTATACATGGGTATATGTATGTGTGTATTTGTGAGTATAGTAACATACATGTGTACATATATAAGGGCACATACATATATGCATATATAAACAAACGTAAATATGCAATTATATTTGCATATATATATCAAGTGTTCAGTGATTTAATGTATAGTTCCTAACACATTGTCATTCTCACAAAGTGTACATGATAAACTGCTCTGAGGATCTGTGCTCTATGACGGGTATCCTTTGTACTCACTTCCCCATTATCTTGTTTTTCAGTCTACTTTCCATAGGATAGTTTTGTTTTCATTACATGTAGTTACTCACTGATACTCAAAGGAAAAGGTTGTTTGTAAAAGAAACGTACTTTTAGGTCACAGGTTAAAAGTATCTTATCCATCCCAATTATTCCTATGAGATAAAATTTATAATAGTAATAAAATTGAAAAGGAATTCCTAGATCTGTTGTTTTACCATTTAGAATGGCAAATAATAATATCACATCACAGTTGTAACTCTTCAATAAGGCAAAGGTAACTGATTGTCCATATCATGTTCCCACAAACCCGTGGATCCTGACGGATAATAGTAGACCACCAGAAATTCTAAGCAGCAGACATGAAGCATGAAAGAGAAAGTGAGGAAATGATAGAGAGTATAAGAGAGAGAGAAATATAATAGTGAAAGTGCATAACAGATAAATAAGAGCTGTATGAGAATATTCATATGCCTATCTTTTGACACTACATGTACATTTGAAGGTATTTGTTACATAATAACCAATCAACATAAAATATAAAGTGTTTCATGGAGGTCGGAGGAAGATGGTAGAGGAGAACCTGGAGGCTAAACAAGTTCTCACATACAAAGCAGTTTTAGTGTTCCAGTGAACAGTACTAGCCTAGATAATCACACCAAGTGTGCCAACACTGTACCCAGAGTTTGACTAGAGAGGGAAGATCCAGGCAAGAAGACAGATCTAAGCACTTGCCAGTAGCCACGGTTGTGGCAACATCTGTGGCACCCATAGCCACCATATCTACAACAGAGTGTCCAGGAAAAAGGCGCCATATGCAGTGGGTGAGCGGATTCTACTCAACACCAACAAGAACTGAAAAGGAGCAGATCACAGACCAGAGATAACCAGGAACAAAGACTCCTGCCTGAATAGAATCCTGACATCCTCACTCCTTCTCATGGAGCAGAGGAGGGAAGGCTGCCCCTCCCCCTCCCACCAGACATCATCTTTGATACTGAGAAAGGCCAGGCTGAGCAACTAGCTCCAACTCAGGCCTTGGAAGAAAACAAAAGGGTCATTTAGCAGGTCACAGGTATCTGACCTGACCTTCCAGGCTCAGATCCATCCAGGAGAAAGTCACCTAGCCCAAGCAGAGAGAGTTCTGCCCCACAGAGGAGTGACTATCTTCACTGGGTTAACAGAACCAGAGGTTGCCCCTACCTACAGCAATCAATTGAAATTGAATAAACATAAACCTTGAGAATGGCTCCAGGCTGGGGTCTGGGAGTGTCTCAGGAGCTAGCCCCTCAGGGAAAAGCTACTGTTTGCTGAAACGCCTCAACCCTACCCAGAACGTAGCCTCATCACGGCATCTCCAAATTAGAGGAAACAGCCATCTTTCTCTTTCGTGATACTCAAAGCAGATCTCCCTCCCACTGAACCAGCCTGAAGGAGGATCACAAAATCCTGGATAAAGCGGAGCATTTTATTGACTGCTCAAACAAACTGATGTAAGAAATCAATCAGGCCACAGGAAAACCAAACACCACAAGCAGACCAGAGACTCCACGGAGAGACTGGTTACAGACACAGGGGAGATACAGGATCTTCCCATTCCTCACACACACACACACCTGAAAATTAAACAACTCTTTTTGGTACCATTTTTTTAAATTTTTTAATTGTTTTCTATTAATCATTTTTTTCTTCTTCTCCTAATTTTTATTTTAGGTGTGTGTGTGTGTGTGTGTGTGTGTGTGTGTGTGTGTGTGTGTGTGTGTGTGTGTGCTTTTTTAAAAAATCGCTATTGACATTTTGGTCCTTTTTAAATTATTTTTATTTTTTTTTTGATTCTTTTCATTTTTTTGTCTTTCTTTTTTTTTTTTTGCGTGACTTAATTGCTGTTTTGCCTCATCCCCAGATAAATACCCTTCATCGAACTTATCCCCCATTGTGTACATAATTAATCCAGAAATGTATTACTTAATTCACAAACTTTTAGGCGTAACTGTTTAATAGCAGTATTATATCTTTATACCATATAATTTTCAAGTAAATATTGTAAGAATTTTTATTTTTTAGTTTTTCATGTCTCCTTTCTATCATCCCCTCCTGTCATCCTATCCTTTTTTTCTCTCAATATCACTTCTTTAAAGTTACATAATTTTTAAATGTTTCACTTTTTAAATTTAAATTTTTGTTTTTCCATTTTTGATTATCTTCTTTTTAATTTCTCTCCTATCATTCTGTCCAATCCCTTTCCCTCTCTGAGATTAGGACTTGGTTAAATTTACTTTAACTTCTCCACATATTTCTAATCCTATTTTTCCCCACATTTCTCCCTAAACATCATAATTTCTGATTTGAAAAATTCATCTTTGCTGTTCTTAGCCCATTAATGCATAGTTTTTTGGTGTTGAATAGATTGCATCTGTTATACTAGCTTCTATCTGCAGCCATTTTGACTACGCAACTACAGGACTTTGGTTGATGCTTGCCTTAAAATAGTGTTTTAGCAACAAAATTGGTGTCACCTTCATATCAAGTGTGCAGAACAAGCCGGAAAACATGAGAAAAATGGCAAGTCTGGGTATCTCAACTCCCATTCATGATAATCCAGTGACAGAACAGTTAATGAATAATCCGGAGGAGAGTTCCTGAAAAGCACTACAAACACTACTGGAAAACGTGGTGAATGAAAAGAATGAAAGCTTGCAAAGGACTCAGTTTGAACGTGATAGGGAGAGAGAGAGGAGGCAAACCAAACATTAGTACAGGAATTTCGTGACTGTCAGGAAACTACTCAAAGACTGATACAGTAATTGCGTGAACAGGTTGAGAACAGTCGAAGAGAAAGAAAGGGATTGCATGAGCAGGCAGAGAACAGATGAAGAGAGACACAGGATTTGCGTGAGCAGGCTGAGAACAGTCAAAGGGAACTACAGGAATTGCATGAACGTGAGGAAGCTAATCAAAGCATAACACAGGAATTGTGACATCAGGATGAGAATAGACAAAGATCAATAGAGGCATTCATGGAATCCATAAACAGACAGCTGAAAGAATTCAGGGCGACCACACAGGGAATGCTGAATGGAGCCGACAGCAGGAATGGGAGTCCAAGTAATCCATAACCAATCAACTAAGTGATTTGAGAACACCAAATTAAGGAAGTAAAGAAGTTCATAGAAGATCTAAAACAAGGCTCCAACAAAGAATTTGAAGCCATCAAGGCCGACCAATAAGAAGGAAAAGAAATAAACCAAGTAGAAAGACAACAGTAGGTTAGAGCATGCAGAAGATCGAAACTTGGGGATTGAAGACAGCCTAGGTATTATAGAGAAAGAACATACAATTATCCAAGACAAATCCAAGAAATATGATAGATCTATTCAACATTTGGAATACACAATCAGAAGGCCTACTCTGAGGACAAATGGTGTAGAGGAGCACGTAGAGACAGAAGTTAATTGTCGAGGAAATTTGTTTAACAGGATCCTAGCAGAGAACTTCCCAAACATACAAAAAGATAGGCCTATTCAGATACAAGATGCTTGTAGAACCCCAAATAGACCAGAACAGAACAGCACTTCCCATTATCACATTATAATCCACACAGGACCAACTCAGATCAAGAATAAGTTCTTAAAAATGTCAAGGAGAAAAGATCATCTATAAAGGAAAACCAATTAGAATCACCTCATATTTTTCAGCATAGATAAGTAAAGCAAGAAGAGCCTGGCAGGCTGTATGCCATGCCCTGAAGACAAACAATTTTCAACCAAGAATACTGTACCCAACTAAACTCTCCTTCATAACCGAAGGTCAAATAAAAACCTTCCATAGCAAAGAAAAACTGAAAAATATATCTCCACCAAACCAGCCCTATAAAAAATACTTAAAGATGACCTACACACAGAAACCCAACAAGACCACAATAATGGCTAAGAAACCACACCCAAACTGAGAATCCAAGAACCATAGGAAAAACCAAGTTTCCACAGCCCCCAAGGAGGTGGATAGCATGGCAGAAGCTACCAAACACCTCTCAGTCCTACCTCTCAACATTAACAGACTTAAAGCTCCAATTTAGTGAAATAGACTGTCTAGTTGGATTAAAAAGCAAGATAATTCTATCTCCTGCCTTCAGGATGCACACTTTACCTATAAAAGCAAACACATTTTGTTAATGAAAGGATGGAATAAAATCTACGAATCAAACGGCTGCCATAAACAGGAAGGAGTTGCAATAATAATATCAGGTAAAATATGCCTCGAATTAAAATTAGTGTAAAGAGGTAAAGAAGGTCGCTACATATGACTTATGGGTTCTCTATTTCAGGAGGATATTACAATTCTAAATATGGAATTGCCAAACAATAGAGCACCAAAATTTATCCAAGAGACACTATTTTCCCTCAGATCTCACATAGATCCAACGACATTAATTGTTGAGGATTTTAACACACCACTATGCCCACTATATAGATCAAATCAGCAAAAAAAAAAAAATCAACAGAGAAACCGCAAATTTAAACAACTGCATAGAGCAAATAGATTTAACAGACATCTACTGAATATTTCACCCAGTAGCATCAGAATTCTCGTTTTACTCTGCAGTTCATGGAACATTTTCCAAAAGAGATCACATTTTAGGTCACAAAACAAACTTGTCCAAATTCAGAAACATTGAAGTTACACCTTGCATCCTCTCAGACTACAAGGGAATACAATTAGAACTCAACACCAAAAAAGTCTTGTAACGCATGGAGGCTGGATGACACACTGTTGAATAACCAGGGGGTCATGGAAGAGATTAGAAAGGAAATTCAAATGTCCATGATATTCCAAAAAAATGAACACACAAATTACCAGCTCTTCTGGGACACTGCAAAGACAGTATTCAGAGGCAAGTTTATAGCTCTGAGTTCCTACACCAACAAATTAGAGAGATCTGAAACCAACCACTTAATGAGACATCTGAACCACCTTGACAAAGAACACCAAGATAAACCCCAATTCAATAGATGGAAAGAAATAATTAACATTAAATCCGAGTTAAACGAATTAGAAATAAAAAAAAAAAAACAGAATTAATCAACAAAACAAAGAGTTGGTTCTATGAAAAAATTAACAAAATTGACAAACCCTTAGCAAATCTTATCAGAAAAAGAAGGAACACACCCAAATAAATAAACTCAGATGTAAGAATGGAAACATCACCACAGAAACAACCAAGATTCTGAACATTAAAAGGGAATATTTTCAAATCTTTATGCTAATAAGTTTGAAAACTTGGCAGAAATGGACCTTTTGCTAGCAATTATCAACATGCAAATACTAAACCAAGATGAGTTAAAGCATATTAAGGGACCCACATCAAGCATTGAAATAGACACAGCAAAAAGAGACCTCCCATGTAAGAAAATCCCAGGACCTAATGGATTTACAGCGGAATTGTACAAGAGCTTCAAAATAGAGCTCACACCAATACTACTCCAACTCTTCAATGAAATTGAAAGAGAAAGTTCACTACCGAACACATTCTATGAAGCCATCATAACCCTCATCCCAAAACCAGGCACGGACTCATCAAAGAAAGAGAAGTATAGACCCATTTCTTTGATGAATATTGATGCAAAACTTCTCAACAAAATTTTGGCCAATCGACTTGAACAATTCATCCAAAAAATCATACACCAATATACAGGATTTATTTCAGGGATGCAAACCTGTTTCAATATACACAAAACAATTAATATAATTTATCACATCAACAAGAGCAAGGATTAAAACCACATGGTTATCTCAACAGATGCAGAAAAAGCATTGGACCAGATCCAACACCCCTTTATGATGAAGGTTTTGGAAAAATTAGGAATCCATGGAACATTCCTCAATACAATAAAAACTGTATATGGAAAACTTACAACCAGCATTGTAATTAATGGTGAAAACTAAAGCCATTTCCTTTTAACTCAGGAATGAGACAAGGATGTCAACTCTCTCAACTTCTCTTCAATTTAGTATTAGAATGCCTAGCTACAGAAATAAGACAATATGCCAACCTAAAAGGGATCCACATAGGGAAAGAAGAAGTAAAATTCTCCCTCTTTGCAGATGACATGATCTTGTACTTAAAGAATCCCACGGACACCACTCCCAAATTACTCAAGCTGATCCAAACCTGGAAAAATAGCAGGGTATAAAATTAACCCTCAAAAATTAATGGCTTTTCTGTACGCCAACAATGAGAAAAGCGTGGCTCAAATCAAGAAAGCTTTTCCATTTGTAATAGCCCCACAAAAAATAAAATACCTAGGAATTAACTTAACCAAAGAAGTGAAGGACTTCTATGAAGAAAACTTTAAAAATCTGAAAAAGGAAATCAAAACAGAACTTAGAAAGTGGCAAAAACCTCCCATGTTCCTCGATAGGAAGGATGAACCTTGTGAAAATGGCAATATTTCCCAAGGCTATCTATAAGTTCAATGTCATACCTATCAATATTCAAGGAAATAGAAGAGGCAATCCAAAAATTCATATGGAACAACAAAAGACCCCCAATTGCAAAAAGCGATCCTTAACAGAAAGAACAGTGTTGGAGGAGTATCAATACCAAATTTCAAACTCTTCTACAAAGCCATAGTAATTAAAACAGTTTTTTACTGGCACAAGAAAAGATCTCAGGAACAATGGAATAGAATTGAAAACCCAGAAATGAACCTACAGACTCATAATCATCTAATATTCGATAAAGAATCTAAAAAGATAAAATCGAAGAAAGGCTGTTCAGTAAATGGTACTGGCAAAATTGGTTAATCACTTGTAGAAAATTAAGGCTAGATCCTTATATATCACCCTGTACCAGAATCAAGTCCAAATGGATCAAAGACCTCGGAGTCAAAGCAGATATTTTGAAAACATTACAGGATGGAATAGGAGAAACCCTAGGTCTCCTTGACAAAGGCTGAAATTTTCTGAAAAGAAATGCAAAAGCACAACAAATGAAAGAAAGGTTGGACAAATGGGATTGCTTGTAATTGCAGAGCTTCTGCATAACAAAGGACATAGCTAGCAGGATCAATAGAAAGTCCACAGAATCGGAGAGGATCTTCACTAGCCATACAACCGACAAGGGTTTCATATCTAAAACAGACCTGGAAATCAAAAAATTAAATCCCCCAACAACAAATACTCAAAGAAAATACTGTCCAATAAATAAGTGGGCTAAAGACATAAAGAGAAACTTCTCTGAAGAGGAAAGGAGAGTGACCAATAAAGACATGCAGAAATGCTCAACCTCCCTAGCCATAAAAGAAATGCAAATCAATCAACACTGAGATATCACCTCACCCAAGTTAGAATGGCTATAATCAAGAACTCTAATAACAACAGATGCTGGAGGGAATGTGGACAGAAGGGAACCTTACTTCATTGTTAGTGAGAGTGTAATCTTTTTCATCCACTTTGGAAAGTAGTATGGAGGTTCCTCCAAAGACTCCACATAGAGCTCCCCTATGACCCAGCAACACCACTTTTGGGGATTTACCCAAATGATCACAAACAAGACCATACTAAAGCTACCACACAGATATATTTATTGCAGCATTACCATAGCTAAGATATGGAACCAACCCAGATGTCCCTCAGTAGATGAATGGATCAAGAAAATGTTGTATATATACACAATGGAATTCTATGTCTCTATCTGAAAGAATGATATTGCCCCATTTGTTAGGAAATGGAAAACTTGGAAAAAATTATGTTAAGTGAAGTAAGCCAGACCCAAAGAAACATAGGTCCCATGGTTTCCCTTATTAGCAATTACTAGTGTATGTCTGAGACATGCAGAAATTGTTAGATATGTTGATGTTAGGTGAAGTGAACCCCATGATAAGAATTCAAAATATTTTTCTTTTCTGTAATTATTTCTAACATATTTATAAGATGACTTCTTTGTTACTTTTTATGTCCCTCCCGCATGGTATAACCCCTGTTTTCGCTGTATTTGATGTTGGTATAATTTGTGGAGGGGAAGGGGAATAATTTTTTAAATAGGGATACAGGTCGATCCATTGCAACAAGGAGATATACAAGACATGGGACGTAAGACATGGGGAAATGGGACGTAAGCGGGTTGAGATGGGAAGGGATAGTAAGGAGAAACAAAGGAGTATGCAACAATGCTTGATAAGAAATGTACTCATTACCTTGCCCATTTAATTGTAACCCCTCTATCTGGTATTTTCACACTTAAAAAAACACAAAAAACCATAAAATATGAAGTAATTTTGATAAAAAATAAAAATGACTCAGAATAAATTATCAATGCAAAAAACAATCTTTACAAAAGCAAACTCTCAGAGATATTACATGACTTTGAAAAGGATAAAGTGGCTGAATTTAATATAAATTTAGAAGTATGACCATTCTAAAATATAAAAAGATATTCTTTATTTCATTATATAACACAAAACAGAAAGTAAATGTTGTTTAGATGATTTTTTAAAACACAGTCTCTCAGGTGCTGGGAGGGTGATTCATTGTAGAGTGCTTGCCTTGCATGCATGAGGTCCTGGGTTTGATTCCTCAGCACCACATAAGCAGAAAAAGATGGAAGAGATGCTGTGACTCAACTAGTACCACTAGCCTTGAGCTGAAGAGCTGAGAGACAGCACCCAGGACCCAGAGTTCAAGCCCCAAACCCAACAAAAAGAAAACAAAACACAGTCTCTCATTTTTGTGTGCTCAACATTGTAACACCAGTGTTTCAGTCTAGGACTAAGATTTTAGGTGTGGACATTTATCAACACTCCTGATTCAGATTCTAATTGATAAAATTTTAATCAATATTTTGTTCTTATTAATTTTGCTCTTTGTAAATTCACATATACCTATAAAAAACAGTGTGGCCATCCCAATAACATTCTCAAAGTACTTCCTAATGATGACTTACAAAAAGTTGTTTTATATTACAACAAGGAAAACAATGCTACAAATAAGGAAAACCAATACATAAATATTAATGATTAATAAAATAAAAAATTACCGCTGTTTCCAGTATTTGAAATGTACTACATATTCGATTTATTATTTTCTCATATTGCTGTACATTTAAAACTGCCTAAGTCTATGATGTTCAACAAGAATTTTATAGGCTATGAGTAGCCTTTAAAGATTATTATTATTAAGATTATTATTTATGGTTGATCTCATCATTTGTATATGGCTTATACCATCATTTGTTCCTCACTAACATATAAAGTAAAGAAGCCTTTAAATTTTAACAGAAACTGTGCAGTTAATGTCTTAAATCTGCTTCTTTACACAAACACTTTGCAACTTCTCATTAGTAAAGTTTCTATAAACTCTGAAATGTACATATTTAGTAGTATGTACCATGAATCTTAAATGCTTTATGAAAAAGTTTTACAACCTGCTAAATAGTCTTAATTTTGGCATATATGAGCAAATTCCCAAAATTAAACGTATTTAAAACATTAAAACTTTTAACAAACCTTAACACTTTCTATAGTGTTCATTAGGGCAGGTTCCTTGTACAGAATAATTGAATTCCTCCTCCTACACATCTGTTGAACAACAAATATCTGGTATTATTTTGTTTTTGACATGTCAAACTTGACTTTATTCTTAAATGTGTTCTTATGTAAGAAATGCATGGTTCTAAAATTTCACGACAATTCTTTTTTTTTTTGTCGTTTGTGGGGCTTGAACTCTGTGCCTGGGCGCTGTCCCTCAGCTCTTCAGCTCAAGGCGAGCGCTCTACCACTTGAGCTACAGCGCCACTTCCGGTTTTCTGGTGGTTTATTGGAGATAGGAGTCTCACGGTCTCTCCTGCCCGGGCTGGCTTTGAACCGCGATCCTCAGATCTCAGCCTCCTGAGTAGCTAGGATTACAGGCGTGAGCCACCAGCGCCCGGCTTCACGACAATTCTTTTGAATTTAATTTTTGTGGAATTGTCTAGTTTAAGAAAATCAATTACAGTTTATGTATAAAAAATGTTCTGTGCTCAATTCAGTAGCACATACACTAACATTGGAACAATAAAGAGAAGAATAGCCCCTGAATGAGGATGACACTCAACTTCGTGAAGCATTCTAGATTTTTAAAAGAACAGATGCTGGAGGGGATGTGGACAGAAGGGAACCTTAATGCATTGTTGTTGGGAGTTTAAACTTGTTCAAAGACTTTGGAAAGTAGTATGGCGGTTCCTCAAAAGACTGCAATAGAGCCCCCCTAAGTCCCAGCAATCCCATTTTGGGCATTCACCCAAATGATCACAAACAAGAACATACTAAAACTACCAGCAAAACTATGTTCATTGCAGCATTATTTACCAAAGCTAAGATACAGAACAAAACCCGAGGCCCCACAGTAAACGAATGGATCAAGAAAATGTGTGTGTGTGTGTGTGTGTGTGTGTGTGTGTGTACTGGAATTCTATGCCTCCATCAGAAAGAATGACATCACCCAGTTTGTTAGGAAATGGAAAGACATGGAAAAAATTATATTAAGTGAATTAAGCCAGGCCCAAAGAAGTGAAGTAAGCCAGGCCCAAAGAAAGATAAGCCCCATGGTTTCCTTAATTGCAATAACTAGTATGTGTCTGCTACAAGCAGAAAACATCATATAAGTTGATGTTAGGCAAAATGAACCCCAAGATAAGGATTCAAATGGTTTTTATTTCTTGCGATTGTTTCTAAGATATTTATAAGATGAATTCTTTGTTGCTTTGTATGTTCCTCCTGCAAGCTAAAGCCCCTGATTTCACTGTGTTTGATGTTGGTATACTTTGTGCAGTGGAAGGGAAACACAAATCGTTTAAAAAGGGATGCAGGTGGACCCATTGCAACAATGAGATGAACAAGTCGTTATGTCAAAAAATGATTTTGGCTGGGTGTTGAGGGATGTGGACAGTGGGGGGGGGGGCTGGGGGGGGAGGGGTTGGTGGGTGTGGGGGGTGGGAGATGGGCAGGGATGGGAAGGGGAAACAAAAGAGGAGCAAGTGGACCCATTGCAACAATGAGATGTACAAGTTATTATGTCAAAAAATGAACTTTACAACTTTGGGGGGAGGAGGACAGGGTGGGGAAAGTGGGGGAGTATGGGAAGGGATGGGAAGGGGAAACAAAGGAGAGGCAACAATGCTTGATAAGAAATCTTGCCCATGTAATTGTAACTCCTCTGTCAGTATTCTCACAATAAAAAAAAATGTACTCAATAACTCACGCATGTAATTGTAACCCCTCTGTATGGCATTTTCACAATATAAAAAAAGAAACATAGGTCCTGTGGTATACCTTATTTGCAATAACTAATGCATATCTGGGATAAGCAAAGAAGGTATGGTAAGGCGAAAAAAAGGAGTAGGCAACAATGCTTGATAAGAAATGTACTCATTACATTTTCCATGTAATTGTAACTCCTCTGTATGGTATTTTCACAATTTAAAAAAAAAAAGGTCAAAAGCATGTGCATATGACTAGATAAGATGATGTTAAGGTAAATGAACCCCATGATAAGGACACAAGTGGTGTTTTATTTCTTCCTGTGGTTTCTAATATATTTATAATGTACGATGTGATTTTTTATATGTGCATCCCCCACAGTTAAACCCCTGTTTTCACTGTATCTGATGTTAGTGCACCTCCATCTTGTATATACACTTCTCTAATTTGGGGATGGAAAAGGAAAAAACAAAATGGTTAAATAAGGATACAATATGACCCATTGCAACAATGTGACGCACAAGAAAGTATGTTGAAAAACGAACTTTACAATTTAGGAGGGTGGGGGAGGGGAGTGTACTTGTGGAGGTGGGAGGGAAGGGATGGCGGGGGAAAACAAAGGAGGAGGTAACAATGCTTGATAGGAAATGAACTATTAATTTTTCATGTAACTGTAACCACTCTGTTCAGTATTTTTACAATAAAAAATATAAAAATGTTATGGGATGGAAGAGAATATTTCCCCTATTTTACCCATATAATATCATTAACAAAGAAATTAATGCAAAACACTGATATGCAGATATTTTGAATAAATGTGTGTTTGTGTATGTGTGTGTGTGTGTGCATGCCTGCGCATTTTCGTTCTCAGAGTTTGAATTCAGTGCATCAAGGTCCCCCTAGGCCATTCCTCTCTAGATTGATGAGCTACTATATAAGCTACATCTCCATTCTTGGCTCTTTGCTAGTTCATTAATTTTTTTTAATATTTTTATTATTTTTTTATTGTGAACATACTGTACAGAGGGGTTACAATTACATGGGCAAGATAATGAGTATATTTCTTATCAAGCATTGCAGCCTCCTCTTTTGTTTACCCTTCACATCCCTTCCCAGCCTCCACCCGCCCCCCCCACACCATCCTCCCCCCCACACCAAAGTTGTAAAGTTCGTTTTCGACATGACAACTTGTACTTCTCATTGTTGCAATGTGTCCACCTGTATCCTTAAACGACTTGTTTTTCCCCTTCTCCTCCACAAATTATACCGACATCAAATATAGTGAAAGCAGGGGTTATACTGTGTGTGTGTGTGGGGGGGGATATACAAAGCAACAAAGAAATAATTTTAAAAATGCGTTAGAAAAAAATTCATGAAAGAAAAAGACATTTAAATACATATGTAAGGGTTCATTTTCCTAACATCACATTATCTGCACTTTTCTGCTTGACTCATACATATACTAGATATTGCAAATAAGGCAAACCATGGGACCTATGTTTCTTTGGGCTTGGCTTACTTCACTTAATATAAATTTTTCCAAACCTTTCCATTTCCTAACAAATGGGGCAATGTCATTCTTTCTGATGGAGGCATAGAATTCCATTGTAATTTTTTTAAAATAATCTCATTAATATTTTTTGTCCTGATTGGCTTCCAACGGTTATCCACAGATCTCAGGTTCCTGAGCAGATACCCAAGTAGACAGGATTACAGGTGTGACCAACCAGCACAAGGCTTTCAGAATAATTTAAAAAGTAGAAGAAAATTTACTTCATGGAGGCTTGTTTATCATCTCCCGCTTTTAAAGCATTTTGGAGTGATTATATGTGAATTTATTTCATTTTTGGATTCTTAAAAGACAGTAAGTGATGGAATTTAAACGTTTTAATCTTTTTTTTTTTAATTGGTCATGCGGCATGAAATCTGGGCTTGGGCGCTCTCCCTGCGCCTTTCGGCTGAAGGTGCGTGCTGTACCCCTTGAGCCACAGTGCCACTTCTGCTTTCCTAGTAGTTTATTGGAGATAAGAGTCTCACAGACTTTCCAGCCTGGGCTTGCTTTGAAGCGCATTCCTCAGATCTCAGCTTCCTCTGTAGCCAGGATTATAGGTGTGAGCCACCAGCTACTGGCTAGTTTTAGTACTTTTTTTAAAAATATTTTTTGGGGGTCTGATCGTGGGGCCTGAACTCTGGGCCTGGGCACTGTCCCTCAGCTCTTCTGCTCAAGGCTAGTGCTCTACCACTTGAGCCACAGAGCCACTTCCGCCTTTTTTCTTTTTTGCTTATGTGGTGCTGAGGAATCGAACCCAGGGCCTCATGCATGCAAGGCAAGCGCTCTACCACTGAGCTACCTTCCCAGGCCTTTAGTACTTTTTAAAATATATACTGGAACTGTGGAACAGAAGAAATTTGTCTCTCTTTAGACCTCAATTTATGAGCTCAGCTCTGAACATGATAACCCAATGTCACCAACACTGTGTTGAAGACAAAATGTGACAGAAAACAATTACCGTGGGCAATAATTGCTATGCTATTATTTCTTGGACAGGATGAATATTGAGTTGAGAGAGTAAGGGAATGGAGAGGATTTTGCCTACTTTTTTATTGCTTACTTTTTGAAATTTTGAATCATTTCCTTCCCCACTGTGTGTCTTTGGGCCATGGACTTAGTGCCTTTAATTACAATATTTCCTAACACTAAAATGGTAATAATATTAGAATTATAGCAAATGTTTTCTTAAGAATTAAGAGAAAAAAAACTTGTGAAATACTTAACATAAACTTCTAGGAATAACAATTACAATTACATGGGCAAGATAATGAGTATATTTCTTATCAAGCATTGTTGCCTCCTTCTTTGCTTCTTGTTCCCATCCCTTCCCATCTCCTCCCACACTCCCCATCCCACCAACTCTCCCCCCCACCAAAGATGTAAAGTTCATTTTTTGACATAAGGACTTGTACATCTCATTATTACAATGAGTCCACCTGCATCCCTATTTAAATGATTTGTTTTTTCCCTTCCCCTCCACAAGTTATACCAACAACAAATACAGTGAAAGCATGGGTTATACCATGGGGGATGGACATACAAATCAACAAAGAAATCATCTTATAAATGTTTGAAACAATTGCAATAAAGAAAAAATAACAATTGAATCCTTATCTTGGGGTTCATTTCACCTAACATCAACTTATCTGACCTTTTCTGCTTGTCTCAGACATATACTAGTTTTTGCAAATAAGGGAAACCATGGGACCTATTACCTATGTTTTTTTGGGCCTGGCTTAATTCACTTAATATAATTTTTTCTAAGTCTTTCCATTTCCTAACAAATGAGGCAATGTCATTCTTTCTGATGGAGGCATAGAATTCCATTGTATATATATATATCACATTTTCTTCATCCTTTCATCTAGTGAGGGACATCTGGGTTTGTTTCATATTTTAGCCATGATAAATAATGCTTCAATAAACATAGTTGTGCTGGTAATGGACAAGAGTCTCATATCTAAAATATACCTGGAACCCAAAAAAATTAAATCCCCCAACGACAAATCGTCAAACAAACAACTGCCAAATAAATAAGTGAGCTAAAGACTTAGAAACTTTTCTGAAGAGGAAAAAAGTATGGCCAATAGACACGTGAAGAAATACTCAACCTCTCTAGCCATAAAAGAAACGCAAATCAAAACAACATTGAGATACCATATCACCCCAGTTAGAATGGCTATAATCATGAACTCTAAAAACAACAGATGCTGGTGGAGAGGTGGACAGAATGGAACCTTAGTGCATTATTGTTGGGAGTGTAAACTTGTTCAACAACTTTGGAAAGTAGTATGGAGTTTCCTCCAAAGACTCCACATAGAGCTCCTCTATGATCCAACAATACCACTTTGGGGCATTTACCCAAATGATCACAAACTAGCCAGCAGTTTTTTTTTAATATTAAATAGAATGCAATCAGTATTACAAAAGCCATTACATGTAATGAGAAACCAGAAGGCATGTTCTCTATTGACCATGCTCTGCTTCAAAGTCAGCCAGGTGGATAACTTCTCATGCTGTAAATCAAACTGGTTTTATTATGTCTTGACAGTATAAAAACATCAGGGACAGAATAATGAAGGAATGTTGTAGACTGAAGTGAAGTCCATATGAAAATGTGCAAAACTGATGAAAACGTAAAAGTCTCTGAGTAGCATATTGTGTTTTACATCATTTAAGTTAAATTTCAAAAATAGGGAAGACCTAGAGGAATGAATTCTCTTTTTGATAGCCAATCTAAGGTCCTTAGAAGATTGAACTCTTTCCTCATTCTTGTAGAGGCATCATCAGATGAGAGGAACTCTATTGTTTTTGTGCTTCTTTCCATTTATACTTCAGTTTGAAATCTGAACTACATGAGACTGAAAGAAACCTAGAAAAATTAGACATGCAGGCTTTGGAAAGAGCCATGAACGAAAAATAAATAAAATACATATAGCCTTGTAAAAGGTCTAACTAAATTTATTTATATAGTCTTAAGTGTAAACAAAAAATGATTAAACAATATAATATTATTGAAAATTGAAAAATGTTAGGAGTTGCTTAAATTTTTTCTTTCTACTATATTGAATTAAGTATTGATTTTGTATAGAGAGATTAAAGATGAGATTAACAAGAAACGATTAAAAATGGACAAAAGTTCTGAATAGACACGTTTTCCAAAAAGTCCTGAAAAGCGCCAGTGTGTTTACAAAGTTGTGTTTAAAACCACTTCTATGCTAGATTAATGCTTTGTGAACAGAAGTCATTATAGAAATGCAATTGAAAATTACTATGGTACTACTTCATAACTATAATAACTCTTATCAAAAAAAATCAAAGAAACCAGTTGTGGTGAAAAGGCTTGTAATTCCAAGCATTTAGCAGTTTGGAGTAAGAGGATTTGAGTCTAAGGCCAGTCTGGGGTTCTGCACATTGTAAAAACGTGCCCTTACAAAACTCAAAATGTAATAATGTTGGTGAGAGTGTGAGAAAAGGAAATTTTCTACACTCTTGGTCAAAATACAGGTTAGTATTCTCATTGTAGTAAGTAATTTGCAGTTTTCTGAAGAAATGCATAGTTGAAATACCATCTGACACACCAATCATTTGATTATTTCTCTCTGGGTAACTCGAAAATATATCTGTAGTTGTTTGTTATTCACATTGTTCACAACAGCTGCCCAGATATAAATAGAAGTTAAGTGTTCAACAACAGACTAATAAAGCAACTGTGGTGCATGCACAAATATATTTTTCTGTTTCATCTTTAAAATAGCAAGAGATTTCTCCAATTAGGCATAACTTACAATGACCTGAAAGATGTATTCTAAATGAAGAAAAATGTTGTCTTCTGATATTTGTAAAACTACACACACACACACACACACACACACACACACACACACACACACACACACACACACACACACATACACACACACCAACCTCAATCATTATGAGAGAAATTTTTTTTAAAGTAAAGCAAACTGGAATTGCTGGGGCATTTAGGTCACAATGTAGAAGATAGTAAATATACAGGATGACCAAGTATACAATTTTAATGTACAACATGAGGATACAGAGCACAACACTGGCCTAAGATAGGAATGAAGCTAAATGAGTAGGAGTTGTTCTTCCTAGTAGGTGCTGCTCTTTTAGATGTTCTTCCTTCAGTAATGGATGACATGAACGTAATACTTTAAATATACCTGCCTGTTTGCAGAAATAACAAACAAGGTAGCAATAATGTTGTATGCTCAACATAGAACAAAATGTCAAATTTAAATACATGAGATTACCCTAGATGTAAACTAATAATTCCAAATAAGGGAAACCATGGGACCTATGTTTCTTTAAGTCTGGCTTACATAACTTAATATGGTTTTTTCCCAAGGTCTTCCATATCACTACAAATGAGGTGGTATCATTCTTTCTGATGGAAGCATAGTATTCCATGTGTGTGTGTGTGCGTGTGTGTGTGTGTGTGTGTGTGTGTGTGTGTGTGTGTGTGTGAGACATTCTCTTGATCCATTGATCTACTGAGGAGCATCTGGGTTGATTCCTTATCCTAGCTATGATAAATAATACTGTGATAAACATAATTGTTCTGGTAGCTTTAGTGTGATCTTGTTTGTGATCACTTGGGTAAATGCCAAGAAGTGGAATTACTGTGTAATAGGGGAGCATTATTGTGTACATCAAGGATAATCTTAGTAGATGAGAAGAATAGCTCAATAGCTATGTACATATGAGGGTGTATGGTGATTCCAAGGGAAATGATCTCCAAGATATGTTATTTCTTGTTGTTCTAAATGTAATATATGATTTCTTTTTATCCTTTTGTGTTTTCCACACCTATGGCTTATCCTCTGTAGTAACTGTATTTGATTTTGATACCCTGGATATTGTAAATATGTTGATCCGAACTAGTTAAGGGAAAGGGAAAAAGCAAAATGGTTAGACAAAGGACAAAAGGGGGAACTTATGCAACACTGATACTCACAAGACAATACGTTGGAAATAGTCTTGGGGGGCATTGGGATGGAAGAGGGAGAAAAATGGGGGAAGGGATAACAAGTTATAAAAGAAATGAATTCATTATCTTACTTATGTAACTATAACCCCTCTGTACATTAACTTGACAATAAAATTTAAATATAAAACATAAAATACATGATAGCAAGCAGCAATACAGGAGATGTGAGTGGGGAAATACTGTACTATACAAAGAAGAGTAAAACAGCTGTTGAGAGCAGTAATTTGACTTTAACATAGGAAGTAATAAACTAGCATGCAGATTTTCAGCCTCATGTCAGTCACTAAAAAGGGAAAACAAAATGTACAATCAGTAAACCAATAGAGATAAAATAGAAAACTAAACAATTAAGGTGAATAGATGACTTGGACCAAGAATAAAAAATGACACAATTAGTAAACAAATAACAAGGTGGTAAGTTATAAAATATTACTAATAATCCTAGTAATGTTTTCTTAACCTCACAACTTGTTGGAACTATACTTCAAATCACAGTTTAATAGTATATCATTTTAAAATTAGGTTACTTCTTATTGATTTCCTAATATTGAATGTTTAATATATAATTTTAATTTCAGTAGCTATAGAAAAGAAAGTGAAACTAAGTTTAATAATATATAGCATGAATTGTAAAATTGAGAAGCATTAGAACTTAAACGAATAACATCATTATTGTTTCATTTCTGTGAATTAATGTAATAATTCAAAGTGTTTTCTGCACTTTGCACTCATCTTAACATCAAATAATAAATTATTGCACATGAGTTGGTATTAGGTGGAAGGGTTCAGCACTGTGGTAATATTCACACCACACAGTACATCAGAGTTTGACTCCTCTCATCTAGCTTAAATTGTGGAAATTTGATTTCTACATGCATGTTAAATTCTTGCCAAAGTGACATCTATAAAATTATAAACAATTATGTATATGAAGAGTGTTTCCGATGATACTTAAAAGTCACATTCATTAATTAAATTTTATTGTTTTCTACCAAATAAATATTTATAGAGAGACTGAATTTCTGAGTTGAGGATTATTTTATATCCCTGCCATTGTTTCTATAGTTGGACTTAATTTTCCATAAAGGGTTAAGTGTATTATATTGGATATATGAAGGTAAACTGAATGTTTATTCTATCAATATTTTGCCACTTGTTTAATCCCAAGTTTAAATTATCCATATGTTTGAAGTAATGAAAATAACAAAGATATAAAAAAAGATAAATCAGTGTGTATTTGATAAGTATTTTCACCTTTATTTTGATAGTTGGCCCTCTTTTACACTACAGAATATTATAAGGAAAATGTGCTCAAGGCTGACCACAACTGCAGAATATTATGGTTTGGTCTATCATAAGAGAAGGAAGAATGGGGTACCTTCCTTCCAAAAGTCTGCTCCCAGGGATGTGATCTGTTTTATGTTGGTCACTTGAAAATGAACATTTTTCACAGTCAACCTTGAAAAGCCATCTTGATAGACCATTTATTAAGTGGTTACATTGGATTATCCATGGCTTTGCAAGGATGCCGGATTGCCTCATTTTGAGACAATTAAAACAGGAATTTATTCAGCTGTTCTTTGTATCTTTAGGAAAAAACCCATTGACTCTAGGCCTGGGGATCAAAGGGGTCCAGAGAAGCTACTACCGTGAATAGTAATCCTAGGCCTCTAAAAACAAAACAAAACAAAACTCCAGTAGGAACAGCAACTCAGTGCAACTATCACAGCCTACATGAAGTCAGGCAAAATATGGAAGCTGAGAGTCATTTATCAGATAACTAATATATTTTTATGAGGCACACTGAAATAAGACTTCAGAGAGAGGGTCAAAAGACTGATCAGAGAGACTAAAATTGGTCACAAGAAGATTGGAAAATACAATTCCTTGTACAGCAAATAAATCTTAGAAAGCCTGTGCATATAAGAACAAGACAGCAAGCCAAATTCCAGATATGTGCATTCTCTTAGAGGTCAGCTTAATGAATTATCAATGGAAATCTTTGCATTCTTAAATATTTGACCACATGTAGGAGAAGGCCAATTGCTGAAGAGAAAGAAAACGTCATCACTCAGTTACGAGGTCCAATATCACATTAGGAAGGAATCAAGCACAGATTTGTAATAAAAAGAGAAAAAATATTCCAAATGAGGGTTTCATTTGTTTTGATGTAACAGTTTTTGATTTATGTGCTAGCAAATACCATACAATTGATCCATTCCCACAGCTGAGTTGATATTTACTGCAGTATTCCCACATGAAGGAAAAGAGAAAATTTACAAATGTCTGATAAAATGAGTTGAGGGTGAAGTGTTCTATTAGTGATATCTGAGGTTTAGACATAGATGAAGAGGGGGATTTTCTTTTTTAAAAATCCCCCATTTTTAGCCTGGTGCCAGAGGCTCATAGCTTTAATCCTAACTACTCAGGAGGCTGAGAACTGAAGACTGCTTTTCAAAGCCAGCCTGGCAGGAAAGTCCCTGAGACTCTTATCTCCATTTGAGTTGAAGAGCTCAGAGACAGTACACAAGCCCAGACTTAAAGCCCCTCGACCAAGACCAAAAAAAATCTCCCTTTTGTGGGACTGCCTACATCTTTTCCTATCATTCAACAAAGAAGCCATTTTATCACCCACAACATTTAAATCCTGTCCTAGCTACTGCAAATACAATGGTTTGTTATCTTATGTCAAAAAGTTCATATTTTCGGGATCCAATACCAGCAGTGGTAACATTTTTTTCCAGTCCTTGAACTCTGGGCCCGGGCCCTGAACATGGTTATGCTTGTAGCGTTAATGTGAGCTTGTTTATTTATTGGATTACTGCCCATGAGGGGAATTAAGGGGTCATAAGAGAGATCTATTTTTAGTCTTTTGAGGAAACTCCATACTGCATTCCAGAGGAGTGGAACAAGTTTAACTTCCCAGCAACAGTGTAATAGAATTCCCAATTGGAGACGGGTGCTGGTGGCTCACGCTTGTAATCCTTACTACTCAGGAGGCTGAGATCTGAGGATCATGGTTCAAAGCCAGCCCAGGGAGGTTACGAATTGGCTATACCCACAGCAGCATTTGTTATTATTAGTTTTCTTGATAATGGCCATTCTAACTGGGAAGGGGTAGAATCTGTCTTTTTTACTTGTAGATTTGTAGGCACCTTCTAGCTACCATAAATGAATGAATCCATGAAACCTGTATTTTTCTGCGTCTGCATTCCTTTCTCTTAGCATAATTTTCCCAAGCCTTTCATTTTCCTTAAGACTGGTGAAAAGTCATCCTTTCTAATGGGTGAATAGAATTCCATTGTGTGTTTGTGTGTGTGTGTGTGTGTGTGTGTGTGTGTGTGTGTGTGTGTATGTGTGTAAGATGACTATAGGCCCATGAGTTCATTTCTAAGCCTACTTTTTCATCTGTAATTCTCTAATTTCATATTAAATTTGGATTGCTTTCTCTACTGCATTGAAGAATATTGTTGGGATTTTGATGGGTAGTGCATTGTCAATTGTTTGGGGGCAGAAGTGCAGTTTTCACAATGTTATTTGTGAAAGCATTGAAAGATTTTGCATTTCCTTGAATCTCCTTCAATTTCCCTTTTTATATTTTTAAATTTTTACAGTAGAGGTCCTTCACATTTTTGGTTAAATTAATTCATAGTTTTGTTGTTGTTGTTGTTGTTTTGTTTTGTTTAGATTTGAGTTGATTTTGAGGCTAATACATATGAGGTTATTTTTTGGATTTCAACCTGGATGTTCCCATTGTTGGTAACAAAGAAAGACTACTGATTCTTGTGGGTTTTATACCCTTGCTACATTGCTAAAGGTTAGCAATACCTTTACTAACTTGAGGAAGGTAGGTATAGGGTCTCTAAATACAGGATCATTTCATCTGTACAAAGGGATCGTTTTACTTCTTCCTTATTTGGATCCCCGTTATGTTTTTCTCTTGCCTATTGCTCTTGCTAGAATGTCCACTACTATATGGAAGAGTAGTAGAGAGGGTGGACATCATTGTTTCATTCCAGATTTTATTTTATTATTTTTTGAGTTTGCAAAATCTGGTTTAATTCAAACTGAGGAGCACATTGTGAAAATACATATGCATAAAAATCTAATAAATGCTAGATAAACAACATATTACTTTACAATAGAACAACCACAAATTTGAAGGCTCAAATTGAGTCTGTCAGTTGTAAACACAATTTTATATTTGGCTCAAATGGCTACTGAATTTCAAATGGTGCCAAGTTCCTCCAAAGCACCTCTTGACCCCCTCAGCCTTGGGCAGAGTTTCACCACAGTCTCAGTCAAAATCCCAGTCATCCCATCAACTCTTGGGGCCAATGGAGTCATTGGTACCCAAACACAACTGGAGGCCAGGGATTTCCAGTGGCCAAAAGTTATTGCACAGAGAACTCCATTCTAAGCCAACTCATGGTTAAGAAGGTGTGAGATTAACCCTTTAAACAGTGGTGTAGCATTAACCTGGTCTATGTTAAGAAATATCTCCTTAGTGAGAATGTACTAATTACTAGTTATCACACCAACAGAAAAAGGCAACATGGGAGCTTCACATTTCACATGAAAGACTAGCATTAACTGGGTCAGGCTTCACTCACGTAGAGTGACCTAAGAGAAAATGAGTTCATAACAGTCATTTCTTCACATAAGATTTGTGTAGCATTAAAATTGTTTAACGGTAATGATGAGGCCATGCAGGTAAAAAATGTGTGATTCTCCTCTGCCAAAACAGAAACACCCCATTTCGACTCCTGTCCAGTTTCCAATATATATATATATATATATATATATACATACATACACCTGTTATTGCACATCTTTCACACAAATCTGTGTATGTATTTTATATAATATATATTTAAATACATTACACATAAAAAGACTATGGCACTTTACAGAATACATGTTTAACAAAGATCATTCATTACACCACAAATGTTTGAAATGATACAAAACCCTTAAATCATTTAATGTAACATTGTGAATTAAAACACAGGTTTAAAGCTTCCACAGACTCCAAGACAAATATTTCTGCTTTAGAATTTATTGAGAAGCCCAGCTTATCACAAATCTTTAAGCAACAGATGCAAGAAAAATTAATAAGACTTTTCTGGTATTAGCAATTGTTTTATTAGAAAAATAGTTGTGGGTCAAGTGGTTTTTAAAGAGCTGTGTAGAAGAGTTTTAGTCTAGACTTCATTCCAGATTTTAATGTCTTCATGTGTCCACTGTTATGTACATTCTTTGTCATATGCATACTCTGTATAATATTGAGGAAAGTTGCATGCATTCCTAGCTTCTCAGACCTTTTAATCATATAGGGGTATTGGAGCTTATTAAAAGATTTCTAAATCCATATAAAGATCATGTGGTTCTTGTCCCTGCTTCTGCTGATGGTGTGTGTTACATTTATTGACAAGTATATTGAATCCAATTGTACCCTACGATGAATCCTGTTCATTATATCTCAAGCAGCACCATTGGTTGTTACTGGAAGTAACGGTTACTGGATGTGGAAACTGATCCCAGGAGAGGAATGGAACATAGAGGAATGACAAAGTTCAAGTTAATATGTGATTTTCTTTTTACTGTACAAGAAAACAATCCCAAGGCTTGAAGGAAACTCTGTCCCTGACTTTTTCGAGTGTGTTATTTGCTCATATAAAACTTTTCTGTAAACTTTTAGTTGAGTATTACAAAAAGAAATAATGTGTTATTTGAAGGCCAGCATAGAACAAAAAGAAATAACGTTGTTTTAAAAGTGTTCTACTGCAAAGAAACAAAGACATGGAAATTTTAAAGTGCCTTATGCATGGATATTTCATTCCTGAGATGATCCTTTTGTTGCAGGAGTCAGTTATCAATTACTTAGTATGGTCCTGAGTTCTCCTTAGCAATAAGGATTCCAAAAAGCAGGATCCAGTGAGTATGATCAACAAAAGGAGCCCCTTCTCTTAAAGGAGTATTCTTTTAAGGAGGGTCCCATAGAAATATCTGTGTTGCTTTTGTTTGCTTGTTTAGTTTGTGCTGGTTGTGGGGCTTGAACCCTGAGGCTGGACCTTGTTCCTGAACAGTTGCCTTTCCTGCCCACCTGCCCCCAAAGCCAATACTCTACTGTTGAGCCAAAACTCCACTTCTGGATTTCGGGCGTTTAATTAGAGATAAGAGTTTGACAGACTCTCCTGCCTGGGTTGACTTTGAACTAAGCTAGTAAGAAAGCTATGTGATATCAACTGTATAGACTTCTCTTTTGAAATAAGAAATATTAGATGAAGTTTATTGTAAAGCTAATATTTGACAATTTTTAAAAGAAGAGATTATGTCCAGCAAAAAAGCCATAACTTAAATAATTCAGCAAAAGTAGGTACACTGAATAATTTTGGAATTATTTTTTCTGCTTGGAAAGATTATTGAACTTGTTGTTCCTTTTGTGGAAACTTAAAGTCACATTTCACTTTTTTTGTTGGTCGTGGGGATTGAACTCTGATCCTGGGCATTATTCCTCGGCTCTTCAACTCAAGTTGAGCACTCTACCACTTTAGCTCCAGCACCACTTCTGGGATTCTGGTGGTTAATTGAAGAAAAGGGTCTCATAGACTTTCCTGACCAGGCTGGTTTTGAACCACAATCCTCTAGTCTCAGTCTCCTGAGTAGCTAGCATTACAGGCATGAACAGTCAGCACCTGGCTCATATTTGCATTTATGTGCACTTAATGACACTATGTAGACAAAGTATGGAAATTTGAAACAAATGATGACATTGCAGCTTTTCAGAAAAATTGAGGTAGCAATAAATATGTCCTCCTTTTCCATGTTGTTACATTAATGACTCATGGGACCCTTACATTAGCATCCTCTGCCATCTGTATAGTTGTATTTAGTATCAGGAAATGTTCATAGAGAAAAATAGAAAGACAGATTTTTAGAAAGCAAAGGAGATTGAGTAGGAAAGAACAGCACAGAAGGAGATACATTTATCACACAGATATTAAGAACTATCCTAAGAGATTTAGACTGCTAAACGCAATGAGGAATAAGCTTAGTTGATAACTAGTTCTTCAATAACCAAAAATGGTTCTCAAGAACAGTTTCTGGTACACCTTAGTTACTATCATTTATTCCTTCCATCGAGTTATTCCTTCTATTCTGTCACAACTGTTAATTAGCCTGTGAGTTTTTGGTACCATGATTGACCAAAAAGATTTCCAAATGTCACTTAGACTATCCTTCTCTCTGTGATTAGCAGTGACCACACAAAATCCTGGCATCAGTTGCTTTGACCTAATGACCAAAACTTTTTTTTCAACAGAGTATGCTATTATAAGTAAAGTACATGAATAAGAGACTATTGTCAGGTGTCAGTATGGAAGGAGCAATTATATATTCAAAGTATGGTTTCTTTATTTTGCATTTGCTAACTAAATGGTTTTTTTTTAATTGTGAAAATACTGTACAGAGGAGTTACAATTACATGTGGGCAAGATAATGAGTACATTTCTTTCTTTTTTTTTCAGGCCCCGGTCGTGGGGCCTGAACTCTGGGCCTGAGCGCTGTCCCTCAGCTCTTCAGCTCAAGGCTAGTGCTTTACCACTCAAGACACAGCGCCACTTCTGGCTTTTTTCTTTTTTTTTGCTTATGTGGTGCTGAGGAATCGAACCCAGGTCCTCCGGCTTGCAAGGCAAGCACTCTACCACTGAGCCACCTTCCCAGCCCATGAGTACATTTCTTATCAAGTATTGTTGCCTCCTCCTTTGTTTCCCCTTCCTATCCCTTACCATCCCTCCCATCTCTACCGCCCCCCCCCCCGCCAAAATTGTAAAGTGCGTTTTTCAACATAACGACTTGTACTTCTCATTATTACAATGGGTCCACCTGTATCCCTATTTAAACGATTTGTTTTTTTTTTTCCATTCCCCTCCACAAATTATACCAACATTAAATACAGTGAAAGCAGGGGTTATATCGTGTGTGGGGGGACACACAAAGCAACAAAGAAATCATCTTATAAATATATTAGAAACAGTCACATGAATGAAAAAATATTTGAATACTTTTTTTTATTGCCAGTCCAGGGGCTTAAACTCAGGGCTAGGGAATTATTCCTGGGCTTTTTTTTTTCTCAAGGCTAGCACTCTACCACTTGAGGCACAGCACTACTTCCAGTGTTTTTCTGTTTATGTGGTACTAGGGAATTGAACCCAGGGTTTCATGCATGCTAGGCAATCACCGTACCATGAAACCACATTCCCAGAATCTTAAATGAATTTCTTAAGAAGGCATGATATTTTGATTCTGTAACTATGTATCATAATTTTGGCCAGGTGCTAGAAAATGATGTAGAAAACAGTTCAATATGAGAAGTCCAGTAAGGCTGGATGGAAAATGAATAACCGTCATGGTCTAGCCAGGGTACAGAGGAGCTTATGTCATGGAGCTGTTTCAACAGGCTGAGCGAGACAGCTCCTGACCCACAGCCCACCTCCAGAATGAGAGGGCCACCATGGGTTCTAGCCACATGGAGACAATGGGCCACCTCCTCCAGCACACATTCAACCAGTTCATGTGAGAGAGGGAGAAAGAAAGTGAGAAGTACACCTAAACCCTGTGCCGGTGGCTCAGAACTCTAATCCCAACTACACAGGAGTCTGAGAAATGAGGATCATGGTTCATAGCCAGCCTGGGAAGGAAAGTCTGTGAGACACTTATCTCCAAAGATCCACCAGAAAACTGAAAGTGGTGCTGTGGGCTCAAGTGGTAGAGCGCTAGTCTTGAGCTGAGGAGCTCCTGAACAGCGTCCAGACCTAGAGTTCAAGCCCCATGACTGACAAAAAGTGGACTTCCCACTACAAAAAGTGGACTGAATAGCACCCATTTAACTAGGGAGCATGGTACAGAAGTCAGGCCTAGCTTCCTGTGAACTTGAGGTCATAAGTAGGTCACCCAGCTTCTCCATGCTTTGTTTTCCCCAGTTGCAAAACTCAACACAGTGAAGGATACCCTTCCTCATGTGGATAGGGTAATGATGAAAGAGAGCCATGTTTTATTTCATAATCCCACACCGGTTGCCCCATTAATAACAGGGGCCACCTGAACCCTTTCCAGGTATCTTCCTGTCATATGCTCACAGAATTGTCGAGAACCTTACCTGAAGGCCACTCCCTCTGTGCCTAGCCATGTTTCAGAGATCTCTCTATATAAATCCCTTGTTTCCTCACAACTGTCCTGTAAAGAGACTGAGTTCCAATGGTTGTGGCCCTACCCAGAGCTTTATGTGTGGTCAAGAATCGGCTGCCATGGACTAAGAGTTTGTGATATCCATCTAAACTGATGACTGAGCATGGCTCTACATGTCTACCATCCCAACTACAGAGGACCAGGACTGGTGGAGCATACATGTCACAGATAGGAGGACCGCCTGAGCTCAGCCCAGCCTGAGCATATATTGTTTCTCAGAAATGCACAAGACAGAAAGGTGGCTCCTCAGAGCCAGGGAGAGGAAACAAGCAGGGGGTCATGTTGCTCTCAGAGGGGTTTCTGACCCGAGTTGGGAATGGTATTGGGGCGGCCACTCACCTGTGCTGCTGGGAGATGCTGTTGGCAGATGATCCAGGTAGAGCAAGCAGGGATGGCGGTGGCATGGCAGACACATGGACCCAGAGCAGAGGACCAAGGGCAGGGACCAGGTCAGGGCCATAGGCCCGCTGAGATTTGAAATCCAGCACCACAGGAAGGGAGGGAGGGGGGTGGGGCATATCAATTTCCTACTATTCTCTAAAGTTACCTTGAGTCTCTTGCTCACCACTCAGCCACCTCTACCTTCCTTAACTGCTGGTAGTGGTGTACTAAAAGAGGAAATCCAGGTGCTACCAGGCATCATGGAATGTGGGCGTTGCCACCATTCTTGTATCCCATTGGTCAGAAAGAAACATGAAATAATGGGGGTGTGGCTAGAATCCTGTGATGCAATCAGCATGGGCAGAATCAAGTTGACAGGGGCTCTCCCAGCCCTTTTCCCAGGGAACTCTGTCCCATTCAGTTGGGGACAAGAGGGAGACCGCTTTAGCTGGATGGCTGCACAGATTGTTGTTTATGTCTGTTTGTTGCCAGTCCCGAACCTTGATCTCAGGATCTGGGCACAGTCTCTGAGCTGCTTTTGCTCAAGGCTGGCCCTCTACCACTGGAGGCACAGGGCTTCTGTCTTTGTTGGCACTGAAGTTGGACAGGGTCTCAAGGACTTTCCTCCTGAGTGTGACCTTGACCATGATCCTCCCATCACAGCCTTGTAAACGTCAAGGAGGAATGTTGAGAGCCACTGGTGCCTGCCTAATCATTGGTCTTGCTGATGTTCTTGGACAGAACAGTGAGTTCCCTATTCTCGGGTTTAAGTGGGGGGAGCTAGAACCCAAAGTTCGAATCCTGGGGCTGCCACCTCCAAATGGCAGGAGATCCTAAGACACTCATTCATATCCATATGAATACAAATAGGATGGGATGTATGTCATGATTGAATGGGCAGTTCTTGAATGATTCTAGGATAAAATTGTACATAATTATATCATAGGACACTAATCGATTTTATTTAATACTTTATTAAGCATTTACACAATCACATTCATAAAATGGAGGAATAATGAAATACCTAAGAATTGGGCCTCACATACTATAAAGGTGCCATTTTTCTGCCAGGACTGGGATTTGAACTCATGGTCTGGGTAACAGTGTTGTACTGTGTAGGAAGGGGAATCTGGCCTCCTTGAAGTCAAGAAATTCAAGTCTGTTCCTTAAGCCTGAAATCGGCCCCCACCTATTCATGTACAATTTAAATATATGATTTATATTTATATTTATATACATACGTTCACTCCATATTGCATTCAGTGTAGTTATTGTATTTTTTGTTTTATTTATGTATTGACCATTTATTTATTGATTATTATGACACATAGAACGTTGGTTACATTGATTACATAGGATATAAGCCTGCATATGTATTCCACTTCATACCTGACACCAGGACATTCACAGAAAAGGAAAACGTGTCAGCATCAGCTTCTTACTCAACGATTCATTGTTTGGGAGTGCTGGTATCTGAACTCATGGCCTACAGGGCCAAATTCATGAATGGTTGAGTGTGAACACACCCTCCTGGGGCAAATTGAGCTGACAGGCTGTTCCAGGACCTGAGATCGAGCCCAGGAGTTAACAAAATATGAACAGATTGACATGCAGATGACAGTATACTAATAAATATATATCTTTATAGAGTGCCAGAGATGTCTATACATTATTCAGTTATAAGACTACATTCCTACCAATTCTTGGGTATTTATTATGCGTCCATGTAATTAATGTTAATGTGTTCATCCTTACACTATTAATGAAATCAAGCAGTGTCCTGAAATTATTGTGTTCCTGTAAATAATAATATTCTTTTTATGCTTCATAAATATTAAATAAAATCAATCAGACTCCTGATAACACTCTGTCTAATTTTATAGGAGCATCATGATTAACTCATTCAACTGTGACACTGACAAAAATCCATTGTTATTCCTATGGATGGGAACCAGTTTCTTAGTATTTCCTGCCATTGATTGGTCAGGTCCTATGTTGCCACGTGAGCCTATGGCTTCCCTAATAGTCCGCCAACCTTCAGCAATGTAAGGTGAAGTACCCTTTGCAACAGTGTCATTCACACCTAGGAGGGTCACCGTGCAAAGGAAGAAAACGTAAAAAGGCCACATTTTTTCTGTGCATTGTTTTCCCTGAAAGGCCTGATTCCATTAGCAGCTGTGGGTCAAGTGGCTACATCCCAGCCTAGAGTGATCAAAGCTGAGGTAGAATTGCCACTACCTGAGTTCAAGCCCTGTGCTTGACAAAATAAAAATAAACCATACAAACATACATACATGCATACATACATACATACATATACACATTAAAAATATTTAAAATATTATGAGGATCCGTGGCTTGTAATTCTTGCCATTTTTTCTGCCAGGCCTGGGATTTGAACTCAGGGTCGGGGGAAATCTGCAGCACATTGGGGGATGGGAAGATCACCATGCTGGAAGACAATAAAGAAATGCCTGTTCCTAGGGCGTGAATTCAAAAATAATATTCGTATACATTTTAAAAACATGATTTATATTTACATGCAAATGTTTACTGTATGTTGTGGTTAGTGTATTCATTTTTTTATGTTTTATTTATTTCTTATGCATTTGAGTGAATATGATTACACATATAACATTTTTTGCATCCTATTACATAAGACATAGATTTGCTAATGTATTCTACATCATTCCTGAGGCCCAGGACATTCACCGATAAGGAAAACAGTGGGACAATTGGGTTTTCGCACAGGATTAAGTTTTTGCCAGTTCTGTGCCTTGAACTCAGGGTCTGACAGGCCCACTTCATGAAAGGGTAAATGTTAGCACACCAGTCTGATGCAAGTGAAGTTGGTGGGCACATTTGAGGACCTGAGATCAAGCCGAGGAACGGCCAATATATAAACAGATAGATATTTAGATTGCAGTGTGTGTCTGTGTGTGTGTGTGTGTGTGTGTGTGTGTGTGCGTGTGTGTGTGTGTTTGTGTGTGTGTGTGCATGTGTGTGTGTGTATTAACATATGTATATGCATCTACAAAGGTATACAGAGAGAGACAGAGATTTATGTAGATTCTAGTGTATAACCATATATAAAGAGTGATGTCTATATCTTATTTTTATATATTCTATTACTACCAATTATTTGGTCTAAAATTATGCCTCCATTAAATAATCATGGTAGGATACTTCATAAAGAATTAATCAATAATCTATATTTATTGCATACAATCTTATACTGGAATGACTATCTAATTAGTAATTCAGTTAGCACATTTCAAACATTCTATTAGTGTTCCTATAGATAGGAACAAGTTTCCTAAGATCTTCAGCCATGTGTAGGTGGCAGGCCTAGGATCGATCTCAGGGCCTAGGTATCTGGGTTAGACTGATGCTTCACTGACAGCCCCCCAGCCTTCATCCATGCAAGGTCACCTACAATTTTCAAGCCAAGTCATTGAGCCCCAGGAGGGTCACAGTGCTAAGTAAACAAAAGCAAACCTGTTGTGTAAAATTACCTGGTTTTTCATCATCCATTTTTGTTGGTTTGCTGTATTTTTGCCAGTGCTGGGAATTGAACTCGGGTCCTAGGATCCCTGGGTGGGTGTAAAAGCTGCATCCCAACCTAGGGTAATCATGATTTAAGACACAATAAAATGCTTCCTTGAGCAAAAGGAGATCAGGGAAAATGTCTAGACTCACGTTCCAGCCTCAGGTCCTGCCACAAAAAAAGAGCCAGTAACTCCATGTGTCTGTGTATATATGCACGTATTTGAATTGGTGAAGAGCCAGAGTTGCTATGAAGAATGGCACCTAGTTGGGAAATTTGCTTTGAATAGAATGATTTCTTAGCACAGAGTGTGCGTTCAAGACAGTGCATGTTCTGGGGCTCCCCACACTGTTCCCAGTTAACCTGAGGGGGTCTCCATACCCCAGGCTGCTGGAGGAAATCTGCCTCATTGTTGGAACAGGCAGACAATAAGCCTCACTCCTGTGCATCTGGGTAACAAACAATTCATCCAAGCCAATTAGTGAGGATGAGTGTGCCCAGGCTGTTAAGGTTAGGAGAAAAAGGCCTCTTTGAACCCCAAGCAATCTCTCTCCCCTGTGCTCTGTTTTGACTGGAAGCTTTCATTTGTGCCACCTGCCATGGCAGACCAAGTTCCCTACACTCATTATATTTGATGTCATCCTGTCTTTGTTAGACTATGTTTCAGTGTTGAAACAAACTGCTACCATTAATTCAACAGTCTTTCTCATAGACAATTAGGGAGCTGAACAGAATGAAATGATTCATTATTGGCAACGGTGCCTCCGTGTGTGTGTGTGTGTCTGTGTGTGTGTGTGTGTGTGTGTGTGTGTGTGTGTGCGTGCGCGCATACACCATCCTTGTGATTGAACTATGGACCTAACCACTGTACCTGAGTTTCTCCTGTATAAGGACAGTACTCTTACCACACAGCCGCTTCAGGATTTTTTTGTAGGGATGTGGTACTGAGGATTCAAACCCAGGGTTTCACACACACAAAGCAGTCTACCCCAAAGAAACATTCCCAGCACTCCAATTCAGGTTTCTTTCTTTCTTTTCTTGTAGGTTGGAGGAGTTGAAGTCTGGGCCTGGGTGCTGTCTCTGAGCTCTTCATCTCAGTCTAGCACACTACCACTTGAGCTACAATGCCCCTTCAGGCTTTCTGGTGGTTTATTGGATATAACTTTCTCAAGGAATTTCCTGCCAAGGCTGACTTCGGACCGTGATCTGGGATAGTTTTGAAATGAGATCCTCAGCTTCCTGAGCAGGCAGAATGATAGACCTCAGCTAAAGACATCTAAGCTATGACATTTTGCTGCAAGTGGGTCCTTGGCTCAGCATGGTAGAATATTAGCCATGAGCCCAAGAAGAAAGTCAGCATCTATGCTCTGAGTTCAAGGTTCATGATGGAGTAACCTAAATCAAAACAATTGTCCGCAGGAGACAAATCACTAGAGTTTAGTACATACATAAATTTGGCCCTGCCTTGGGGACATATCTGAGCCTCAACTTTCTCATCTGCACATTCATCTTACTTGTGTAGCTCTTATAAGGACCAGATGAAAGAATACAACTCGTAAAGGTCTTAGCACATAGCACCCTGTGAAGGACTCAGCACTCAGTACCCCATGGACAACCCAGAAATACTCAACACCCAGCACCCCAGGAAGGACTCATCACATAGCTATATCCCACAAACTGTCATTAGAATTAGAGTGCTTTCATCACTATCACCGTTCTTTCAGATACACATCACAAACCGCACAAGTTCACATCTAATGGTTTAGAGGGATGTTTTGTGGGGGAGAGTCATCAGCCTCAGGGATTTCACTCATAGGTTAGAGGTACTGTCCTAAGATCTTTTCCTCAAGGCTAGATCTCTACCACTTTCAGGCACAGCTCAGAGTCTACCAGACTTCCTGCCAGGGCTGAGTTTTCAACCCCCAGTATCTGATCTCACCCCCTGAGCAGCTAGGGGTGAGCCAGCAGTGTCTGGTTCCATGATACTGTGCTGCAGCTATTGACCTATGGCTAAGTCAGGTTACATGACAGTCATCAGTTTCAGACACCCAGCTTGCTCTGTGATGAGGTATTTGAAATCCTGGCTTTCTATAATTGCAGTCAGAACATTCTACATTCTACCTTGTTTTTGGTTCCAGTATTGGGGCTTGAGTAAGGGCCTTGACACAGTCCCTAAGCTTTCATGCTCAAAGCCAGTGCTCAACTGCTTGACAGCACTACTTCCGGGTTTTCTGTGCATGTAATAGTGTGGAATTGAACCCAGGTCTTCATACATCGAGGCGAGCATTCTACCACTGAGCTCCAGGAATGACAAGTGTAGAAATAGATATGTAGATTGTAACATATATATATATATATATATATGTATATATATATATATATATATATGTATATATATATGTGTATATGCATGAAACAAGACAGAGATGTCTGTATATTATTTAATTATATAAATTATATTACTAACAATTATCAATAAATTATTCCTTCCTGTATTGAAGTATTATGGTTGAATACATAACAAAGTATCAATTGAAAATTATTCAATATAGTATAATTATTGTGTATAATTTTATAATATAATCATACACTAATGTAATTGTTACTTTACAACATTCCATTCATAAGGATGTATATCGGAATGCATTTCTTAGGATATACTACCATTCATAGGTGTGAGTCCTGGGATTCACACCCCAGGCCTAGGTTTCTGCTTTGGGCTATGGCTTCCCAGATAGCCCACCAAAATTCAGCAGTGCAAGGTCATGTACACTTTCCGAGCCTTGCTTGCCATGCAAAGGAAAAAAAATGTAAAACCGCCTCTGATACTTCCGAGTTTTAACCTTCTCCTTTTTTCCCCCTCTCTTTTCTTCTTTTTTTTTTCTTGGTTTTGGGGTCAGAACTCTGAGTCTCGGTGCTGTCCCTCAACTCTTCAGTTCAAGGCTATCACTCTACCACTTGAGCCATAGCACTACTTCTGGCTTGTTTCTGCTTATGTGGTACTGAGGAATCGAATCCATGGCCTTATGCATGCAAGGCAAGGACTCTATTACTGAGCTACCTTCCCAGCACTTCTTTTTTTTTTTGCCAGTCCTAAGATTTGAATTTGGATCCTAGGATCTCAGGATGGACTGTGGGTCCAGAGGCTGCACCCCAGCCTAAGATGATCGAGTGTGAGGAAGAGTTACCAGGAGCTGAGTTAAAGCCCCAGGCCTGGCCAAAAAAAATAAGGCCCTGGCTTGGAATTTGCACCATTTTTCTGGCTGGCCTGGGATTTGAACTCAGTGTCTGGGTAACTGTGGCACTGTGGGGGAGAGGAAGCTCACCGTCATTGAAGACAAGAATTTCAGCCCAGTTTCCAGGGCCTGAATTCAAGCCCCAGCACTGAAAAAAATAATATTCATATAGAGATCTATTTACATACATGGGTTTAATCCATATGACATTTATTATCCATATTTTTTATTTTATTTAGTATTATTACATATATAACATTTATTTCACCTTATAACATTGATTTATTTGAATATGGATTATACATCATACTGAGACCCAGGACTTTCATAGAGAAGGAAAAAAATGTGTAAAAATTGGCTTCTGACTCCACATACAAAATTTTGGCCATGCTGGGATTTGAACTCACAGCCCACAATGCCCAATTCATGAAAGGATCAGTTGTAGTACAAAAGCCTTTGGCAAACTGATCTGCCAACCAGTTCTGAGGACCTGGGAACAAGCCATAGTAGTGGCTGATAGATAAAGATGTAGGTGTAGATATAGATATGGATATAGATATACATATAGATAGAAAAATAGATGTGTAGTTTACAATATATATGAGAGAGAGACAGTGTGAGGATATTAAATTATATATGTTATGAATTATTATTAAATTATGCCTCCATTTAATGAAGTATCATTGTTGAATACTTATTAAAGCATTAATGTAAAAGTAGTCAGTATTCTTTACTTGGGAGAATTATACAAAATATATAAAATGGAAGACATAATCCAATATTTTTTGTGTGGCCTTCTATAAAACAATCATGAACTAACTGCAAATTCTATTGTTACTTTTATAACATTCCATTAAAAATTCACATGAATAGGAAAGACTTTCTCAAGATCTCCCTCCATTTGTAGGTGGCAGTCCTGGCATTGGAACTCCAGGCCTGGGCAGTTTACTTCAAAATGCAAACCATTAGAATGACACTGTGAAGATTTCAGTTTCTCACAATGGAAAAAAGAACAAGAAGAAAAGAAAGCCAGGTGTCATTTGTTCCTGCCTGTAATCCTAGCTCATCAGGAGTCTGGGAGGTAGAGAATGCCAGTTTGAATTCAGCCAGGACAGGAAAGTCCACAGCACTCTTATTTCTGAGAGACCAAAGGAATAAAACTTGTCATGAGTGGGGCTGTGGTTCAAGGAAAGAGCACTACCCTGGAGCAAAAAGAGCTCAAGGACAGTGCCTAGGCTCATAATACAACCCCTGCACCTGCCAAAAAAAAGCAAAATAAAAAACAAGTAACTCCATGTTTCCCCATGTATGTATGCATGTATTTCTATCAGTAAAGGTCCAGAGTCCCTATGATGAAAGGCATCCAGCTAGAATATTTGCTTTGAATAGAATGATTTCATAGCCCAGACCGTGCTTTCAAGACAGTGCATGTTCCGGGGCTCCCTTAACTGTTCCCAATGTAGCCTGAGGTTTTCCGCACACCCCAGGGTGCTGGAGGAAGTCTGCCTCATTGTTGGAACAGGCAGACAAAAGGCCTCACTCCAGTACAGCTGTGTAATAAACAACTCCATCCAGGCCAATTAGTGAGGAGGAGTGTGGGCTGGCTATAAAGGCCAGGAGAAAAAGGCGTCTTTATACCCCAAGCTATCTCTCTCCCATTGCTGTTTTGACAGGAAACCTTCATTTGTGCCACCTCCCTTGGCAGGCCAAGTTCCCTGCATTTATCGTGTCTTTGTTAGACTATGTTCCAGTGTTGAAATAACCTGCTACAATTATTTCAAGGTTCTTTTTGGCAGGAAACAAGGGAGCTGAAATTAATGAAATGATTCATTATTGGCAACGGTGGCTTCCTTGGTTTCTGGAAGCTTGCTAAATCTAAGCACATGTGTAATATCACAATGCTCCCTGTCATTTAGGGCTGGTGATGCTCATCAAGTTTTGAAACCTTTGACCTCTCCTAGTTTGGCCCCCAATGACTAGGTTTTAGGGTTGAACACAGGACCTGGGTGCTGACCATGAGCTCAGAATAGAAGCTCAGTGTTTTACCATTTGGTGTCACACCTTCACTTCTGGTAACTGTTTGTGTATGTGTATGTGTGTGTGTGTTTATCTGTGTGTGTGTGTGTGTGTGTGTGTGTGTGTGTCTGTGTGCACATGTATGTGTGTGCATACACTTGTCCTGTAGCTTGAACTCAGGACCTGAACCCTGGACCTGAGTTTCTCCGGTACAAGGATAGCATTCTATCACTTAAGCCACACAGTCACTTCAGGCTTTTTCTAGTATGTGGTACAAAGGAATCAAACCCAGAAATTCATACAGGCAAACCCAGGGATTCATACAGCACTCTACACATAAGACACATTCCCAGCCCTCCACTTCAGGTTTCTTTCTTTCTTTTTTTTTTTGGAAGTTGGAGGAATTTATGTCTAGGCCTGAGTGCTGTCCTTGAGTTCTTCAGCTAAAGCCAATCGCCCTACCACTTGAGCTACAGCACCCCTGGAGGTTTTTGGTAGTTCACTGGAGAGAGGCCTCTCAAGCAATTTCCTGCCCAGCCTGGCTTTGGACTGTGATCCTCAACTCTCAGGCTCCTGAGTAGCTAGGATGACAGGTGCAAGTCACCAGCACCCAGCTTCCAGTTCAAGTTTCTAAGTGCTGAAAAGGAGATTATAGTCTCATGGGACCTTTTATGTCTGGGATAGTTTGGAACCAAAATCATCATATCTCAGCTTCCTGGGTAGGTAGGATGACAGACCTCAGCTACAGATACCTAGACTGTAACACTCTGTTGCAAGGGGATCCTTGGCTCCACGTGGTAGAGGAGCCCAACATGGAAGGGTCAGGGGCTAGGCACTGAGTTCAAGATTCATGACCGAGAAAAATAAACCCAAACAATTGTCTGTAGGAGACAAACATAATTTTGGCCCTGACGTGGGGACATATCTGAGCCTCAAGTTTCTCTATAGCACAATTATCTGACTTGTGGAGCTCTTACAAGGACCAGATGAAAGTAGGACTCAGCACACAAAACCTCATGAAGGACTCATCACATAGCTGTATCCCACGCAATGTCATTAGAATTAGGGTGCTTTCAACAATATCACCATTCTTTCAGAAACACGTCACAAACCACACAAAGCTCACATCGAGTGATTTAGAGGGTTTTTTTGGGGGGAGGTGGAGTCAGCCACGGGGATTGCATTGAAAACCTGGTTACAGTCCTAAGATCTTTTGCTCAAGGCTAGAGCTCTACCACTTGGAGCCACAGCTCAGAGTTTCGCAGACTTCCTGCCAGGGCTGGGTTTTAAACTCACCATTGTCAGATCTCAGCCCCCAAGAATCTTGGATGACAGGGGTGAGCGAGCCAGCAGCATCTGCTTCTGTGCAGCTGGGTTGCAACGGTTTACCTCTGGCTAATTCAGGTGAGACAGCAACTGTCTGCACCAGACTGCAGACTTGCTCTGTGATGAGGTATTTGCAGTGATATTCTTATATAGTTGCAGTCAGAACATTCTATCTTTTTTGGTGCCATTTCTGGGTCTTGAGTTAGAGTCTTGACACACAGTCTCTAAGCTTTCATGCTCAGCTAGTGCTCAGCTGCTTGAGCAACAGCACGACTTCCAGATTTATCTATGCACACAGTAGTGAGGAATTGACCCTAGGACTTTGCATGTAGTAGGCGAGCATTCTACCACTGAACCCCAGTAGTGACAAGTGTATAAACAGATAAATGTTTAGATTGGTAGATAGATAGATAGATAGATGTAGATGCATAAAACAAGAGACATATGTCTGTATACTATGAAATTGCATAATACAATATTACTACCGATTATTGGCAATTAAATTATTCCTTGCTTTTTTAACTATCATGGTTGAATACATAATAAAGGATTAATTGAAAATTAGTCAATGTAGTAGAATTGTTGTGTATAATTTTATAATCATACACTAACTACCAACTTAATTGTTCCTTTTATAACATTCCATTTGTATAGATGTATATGGGAATGGGTTTCTTAGAATCTCCACCATTCATTAGTGGCAATCCCGGGATTCGACCTCCAGAACTAAGTTGCCAGTTTTGGTATGGCTTCCTTAATAGCCTGCCAAACATCAGCAATGCAGGGTCATGTACACTTTCTGGGACTTGTCATTTAGACCCAGGATGGTCACAGTACAAAGGGAAAAAAAAGTAAAACCACCTTCTTGAACTTCTCAGTTTTATGCTTCTCCTTTTTATTTTTATTTTTTTTTGCCAGCCCAAAGATTTGAACTCGGGTCCTCAGATACAAGGTTCTGCTGTTGCAGAAATGCCAAGACCTGAGTGCAAGCCCTGCGCTCAGCTAATAATAATAATAATAATAATAATAATAATAATAATAAAGCCCTGGTTTGGAATTTGCACCATTTTCCTGGCAGGCCGTGTATTTGAACTCAGGGTATGGATAACTCTGTGGCACTGTAGGTGAAGGGCAAAGGCTCACCGTGCTTGAAGAAAAGAAATTCAGAGCAGTTCTCAGGGCCTGAATAGAAGCCCCAGCACTACAAAAAGGAATATTAATATATGAGATCTATTTACATACATGGGTTTACTGTATATGATGCTTATTACCCTTATTTATTTAGTATTATTATATATAACATTTTTTATTACATCATATCACATAGGATATATCCGCATATGGATTATGCATCATACTGAGACCCAGGATTTTCTCAGAGAAGGAAAAAATAAATATGTCAAAATTGGCTTCTTAATCCACGAATAAATTTTTGGCCATGCTGGGATTTCAACCCAAGGTTTTCAATGGCCAATCCATAAACGGGGTCACAGTCTTAGCACACCAGCCTCCGGCAAACTGAGCTGCCAGGAGTTCTGAGGACCTGTGATCAAGCCATAGGAGTGCCTTATAGATAGATAGATAGATATGTATATATATATATATATATATATATATATATATATATATATACATATATATATATATGCATACAGAGAGACGGAAGGTGAGGATATTAAATTATATATATATATAATTACTAATTATTCATTACTAAATAGTGGCTCCATTTAATGAAGTATCACGGTTGAATACTTATAAAAGCATTAATTAAAAATCAGTCAATAGCCTTCCATTAGGGAAATTATACTATGGTGCTGGAATGGAAGATATATATCCAATAATTTTTGTGTGGCATTCCAGAATAGAATCATGGATTAACTGCAAGTTTATTACTTTGATAATATTCCATTAGCATTCCCATGAATAGAAAAGATCTCCTTCCATTTGTGGGTGGCAGTCCTATCATTTGAACTCCAGGCCTGGGTAGTTTACTTTGAATGCAAACTATTGGAATGACACCATGAAGATTTCAGATTGTTACAATTATAAAAAAGAACAAAAAGAAGAAAAGAAACCCAGGAGCCATGGGCTCCTGCATGTAATACTAGCTCCTCAGGAGGCTGAGATGTAGAGAATGCCAATTTGAATTCAGCGGGGGCAGGAAAGTCTATGAGACTCTTATATCTAAGATATCACAATAAAATAATGAATGAAGCTGTGGCTCAAGGGCAGAGCACTACCCTTGAACAAAAGAATCTCAGGGACAGGGCCTAGGCTCATAGTACAAACCTGGAACTGGCCCCCCCAAAAGGAGGCAATAACTCCATGTCTCTGTATATGGATGGATGATGTATGGATGATGGGCATTCATCAGGTTGCCCATGGCCAGCCCCCCAACCTGGTCAAGCTGGAACAAGCCCTGAAGAGTACTCAGTCTGAGCCTGCAGCTTGACCAAAGCATCCTTCTCTGCCATTTAATAACTGAAGCCTTATATTCTGGCTGAAGTCTCCCATCGGGACACCTAGCAGCCAGCCCTTGCTTCCAGGGAGACCACAGTTCCTAGACTGTGGGAGTTGTCGAAGTTTCTGGCTCCATAGTCTCTATCCCTCTGTAGGATGTGAGCCTAGATCTCTGGGGCCTGGTGGCTATCACTCATTTATCATTCGTCATTGCCGAGACTCAGGCTGGTCCCAAATCTTGGCAAAGATATTAAATAGTCAGCCATTTCTATGCCAAAAGGGGTATGTCAATAAATCCCACCCTCATAACTCCCATGAGAAGTGAGCCTTGGGCTGTAAATGTGGCTTAGTTGTATAGTGCTTACCTAGCACACACTAAGTCCTAGGTTCGATTCCTCAGTACCAAGGAAACAGAAAAAGGCAAAAGTTGCACTGTGGCTTAAGTGATAGAGTGCTAGACTTGAGCAAAAGAAGCTCAGGAACATACCCAGACCCTGAGTTCAAGACCCAAGAGTGGCAAAAAGAAAAAAAAAATGAGCCTGGTATGACATATTCTTGTGGGACTCAGAGGAGGGCCATTGTTATAGGTAAGAGGTAGAGTAGAGGGAAGCTGTTGGTGGCTCACCTCTGTAAGCAACTCAGGAGGCTGAGATCTGAGGATCCCAATTGGAAGCAGGGAAGTATATATGAGACACTTTTCTCTAATTAAACACCCATAAAGCCAGAAGTAGAGATGTGGTTCAAGTAGTACAGTGCTAGCTCAGGGATCGGATAGAATCCAGGCCATGAATTCAAACCCCAGGACTGGCACACGTGCGCGTGCGCGCGCGCACACACACACACACACACACACACACACATCAAGATAGAGCATTTGCCAGTCACCCTGCACAAGTGCCATCTCTAGCAACTCAATATTAAAAAAAAAAGAGGGATAAGGGAAGATAAGACTTGCTCCAGGAGGTGATATAACCAATGCCAAAATTCCACAGGAGTTCTAAGATGTGGATACAGGACAGAGAGCCTAAGGCAGAAGGTACAGCATGAGAAAAGGTCTTGAGGTGTGCTGTAGAGCAGGTAGTGTGGGTGGAATGAAGTTTCTGTGGCTTCAGAAGAGTCTGTCAGGTTATTTCATGGCTGGGCCAAGGTTTGTACTTGAGTCACAGGGCAGAGGGTGGGGTTCCAGAATGGGACCCAGGGAGAAGAATAGCTTGGCTTTTCACCACGGACCCCTGCCATTTCTGGTGGCTGGAAGCCTATTTTTCACAGTTCTTGACCCTCAGAATTCCTTTGCCTGGAGGAGTCAGTACAAATGCAGGGAAGAACTCTTGCTTAAGAAAAGCTTCTAGCCCAATGCCACCAGTGGCTCAACCCCTGTAAATCATAGCTACTCAGGAGACTGAGATAGAGATCGTGGGTCAGGCCAGATCAGGGGAGGAAAATTAGTGAGACTCTTCTTGCCGATGAACTACCAAAAGCCAGGAATGGAGTTGTGGCTCAATTGGTAGAGAGCTAACCTTGAGGGAAAAAGTTAAGAGACCAGAGCCCAGACCCCTGAGTTCAATCACCAGTACTGGCACCTAAAAATTAAAGAAAAGCTTTCAAGAGCTCCTAGTCCACTGTGGTGAAAGGCCAGATCAGCCAGGCCCCAGTAGCTCACACCTGTACTCCTATCTCCTCAGAAGGTTGAGATGTGAGGATTGTGGTTCAAAGCCAGGCTGAGCAGGAAAGTCTGGGAGACTCTGATCTCCAAGGAACCTCCAGAAACCAGAAGTGGCTCCGTAGCTCAAGTGGTAAGCTGAAGAGCTGGGGCACAGTGCCCAGGCCCAGAGTTCAAGTCCCATGACCAACATCTAACCTGCTTGGTCTTACTCGGTGGCTCTAGGAAGAGTATTTTCCAGTGGGCCCCTGAGGGTCTCCCAATATCTAGATCTCCTACAAGTCTTGAGAGCAGCCTGCTTGGAAGCCATTGCCTACAGATCGGCCACAGTACCAGAGAAGGGTCGAGCCTTGGGGTATGGAGCTCATCAGAAAGGCATCTGTCATGGGTGCAATATCGATCTGAGCAGTAATTCGATGTCTCAGACCACGGTTCTAGGCCAGGAGGGGCAGGAGCTGCAAGATGTCACACCAGGTAATGCCTGCTCATGCGGGCATCACAAGAGTGTGAGTTTGTCAGGCACAACTTGGGCAGGTGTGGAGTTGAGCTCATGAACGGCTTGTAGGCTCCGGAATCCACAGCTGGCCGGCTGCTGCTTGTAGCAGTCACTATCCCAGGAGTCCCAGTGCTCAGACCACTGCTTTCCTCACCAGTGCAAGGGGGTGGAAGGGGGCAGATGAAGGTCGGCAATTGTAGGCTGACTACAAAGGAGCATCCCTAGTGTCCTTCCCTTGGTCCTGTGGCCCTGTACATGGATGGAGGGGCAGGTTCCATGGAACTTACTGCCATGGCCCAACCCCTCAGCCCAAGAAGGACTTAGGGAGAAACCACTTGATCTGGCTTGAGAGTTTGCTATGAATATGATTCAAGACTGCCCTCAGTTCTAGCTCAGCTCATCATTACCACATTCCTCTGTGTGTGTGTGTGTGTGTGTGTGTGTGTGTGTGTGTGTGTGTGTGTGAATGCACACGTTCTCATACACATCTTGGTACTAGGGCTTGAACTCAGGGCCTGGGCTCTCTCCCTCACTTTTTTTCATTCAGGGTTAGCACTCTACCACTTGAGCCACAGTTTCTCTTCCAGGCTTCGGGTAGTTATTTGCAGAAAAGAGTCTCACAGACTTTTCTAGCTGGGCTGCCTCTGAATAGCAATCCTCAGATCTCAAACTCCTGAGGAGCTAGGAATATGAGAGCATGAGCTATTAGCATCTGGCCAAACTCCTTCTTGGCTATAACAGAGTACCTTTCTCCCAGCTGATCACCCATCTACAGTTACCCCTCCTACCCCAGGCTTCAGACAAAACATAAACTCCTCCCCTGAGAACAAAGAAATGGGATCAGGTTTGAGGTTTATATTCTCCACATAATCAGGGACTGGTGGGAGCTGACATGGAGGTCAGAGATCTAGGCCAAGGCAAGTAGGCAGCTGTTAGAACAAAAGAGAGTATGAAAAGGCATCCTTGTAGCTAGATGCCAGTGGCTCATACCAACAATCCAACTACTCAAGATGCTGAGCTCTTAGGATGGCAACTTAAACCCAGCCCAGGCAGGAAAATATGTGAAAAACTTCTGTCTACTAAACTACTAAAAAAGATGAAAGGTGAGTTGTGGTTCAAGTGTTAGAGTGTTAGCTTTGAGCAAAGGAAGCTCAGGGACAGTGCCAAGCTCTGAGTTCCAGCTCTAAGATTTTTGTAAGACACCCTTCCACCCCAATCAGGCCACAAATCCAGATTTTGGTCCTCCTAGATCTCACTTCTGTTCCTGCCACTTCCACAGCACTGGGTTAAGAAGTGACCTTACACAAGGGGGGCATAGCCAGGTCAAGGCTAATGCCCCAGAGCATTGAGGTACTGGCCATACCAGTCTCTCATCCCCCAGTTTCCTGGCCCTGGAATCTAAAGTCTGTGCCTCTGTATTCTGGGCATCCAGAATTATCTAGAAGTACCTAAGAGGCCCAGCTGTGGCTGGAAGAAATACTTGCCTTCAGAAATGTACATTGACATTTCCTAGACACCGGCCAATACTTCCAACCCATCTTGGCCTCACCTCCCATGTAGCCCCAAATCCACCTTGCCTGGCAGCCTTTAGTCAGCTATCAAGCTTAAGTTGGCCAGAGCCACTGGCAAGCACCCTTCCCCCATTCCACTGCCAGACTGCTAGAAGTATGACATGCCGCCAGAGGGCCAGCTGAGGAAAAAGACAGGATATCACATGACTGACCCTGCTCCCCACCTCAAGAGGAAGGCGAGAAACTATGCCAGCCAGCCCTGCAGACCCAGGATCCCCTGGAGGCAGACAAAGATATGGATAGCCGTACTTGGGCCCCAAAGAAAAGCTGGAATGTGCAGGTCTCTGACAATTTAGGACTCATTGTAGACCCTGATGGGGGCTAAAGGCAAAGTTGCCATGGAGCAGTGTCACCATCCGAGGTCAGAAAGAGCCAGACAAGCACCCAGGAAGTGGACAGAGAAAGATGAGGGAACGATACACACACACACACACACACACACACACACACACACACACACACACACACACACACAAGTGGGTAGCCCAAGGCCTCAGCAGTCCCTGAGCAGCTGAACATCCCAAACTCTGAGAAGATGGCACTACTGTCCCCAGACCAAATGTAGACAAATCAAGAGCCTCTCACATATCTGGAATGGCTCATAACACAGCATGGCATTTCCTTCTGTATACACCTCTATGAAGAAAACTCACCCACCTTATCTTTGGTTGTAGATCATGGGGTTTGAACTTTGGCCTTCCCGCAGACCTCAGATCTTCAGCTGAAGGTGTGCACTCTACCACTGGAGCCACAGCACCACTTCCAGTTTTTCTGAAAGTTTCACTGAGTTTCCTGCCCAAGCAGGCTTTGAACCATAATCCTCAGATCTTAGCCTCCTGAGTAGCTAGGATGACAGCTGTGAATCAATGGCAGCTCCCAGCTTCAGCCACCTTCTTGCACCCAGGGGAAACCAAACTTGTCAGGCCACAAGGCACATGCAGTCCTTCACTTCAGACTTTGACATCAGCATCCAAACCCATTCTTCCTTGGGTGGAGAGAATATAATTAACACTACCCTCCCACCCCTGCTCCCATTCGCGCACTCCCTGCCTAAGACAGGCCACAACCTCTGGAGTTCTTAGTAAGGTAACGCCCACCATGCTATGACTTCACACTCGGGAAAACCTGAGGAGTTCTTAGAAATGTCTGTATACTGAGGCCAGCACCTGGTCTCCCAACCACAGCAACCCCACTCCTTCACCATCTCTTGCAAGCAAGGGTTGTCTTTCTTGTTTTACTGGTATAGGGGCTTGAACTCAGGGCTTGGGTACTGTCCCTGATGATAATTTTTTGCTCAAGGCCAGTGGTCTACCACTTGAGCCATGGTGCCACTTCTGGTTGGAGATTGGAGATGAGACTCTCATGGGAGCTTCCTGCCTGGGCTGGGAAACAAAATCCTCTGGATCTCAGCCTCTCAAGCAGCCTGGATGACAGGAGTGAGCGACCAGCGCAGGGCTTATGGTGTCTCATTTTTTTAGAATTTCCACCTAGTCCTCCTCTACAAACTACAACTTAGACACTCTGCTATCTAATTCAGGGACAGGGAGGCTCGGAATCTGGGTAGGGACATGGGCATTAAAGGGCCCCCTTCACATCACTACCCATCTCTAAGTTCCCATCCACCTCCTCTCGATGGCCTGGTCTTCCATGGCAGATCAGACCCACTAGGACTTCTGGGGCCTGTATCCCCTCGCCCCACCCAACCAGTACCTGAGGATTTCTGGGGCCAGCTGCTCCAAGTTTCGGTGGAAGATGTTTGGAGGGTTGCTGATAACCAGTTCCAGGGGTGCCCAGCGCAGAAGGAGTGTCCATCTCCCCTCTGTCAAAGAAGGAGACATGACTCATGGATGGATCTACTAAGAGCTACAGGGTATAACAATCCACCTATCACCCATGTCCCTTGGAGTGCTGTTTTATGTTGACAGTCCTTGGGCTTGGCCTGGGGGCCCAGACACTGTCCCTGAGCTTCCTTTTCTTGAGGCAAGCACTTTCCTGGTGCCACTTCTGGTTTTTTCTGTGTATGCGGGACCTAGGAATTGAACCCACGGTTTCCTGTGCTCTAGACAAGGCCACTACTGCTAAGACACAATCCTAATCCTGGATAGTGTTCTTATGTGACCTCTTGGGCCTGTCTCAGAACAATCTTGTACATCTGTACTGAGTTTCTCACCAGCAGCCCTGGCTGGAAATGAACATGCTCCAATATGTTGTCCTTTATCTACAGCATCTTTACTCTCTATGCTTCCTGTCAGATCCTCCTTGTTAAGAAAGACGTCTTTCAAGTGCTGCCTTTAAGAAGCCCACTCTAGTTGCCCTGGCGGGGAGAGGGGTGGGGGGATCTTCTCAGCTCTACACAATGCCGGCCTTGTCATGCTCTTCCTTCCGGCTGGTGTAGATTGAGAGCGCGCAAAGGGGAAAGCCTGGTTTTCACCACCCAATTTCTGAAGGCTCTGATGCACTACCCAGGGACCGGTGCTGTATCACACTCCATGAGAGGGCACTCGAGGCCCATGCAGTCTGTGGGGAAGAAATGAGGCCATTTCTTTGTGTGGGCTTGAACTGAGGATCTGGGAGCTGTCTCTCTGAGTTATTCTGTTCAAGGCTGATGCTCCAGCACTTGAGCCACAGCTCCACTTCTAACATTTTGGTGGTTCTATGGAGAGTAGAGTCTCACTTGCTTTCCAGCTTATGGCTGGCTTCAATCTTTGCACCTCATATCTCTGCCTACTGAGGAGCCAGTATGTCAGGCGTGAGCCTGAGCAAGATATGACAAGCACCAGGGCCTTTCTTTTGAGCTTCTGTTTATTTCGTGTCAACTAGCAAGCCCTAATTAAAATTGTTATTTACAGGAGATGAAGTTCCTCTCCTAGGTCAGTTAATCCAAAGAGATAAAATGTCTTTGGAAAAGGCTAGTCTGAGTTGGCCTAGGTGAGTGTGTTTGTGAGAGTATGAGTTTCAGGGATACCTACCCCCATCTCTCCGGTGCTTCATTCTCCCAATGGTAAGTACACCCACGATCTCCACACTAAGGAAGGTGGTTAGGGGAGGGTTCATAAGGTCACATCAAGTGGGATGATCTGAATTCTATCCTGCAACTGAAGCTGGGAGAGGTAATAGAGAGGAGAGGTTTAGAGGAACATCAAGGGAAGCCCCTTTCATTTGGCTACAAGTACCAGAGAGAAGAATGAATCCATCCTTTTTGGTAGTAAGATAACAGGTGCCCACTATTCATTTATTTTATTTTTTTGTGAGTCCCAGGGCTTGGATTCAGGGCCTCAGTGTCATCACTGAGCTTCTTTTACTCAAGGTTGAGGCTCTACAAATTGAGCCACAGCACCATATATATCTTTTTTTGTGGGGGTGGGAGGTGGTTTATGGGAGATAAGAATCTCCCTGCCTGGGCTGGCTATGAACCAAGGTCTGTGAGACTCTTATCTCCAAAGAATCACCAGAAAACCGGAAGTGGTGCTGTGGCTCAAGTTGTAGAGTGCTAGCATTGATCTGAGGAGCTCGGGAACAGCGTCCAGGCCCAGAGTTCAAGCCCCATGACTGAGAAGAAGTGGACTTCCCACTACAAGAAGTGGACTGACTAGCACCCATTGTCCTAGGGAACATGGCAGTGAAGTCAGGTCAGGCTTTCTTTCAGCTGGGGGTCATGAGTAGGTCACCCAGCTTCTCCATGCCTCATTTTCCCCCGTTGCAACACTGAAAAGTGAAGGATCCTCTTCCTCATGTGGATAGGGTAAGGATGAAAGAAAGCCATGTTTTGTTTCATAATCCCATACCTGTGGCACGATAAATAACAGGCCCCATTTGAGCCCTTTCCAGGTATCTTCCTGACATATGCTCACAGAATTGCCAAGAACCTTATCTGATGACCACTCCCTCTATGCCTGTCCCTGCCCCAGAGATCCCCCTGAATTGACCCCTTGTTTTCTCACAACTGTCCTGTGAGGATACTGAGGTCTGAAGGTTCCATGCCCAACCCAGAACTTCAACTCTGGTCAAGAATCAGCTGCTATCTCTTTCCCCCTGGGGAGCCACCCCCTGCAGGCCTCACCCCCAGGCTCTCCTAAGCTCCCTCTGCCACCAACCAGGCCCAAGGGAGTAGACAGTTCCAGGGCACAAAGATCCCTTGGTATTAAAATTTAACGGTGCTGAGTCTCCTTCAAGCATCTCACCCTTCCAGGCCCTCAGACCTCAGTCACAAAGCCCATGCACCCCCCAAAGTTTGCGGTTAGAAGTTACCAAAGGGTCCAGTGCTCCTTGTTACAACCAACTTCTTCATACACACATACACACACACACACACACACACACACACACACACACACACAGAAAGCTGGCACAGGTGGTTCCTGTCTGTCATCCTCGATACTCAGGAGTCTGAAGTCTGAGGATCACTGTTCAATGCCAGCCTGCACAGGAAAGTCTCTGAGGCTCTCATCTACAGTGAACCACCAAAGAGCCAGAGGTGGAGCTGTGGCTCAAGTGTCAGAGCACTAGCTTTGAGCACAAAAGCTCAGGAACAGCACCTAGGCCCTGAGCTCAAGGCCCAGTTCTACCTCCAAACAGACACAGACACAGACACAGACAAAGACACAGACACACACAGACACAGACACAGACACAGACACACAGACACACAGACACACAGACAGAAACACACACACACACACACACACACACACACACACACACACATACACACACACACACATGAAAAGCCCAAGGCTTCAGCAGTCCCTGAGAACAGAACAATAAACTCGCTCCATTAGGTTGAGCCTCTCACATATCTGGAATGTCTCATAAACCAGCATGGCATATCCTACCGTACGCACTGGTATGCAGAAAACTTAGTCACCTCTTTTTTTGTGGTTGGTCTTGGGGTTTGATCTCTGGGCCACGGTGTTGTCCCTCAGCTCTTCAGATGAAGGTGAGCACTCTCCTACTTGAGCCACAGCACCACGTCCTGTTCTCTGGTTGATCCATTGGACATCAAGTCTCACAGACTTTTCTACCCAAGTTGGCTTGGAATCACGCTCCTCACATCTCACCCTTCTGAGTATCTAGGATGACAGTTGTGAGGCACCAATGGCTTCCGGCTTCAGCCACCTTCATATACCCAGAGGAAACCCATCTCCTCAGGCCACAAACATCTTGCAAACCTTCATTTGAGACTTTGACACCCAGCACTCAAATCCATCCTTCAATGGAGAGAATAAAAACACAACAATCTCACCCCTGCACCCATTTGCCCACTCCCTGCCTGCCATAGGCCATGTCCTCTTGAAGCTGTGGCTTCAAACTGAAGCAAACTTGGGGAGTTCTTAGAAATGTCTGTACAGTGAGGCTAGAACCTGGTCTCTCACAACAGCACACACCCCACTCTCCCCCACACCTCCACCATCCTTTGCAGGCAAAGATGTCTTACTTTTTTTTTTTCTGTTGTGGTGCTTGAACTCTGGGCCTGGGTGCTATTCATGATCTCTTCAGCTAAGGTGAGCACTCAACTAATTGAGCCACAGCACCCCTTCCAGTTTTCTGGTGGTTTGTTGGAAAAAAAAATGTCTCAGGGTCTTTCCTGAGCATGCCGGCCTTGACCTGTGATCTTCAGATCTCACCTCCTGAGTATCTATGATGACAGCCATGAGCTACTGGCAACAGGCCAAACATATTTTTCCATGCCTGTCATCCAATACCCTAAGGAGACTGAGATCTGAGGACTGCACTTGGATGCCACCTTTGGCAGCAAAGTCCATGAGAACTCTTTATCTCCAATTAAACATCCAAAAGAGTTGCAAGTGGAGCTGCTCCTCAAATGATAGAGTGATAGCTTTGAGCATAAGAGACGAGAGATAGGATCCAGTCGCTAGGTTCAAGCTTTTTCTAGTAAAGACCCACCCAAGAAAGGGAAGCAGGTGGGCATATGGGAGTTGAAAGCTCACACATAATACTCAAGACTCCCAGAACAGACCCCATCCGGCTCTGATTCTCTAGATTCTATATCCTACGTCATGGCACTATTAGATGGGTCTGACCATGCTCCAAGTTAGGACATTCAAGTACAATCTCATACTGAGCATCCCCTGACCTTTTGAAAGACTCAGAATCTCTCACTGTCCTGCCTCAACACTGGGCAGGGAGGTGAGTTCTAGTTATCCAACCACAGGATGTGGGAACAAAAGCATTTCTTGGCCAAGAGATGCAGACTGGAAGGCTCTAGGTCCGTCTCTCTTGGGAAGGGGAAAAGGCTTGATCTATCGCAGGCATGTTCCTAGGTTGTGAGTATCCTCAAAGAAACAACCCTGCTCAGAGCCCAGTGCCTCTTGTTTTCCCACTAGTCTCCCCAAGCCTGCCACACCACCAGCCTGCCCTCTCTGAATCCCAGATCTGCCATCTAGACTAAAGGCTGAGCCAGCAAAGAGACCCACTCCTGCCTCTGAGAATGGCAGTCACAGGTTCCTAGCGTCCCCTAAAGGAAGTCTCTGGGCAACACAGGTCCTGACTCCCACCCTCATTCCCTGGCTGTCCTATGCCAGTGGTACACTTACCTCTGTCTCTGGTCTTGAAATGAACACTGGAGTTGTGATCTTCAGATTGAGCCCTGGAAATCCCAGTCCCCAAAGTTGTACTGCAGAGGCATCCTGCGGTGGATGACAGCCAGGTGCTCAATGGTGAACCCAAGACACCAGGACTTTTAATAACCCTATGGTTGGTCAAAGGCTCTATCACTGATGGTCTAGATTGTCATACGAGATCATGGCTCCAATGTCCTGACACACATGACCTGGGATCATCCTCTCATTTCATCTTCCTTCTTATCCCTTGCCCCCCACCTTGACACTGCGTCACCCCAACACCTACCTAGCTGTTGGAGCTTTTCTTCTTATCTGACCAGAAAATAAACTTGGTGGGGCCAGGAGAGATTAAAACCTGGTGACCAACCCTGAGCCCTAGGGTCTACATCCTTCTGCAGTCAGCGACCACACAACACCTGGATTTCATGAAGTTGCTGATAGGTCAGCGGCTTGGTCCTACATACTGTCTTTAGACTCTGAAACTTTGCCCACAGAGATTGTGAATGGTTGGCTCCCTTGATCCGGGGACTCCAAACCAAGGCATACCTGTTTCCCCTTCTTCCGTTCCACTTTTTCTCACTCCATCCTTCCCTCCTCTCACTCTCTTTTCCTTTCTTCTCTCACTCATGGTCCTTGAACTTGGACCCTGGATGCTGTCCCTGAGCCTTTTTACTCAAGGCCAACAGACTACAACTTGAGCCACACATCCACTTCTGGTGTTTTCTTTTTGGTAGTTAGTTGGAAATAAGAGTCTTACAGGATTTCCTGCCCCCGCCTTAAGCCTCAATACTCCCATCTCAGCCTCCTAAGTAGCTAGGTGACAGGTGTGAAGCACTAGCATCCAGATCAATCTAAGGTTTCTTCATGTGCTATGGAACCAGCAGTGGATCATTTCATCTATGACTCCCGGAGCCTGTTGCACACTCTAACTGTTTTTTTGGATAAGTATATGAGCATCTGCCTATGACAATACTATAGAAAAGTCCCATTCGATGCAGGTAAGGATCCTGGGGGGGGAGGGGGGAGGGCAAAGCCTGATGAAGCTCTCCCACAATTCTCCCTCCTCCCTCTTCCCATCCTCCTGGTCCCACCACACTTAACTCTTTTGGCTCCTAGGATGTGATCCATGATGTACTAGCTGGATTCTTGGGCCTGTGGAATGCCTATCTTCTCAAAGATCTCTGTCCAGCAGCTGACCAGCTGTGTGGCACTCAATTCCCGACTCAGGTGTGAATGAGGTTGCCAGTGAGCTGAGGCCCGGTTCAAGGGGCCTGCTCTCCTCCCCCCTGGGGCCTGGAAGGATGGTCTACCACATCCTGTCCCAAAGTTTCATGTTGCAGAGAAAGGATCCTCGAGGCATCCCGGGTTTCTGAATCTCCCAGAGTCCCATGAAGGTGCTGGGAATCATCTTTGCTCACAGCTGAAGCTTGAACTCAGGGTCCCTGAGATTTGTTGCATTTTTAAACAATTTACCATTTGAGTTATGCCTCACTTCTGGCATTTTGCTGATTAATCAGTGATAAAATTCTCAGGGACTTTATTTTGTGGGCTGCCTTCAAACAGGAATACTCAAATCTCAGCCTCCCAAGGAGCTAAGATGAGATACATGAGCCAACTGCTCCCAACTTCTATTCACTACTTGTATATGAGCTTTCACAGACTAAATTGTTTTACACTTTTATTGAGCTCAACTATATCGTTTTCCTTTCCTATAATTTTAATGCCAAATTTAAGAATGCTTCATCTCCAAAATGGTCAAGATGTCTTGACATTTGGAGTCATTGGACTAGAAGGCTGCTTGTATCTAAGATAGTACTAAAATGTTAGACTTGAGGCTATCTATATGACTGCTTAATACTATTGCTTTTTCAGTCAGTATTCTTTTTATTATTGGTGGTGGTGGTTGTGCTGGTTGTGGGCCTTGAACTCTAGGCCTGGATGCTGTCCCTCAGCTCTTCAGCACAAGGCTAGAGTTCTACCACTTGAGCCATAGCACCACTTCGGGTAAGCAAATTTCTTTGCTTTAATTCACATCACTTTTTTGTTTTATATGCCACTTTTTAATCCAGCTTGAACTTAACATTTGAATAAATAGTTATGTTTAAGTCAATGTTCACTTTTTAATTCTCCCAAATACTGTCTAACCTATCACCACTTATTAAAGCGAATATCACTCCTCAAATGTTTGGATTTACCCCTTACTAAATATTCTTTGATAACATTTACGTGGATATAATCTGGTGCCCTACAGACCCATTGAGCTGTATAATCTTTCCTTTACAAATATAACAATTTTACACTAAGAGTTTTACTATCGGACAGAGAAATATATTCCAGCTTATTTTGCTTTGTCAATGACTAAAATAGTGCTCGACAGGTGCTTTTAGAAATTGTCATAAACATAAATAAAACTGTGAACCTGAGCTCTGTTGTCTCATGCTTGTAATCATAGCTGCATAGGAGGCTGAGATCTGAGGATTGCGGTTCAAAGCCACCTGGAATGGAAATGTCCATAAGACACTTATGTCCAATTAACCACCAGAAAACCAGAAGTGGCACAGTTACTAAATGAGTGGAGCATTCACTTTGAACTGAAGAGCAGAGGGACAGCGACCAGGACCAGATTTCAAGCCCCATGAATGATCAAAAAATGAAAAAAAAAGTGAGGAGACAATTTATATTATTGCTCAATTGTATCCTCCAAAACACAAAAATTATGTCTCCATTTATTTAGATTTTTCTTTTATATTCAGCATTGTATAATTTTCAATAAAGACGAATGAACAGCACTTTAATACATTTTGTCAATGTTTGAAGACAGCACAAAGAAATTCACAGAAAACAGTTGAAAAATGAAAGGCAATGGGAATGGAGAAAGAAAGAAACCAGAAACAGGTTAATCAGGCCCTTCATTAATATGTGAAAGTGTAAAATATTTCAATAAGTTATCGCTGTACAATTAATATGCACCAATAAATAAATATCTTCCAAAGGCTTTTGTATTCAAGTATGGCATAAAGGATAAATACAGATTCTGTGGTGAAATGAAAGAAAGAGATGAGAAAATACATAATTATAGTGATTGTGTAAATAAACTAAGAAATTCGATCAACATTCTGAGGGCTCTTAGCTCATTGGACTAGAAGGCTGCTGGAATCTAGGATTATACTAAAATGTTAGACTTCAGCCTATCTTTAAGACTGCTTACTACTATTGAATTTCGGTCAGTATTCTTTTTGTTGTTGGTCGTGGTGTTTGTGGGGGTTGTGGGCCTTGAATTCTGGGCCTGGGTGCTGTCCCTCAGCTCTTCAACTCAAGGCTAGAATTCTACCACTTGAGCCATAGTGCCACTTCCGGTTTTCTGGTGGTTTATTGGAGATAAGAGTCTCATGGACTTTTCATGTACGGCTGGCTTTGAAACACGATAATCAGATCTCAGCCTGCTGAGTAGCTAGTATTACAGGGGTGAGCCACAGGCAGCTGGCTCCTCTGTACAACATCAACCATAATATAACATGTAGTAAAATCAATAAAGGACGTGTTTAACAAATAAAGTAAAATGATAACTTACAGACAAATGAATATAATAATATGCATATATGTCTATATACATGTATATACACATCTGTATATTCTTATATATATAGGTATTAGTATATATACACATGTAAGTATGAATATATGCATATGTTCATATAGTGTGTATACATATAAATTTATTTAAAGAGACTTGAATCAGAAATATATTAATAGTATATGAATGTCGATGAAAAACTTTAACCATCCTGAATAAGTTGTAAAAAATCCAAATACATATCTCTATAGTAATATAATAACAACCAAGGAACATATGGAAAGATCATAACATACCTAGACATTGCATACATATAGAGATTAGTGGAAATAGAAACAATAAGATAGCCCTGTACAACCATTATGTAGAAATTGGAATCCTTATACATTGGTATTTGACATTTAAAATTATATAGTCAGTTTGTTGAACATACTGACAATCTTTAAGATATTATATGTAGAGTTGCCTCTATGATCCAGCATTTTGAATCATAATGTTATATACAAAATAGATTGCAACATATGTCCAATGAGACACATGTACAAGAATATACATAGCCAAAACTTTTATAATAACATATCATAAAGTATTTAAATGTCCATTCAGGATGTTATTCCATTATACACATGCTCTCTCCATGAGAAAAGTTTACATGGACTTACTTTAGAAACATAATATTACATGGGAAAAATGGATAAAATAGACTACATTTTCTAATTATATGAACTTTTTAAAATTGGCTCATCTGTAGAGGAAGAATAAGAAATAATAGCTGCTCAAGGGAGGTAGGTTGGAATGTTGACAGAAAGTGACTAGTAATAAATATGGGAGTATTTTGAGAGGGTAGTAAGGATAAAATGATCTAGAACTGAAGGTAACATTCTTACTCCAACTCTTTAATATTCTAAGAATCATTTTACTTTATCGAAGAATTACAAATTGCATTTGCATTAACCTTAGGAAAATTTTTAGAATAGTAGTGGGTGAATCTAAGTGATAATTTAGAGTTTAAAATCACAGAATTCTATAATGCATAACATTAGTATGTTGCTGAATAAGACTATCAAGAAAATATGATCCGTGGTATATCTTCTGAGTGACTATACATACTATTGCGAGTCAGTGAATATTCTACAAAATTATGTAAATTGAGGGATGAGATAGGATTGAGAAGGATGAGGGAAAATGTATAGGGGCATTGTATAGGGCTGGGAATGTGGCTTAGTTGCAGACTGCTTGCCTTGCATGTGTGAAGCACTGGGTTTGATTCCTCATTACTACATAAACAAAAAATCTGGAATTGGCACTATGACACATATCATATAGTACTATCATGAGGAAAAGAAGCTCAAGGACATTGCCAGGGCCCTGAGTTGAAGCCCCAGGACGAGTTAAAAAAAAGGTGTATTGTATTAAGCCTGGCTCTAGCGGCTCCCACCTTTAATCCTATATAATCAGGTGGCTGAGGATTGAGGTTTGAAGCCAGCCCAGGCAAGAAAGTCTGTGAGATTCTTATTTCCAATTAAATCTCAGAAAGTTCTAGCATTCATCCAAAGGCATTCCGGAACAGCATTCAGACCCAGAGTTCAAACCTCAGGAGAGAAAAAAAAAAAAAAAAAACCTCACTAAACACTATTCATTAACTTCTTTGTCAAAAAGCAACTCCCATACAACTACTTAAAGTTAATTAAAAATATGATAAAACACAAGTCATTTTGGGATCCAGACATAGATAGAATACACAGGACAAAGTAAATTTTATATCATGCAGTTTAGTTTGTAATTTGTTCTACAGTCTTCTTACATCATTTATGAAATTGACAATGCTGTCACTTATAGGTCTATTTCCTTGAGGAACAGAATGAATTCTGCTATCTTTTCATAGGAAACCATAGAGGTGATTTTTTTGCCTCTTATTGAAGTATATCTGATATTTTAAACTAGATTTGTCCTAATATAATATTAATTTAAACAATCATTTCATTAGGGCGATGTTGGTCAGATTTTTTCCAGTAAATCTTATCCCTTATAATACATGAGAGCATGCTGTGAAGTCTCCTATTAATATGCCAAATTCTTTATAAAATTAACTTAAAAGGGGGAAAGATTAATCTTGGTTTCTGATTTTACACATTTCAGTTTATATTTCTTATCCTCATTGCTTTCGGTTGGTGGTGGCACGGTACCCCATGTCAGGAACATGTGATGGAGTATGTGTATTCATGGAAGCCAGGAAGTAAAGAAAAGTAGGAATAAGAGTGGAGAAAGGGAGAAACATGAGGAGGGGAAGAGGGAGAGGGAGAAGGAAAAGCAAAAGGAGACGGAAGTAAAAGAAGGAAGAGGAGGAAAGGACTTTGATCTTAACATTCTCTTTGATCACAAGTTCTCAGTGACCAAATCTCTACAACTATGCCCACGTGAGAGGGTTCACCTTTTTATGGCAACATAGTGAAAGCTAATTATTAATCCCAATCCTGGCTCAAGTGGTAGAGCGCTAGCCTTGAGCTGAAGAGCTGAGGCACAGCACCCAGGCCCAGAGTCAGGCCCCACGACCGGATCCCCCCCCCCAAAAAAAATAGACTATTTCATCTAACTTATAATGACTTGAATTTTTCATAATTTTATGACATTTCTATTCAAGTTTTTGTCATCTGTTGTGAGGTTCTTTCTTTCTAGTTGAAGAAAAAATAGATACTATCACGATCATTTCTTTCTTTTTTTTTTTTTTTTACTGGAGCTTAAACCCAAGGCCTCTCATCCTGGTATCCTTTTTTTTTTTTTTTTTTGTAAGTCTTTTTTTTTTTATTTTATTTTAATTGAGAACATACTGTACAGAGGGGTTACAATTACATGGGCAGGAAAATGCATACATTTCTTACCAAGCATTGCAGCCTCCTCCTTTGTTTACCCTTCACCTCCCTTCCCAGCCTCCCCCCTCCCCCCCACCCAATTATACCCCCCCTCCCCCCCACCGACATTGATCATTTATTTCTTAATTATTCTATAGAGTAGGTATAACATGAATTTCCTACCATTCAAAAACAAGTTATGTTCAATTCTAGGAATAATTGCATGAGTCATGGAATATCTTGCTTTATGTCATATTGAGATTGATTCAATGTCTAAAAATCACTGTTGGCATAATACATGAAATTCAGTGTTTCTCTGAAATGTCTTAGCAATCAAACTTCAGAAATACATGACCAGTAACTAAAATTTTTATATACTCAAAAAAAGTATGAATCTATATTTTATGTCAAAAACTCTTAGGTTTAAAGGAAGAAAAAATCATGTGACCCCAGTAGATAATATTTAATTTAATGAAAAATTGCTTCATTAACTCTGACAGAGCCTATTGCTTTTAGCTTACATGAGAAATTTGATGAAGGATCCTTTTGTCGCTTTTGAATAATAGAGCATTTCAATTAGTGCAAAGATTCTGACATTTAAACCTTTGAGTGTATATTTTTTTAAAAAAATGAAAACTATTTTTCGCAGTGCATGTTCAGGTTTAATAACTAAATAAATATCTAAATGTTAATTTGTTAAATTGAGCCTCTAGAATTAAATAATAAGAAATATATTTTATTCTTAGATATATCTGTGCTTAATATGGGTTTCTCAAGCTTGTAATCCTCACTACTCAGGAATCTGGGGTTCAAAGCCAGCCTTGGCAACAAAGAAATAATCTTATAAATATGTTAGAAACAATTGCAAGAAAGAAAAAAAACAAACATTTAAATACTGATCCTAGGGTTCATTTCACCTAACATCAACTTATCTGACCTATTCTGCTTGTCACAGACATGCCCCTCCCCCACAGTATAACCACTGCTTGCATTGTATTTGATGTTGGTATGATTTGTGGAGGGCAAGGGAAAAATCATATGGTTTAAATAAGGATACAGGTGGACCCATTGCAACAATGAGATGTACAAGTCATTATGTAGAAAAACGAACTTTACAACTTTGACAGGGGGTGGTGGATGGGGCAGAAGGGGCGGAGATGAGAACAGTTGAGAAGTAGAAAAAAAGGATGAGGCAACAAAACTTGATAAGAAATGTACTCATTACCTTGCCCATGTAATTGTAACACCTCTGTACTGTATTTTCACAATAAAAAAAATTAAAAAATTTTAAAAAGCCAGCCTTGGAAAGAAAGTTCATGAGTCAAATCTCAATTAAACACACACACACATCACCACACACACAAACACACACACACACACACACACAAAGCCAGAAGTGGAGTTGTGGCTCAAATGTTAAACCAATATCCTTGAGAGTTCAAATCACAAAAACAACACATACGCAATATTATGTCTAAATTCTTATTTTACTTTGAGGAAATAATGTCATGGAAAGTGGTATTTGTTACATATCCTACAAATTTTGTGAAGTTGTTTTTAGTATAATTTCTCTTAAGATATAACATAGGTTATTAAAATTAATATTATTCTAGTATATTCATAATTACTCATAACACCTTAAAGTACAATATTTGGTATTTTTTTATAGCCATAAGAAATATTCTGAGTAAAAGATTGGAAGAAAAAAAATAAAAGAAAAAGAAAGGAAGAGAAAGAGAGAGAGAGGTAAGGATGGTGGGAATGAAGGAGGAGGGAAAGAAGGAAGGAAGGAATGAGGGAACAAAGGAACAAAGGAAGGGATGGAGGAAGGAAGGGACAAAAACGATTTAATTTATAAAATCAGGTATTTAGCCCAACATAAACTTCATGTAATTAACCCTTTAGTAAATGCAATTTTGCAATTTTCATTTGCATGTTCCCCATGCATGAATGAAACCAGCAAATGAAGGATCAGAAATACCAGGTGTATTTGTTTGCATCTGTAGTAAATATGTATGCAAACCTTTTTCTCAGTTTCTATACATCATCAAATAATTATTTGTAAACAATTCACACTTAGTTATAAATATTTTTAAAACTGAGGTAACCAAAGGTTGCCAATACATTATATACTGTGAATACTAGTATTTATAGTGCTATTAATATTACAGTTTTCATGTTTCATTAATTGTAACAATTTTTTTTAATTTAATTTAATTTTATTTGTGAACATACTGTACAGAGGAGTTACAGTTACATGGGCAGGATAATGAGTACATTTCTTACCAAGCATTGCAGCCTCCTCCTTTGTTTACCCTTCACATCCCTTCCCAGCCTCCCCCCTCCCCCCCTAATCCCAATCCTTCTCCTTCCTCCCCCCCCAGCCCCGCCCCCCGCACCAACGTTGTAAAGTTCATTTTGGACATGACAACTTGTACTTATTTTGTATTTTATCAGACATATTAGCATACTCTGATTTTGGTGACTGTGAGAGTTCTAATAGCAGACCTTAATTAAAATCAAAGGAGATCTGTATTTGTTGGCTCAAACGAATATTTTTGAAAGCAATTAACACATCGGAGATTGTACAAAGACATCAGAACGGCTTTAGGCTGTATCACGTTTACATGGTTACCTATGATGTGATTCAAGAGTCACTAAACAATCATACTTCACTTTGCCATCACTATAATTATCCCCACTGTAAGAAGAATTATTCACATAATTCACATGATATAAGCTTGTCCTTGTTATTATTTTCTATGAAATAATATCCAAATGATACACCACACTGAGTTAAAAAAAAAGGTTGCAAAGTGTATTGGACGATGTAACTCCTTCCAGATAAGCATGTTGAAATTCTATTCCTCTGCCTGGTGACATTAGAATGAACGTTTCAGAGATTACCCTGCAATATTGATCCTGATAAAAGAAGCCCAATATAATTACTCTGCCATGTGAACGTCCAGAAAATAGATTATAATGAACCAGAAAGTGGACCCCATTAGACAAAGAATTGCTTGGAATTACCATTTTATAATCAATGTTTAAACTTCTAGAGTATGGATAATATACTCCTGATGTTTTTAAGCCACTTACTTTGAAATGTACTAACAGCCCAGTGGCTGAAAAAAAGCAAAGGAGTTTTGATTTAAATTTCACAAATTCAGATAAAAAAGATTAATAAAGTTTTATTATTTGAATTTTATTCTCCAAGTCTCCAGGTTTAAAATATTTTTAAGGGCTGGGAAGGTGGCTCAGTAGTAGAGTGCTTGACTTGCATGCATGAGGCCCTGGGTTCGATTCCTTAGTAACATATAAGCAAAAAAACATTCGAAGAGGTGCTGTGGCTCAAGAGGTAGAGGGCTAGCCTTGAGATGAAGAGTTGAGGGATAGTGCCCAGGCCCTGAGTTCAGGCCCCATGACTGGCAACCCCCAAAAAATTTTAAATGGGAATCTAATTGAGGTTCAACTCTATATTCAACTATCATAATTAATTTTTTGAATATTTTTTTATTATCTTTAGTTGTACAAAGTAGTTGGTATTCACTGAAACAGTGTAAGGATACAATGCATCTTGATCAATGTCACCCCATTCAACATTTTCATCCACCCATCCCAATCAACCCTGATTCTTATGTATCTCAATATTATGTTCTGGAATTACTTGCCATTTAACAAAGCAGTTTATGTGTACGAAGCACCTGGAATTGTGTTACCATTTCAATATCTTCTCCCCCCATTTCACACTACCCCTTGCTTTGCATATTTCAATTCTGGGAAATATACAATGGATTTTTGCCTGTATTCGATCCTTTTCCCCTTCAATTTCCTACCCCTCTCATATTGCCCCCCCCATTGTCCTCTCTTGCAGTACACATTTACTGGTATTTATTTGGTTGAGAACCTTGTCTTAGTCTTTTAAGAGAATTATAGTATTTACACTCTCCATGTACTCTACCACTTCAGATAATTCATTTGTACCTCCTTGCATACCATCCAGTGTGTTTAATTTTACATTTATAGGCACCTTCTATCTAACACAAATGAGGGAAATCATGCAAGCTAAGTTTCTCTGAGTCTGCTTTATTTCACTTAATATTATTTCTAAGTGTTTCATTTTCCTTGAAAATGGTGCAATATTATTCTTTCTTATGGATGAACAGAATTCCATTATGTATGTATGTATATATATATATATATGTATATGTTGTATATATGTATATATATATGTATATATGCATATATGCATACATATACTTGTAAATTGGGATCAATAAATTTAGATATATATATATGTATATATATATATAATTTAAATATACATATATAATTCATGATCTCTTTTTACAATGAGAAGCATCTGGGCTGATTCCATATGTTGGCTACAGAAAATAAGGCAATAATGAACATGATTGTGCTGGTAGATTCAGTGTGGCCTTGTTTCTGCTCTGTTGGATAAATGCCCATAAGGGGAGTTGCTGGATCATAGGTAGGTAGCTCTCTATTCACCTGTGAGAGCAATTTCCATAGTGTTTTCTAAAGTGGTTGAAAAGATTACATTCCCATCAACAGTGCAATAGAGTTTCCTTTGGGCCACATCCATATCACTATCTGTGATTTTTCAGTTTTTCATAATGACATTGTAACAGGGGTGAGATGAATCTCAGTGTTGTTTGAATTTGCATTTCTTTTATGGAGAGAGATGTGTCTATTTGTCATTCTTACTTCTTCTAAAAATTTATCTTTGTCTTTATTCCATATATTAATTGGGTTCTTGTTTATTTGAGTGTCTATTTTTGTTGGGTTTAAATTTTGATATCTAAATATGGGTTAACTATGAAAACCCTTGTCTGATGCTTAGTAAAAATCTTCTTCCATTCCATTTTCTTTCTAAATATCCTGCTATCTTTTTCCTTTTCCTGAAGAAACTCTTCAGTATGATGCAATTCTATTGATCTAGAAAGAATATTACACCATTCATAAGGAAAAGGAAAGACTTGGAACAATCTTACATTAAGTGAAGAAAGACAGATTCAAAGAAATATATGCTGCCTGATTTCCCTCATTTGTTGCATTAGAATGTGCCTCTAATTCTACAAGTAAAGACATGGGGATGGTAAAAAAGAAAACATTACAGTCGGACATGATAAATTATATGGGATTTAAACATTTATACAGTGAGATCAAAATGCTCTGTGGAGAGGATCACAAAGGCTTAATAGCTATATGAATATTATCATATAAAATAATGTTCATTAAAATGGTCTCCAAGAAATGATAGTTTTTTAAATTATTTTGCTTTTCCTTCTGTGTTCTGATGCAGTTTTTTAAAAATTGTGCACCTTTGTTCATATGTGCAAGTTTGGAAAGGGCAAGAGAGAGCACAGAAATGGTGGGACAAAGGGTTAACAAATGCAGCGGTGCTACTCAATAGAAACTACATTGTAAATGAACTATACAACTTATGGGAGAGGGATCTTGAAAGGGAAAAACTGGGAGAACATGAGGGAAGAGGTGACACTGTTAAAAAAAAATGTGCTCTTTTTCTGACTTAAGTCATTGTAACCCTTCTGTACATCATCTTTACAAATTAAAAATGGACCTCATAAACAGGCCAGAGTAGCTATACTAATATTAGATAAAATAGGCTTTACATTAAAAGTGGTATGAAAGTAAAAAGAGACAAAGAAGGACATTAAATATTGGTAAAGAAAACTCTTCATTAGAGGGACATAACAATTCTAAATATCAATGTCCTGAATTTTAGAGCTCCCAAATTCATTAGACAAATAATACTTACTCTAAAAATACACATACATTCAAATATATTGTTGGTTGCTTGAACACATCATTCTTACCTCTGGACAGGCCATCCAGGTAAAAAATTAGCAAAGAAACTTCAGAGCTAAATAACTGCATTGACAAACTATACCTAACAGATATCTGCAGAATATTTCACCTAGCAGTGTCACAATATATATTACTCTCAGCAGCCCATGGAATGTTCTCCAAAATAGATCAGATCTTATATCACAAGAAAAATCTGTCAGAATTCAAAAATAAAAATGAAATTACTCTTTGTATCCTGTCAGATCACAATGGGACCAAATTAGATCTCGACATCAAAAGGCATCACAAAAAATTCTGAAACTAACAGACTGAATAACACATTGCTAAATAATCAGTGAGTCACTGAAGACATATGGAGGGAAGTTCCAACTTTTATGGAATTCAGTATAAGTGAACACACAAAATACTACCAACTCTTGGACACAACAGCACAGGTGATACTCAGGAAAATGTATAGCTTTGAGTATGTACATCAGAAAATTAGAACAATCTTGAATCAGCACTAATGATGCACCACTAGGTCCTTAAAAAAACAGAACAAGCCAAACAAAAAACGGTAGACAGAAATGATACATATTAGATTGAAGAAATGAATCAGTCTTAAAAACCATAGAATCATAATTGACTTTTATCTACTATTAGCTCACAAATTTGCTCAATGTATCTCAACGTAGCTATTTTCAGAGATAAACTCAACCAGCTCAAACCAGTGAACAACACAAACTACTAGGATTCTAAGAAACAACATTTTGTTTGCCTTTTTAAAATAAATTTACTCTGTTGTTCTTATTAAGGCGATTTATAGATGGATTACAATTACAAGAGTCAAGTAATGAGTAAATTTCCTTTTGTGAAATGTCTTCAGTTCCCTCACTTGTTCCCAGTCCCACTCTCCTGTCCCCACCCATGTGCTAAATAGTTCACTTTCATCAATGTTCAATGAACTCCACTGCTGCAATTTTTCACAATTTTCCCTAAATCTCTGTGCCCACCCCTCACATTCCTGACGATGGACAATGAATACACCAGGCATAAGGTAAAGAAGACAGAATAATCACAAACTATAAACAACAACAAACACAAAACAAAAAAAGGACTTTTATATTTCCACATATCATAATTTGAGTATGTATATCTTGTTATATAAATATAAATGTTTTTTATTATAAAGTCAATTCAGGGATTAAGGTATGATAACCCAATCTTGCTTTCTATTTAATAATGCTTTTTATTTTAATATTAAATTTGTAAGTAACACAATTAAAGTCCTAGTGAAATTTGAAGGTTCAGATTTAAGCTAAATTTTCAAAATGTCTAATAGTTCCATTTTGGCAAACAAAATGAAAAACAGGCATGTTTTATCTTCAAGAATGTCATTATTTCATGTGTAAAAATGTAAAAGAAATATAATATTAATTCAGTGCAAATAAGGAATCAAATACTTATGCAATGGATCAATTCCATAGATTATGAGATCTGTTGATAAAATTAATAAAAACTGTTTAAGTAGATTACCGAAGATATGAAGCAAATGATAATTTTCTTTTTAAGTGAAGTTGATAGAAAAATCAATGTCCAAAGATTCCAGAGTTCTGTATGCTTGATACATGTCAATTTACACATATGCTTGGCTCATCTGAAAATTATTTGAAGATAACTGAAAACAGGACTAGAATTAAAAAAATCATGCAAAGGTTTAGCTGCATTTTGTGATTAAATATGTCTCCTTTATATCTCTTTATTGTATTTGAAAAATCTGGAAAATTTGTTTAAGTCACATCAATAACAATGAGAAATAAAGATCCTCTAGCTCCTTAGAAGACCATCAATAAGAAAAACAGGAAACAATAAAAAAAAAATTGAAGTTCATTGTGCTGCTTTGCAATTGTGGATTATGTGCCTATCCCATGAATCTGGGCTAAAATCACAAGGATCTACTGGAAGAAAATTTCAAAATCTAGAGCAGCTAATACAGCTCTGCAGTTATTTGTAGGTTTCACTATAGCCGCAGCTGGACATCAACTGTACAAAGAAAATAATTCTACTGCTTTGCAGACAAGAATGTGATGAAAAGCATACTTATATCTTCTTATATGAAATAAGAAGACCACACTTTAAAAGCTGACTAAATGGTGAGCCCTTTGGATCACAGTGCCAATTTTAAGGCACTCTAGATAATTCAAGTCCTTCATCCCTCCCCAAACATTAATGCCATTCACAAAGCATTGCTGAGGGCAATTTCCAGTTTTATTTGATATTTCAAATGGCTTAGGAGTAACATAAACAATAATGCAAGTTGTTAAGAAAATTTAATTTTGAATAAGCAAACAAATCAAATTCAACTCCATAGCATAACTTTTAGGAAATATGAATTAAGGAATACGGAATGTCCTTTGTAATTTAATATTAGAAATAAGGGCAAAATTCCAGAACCAGACTCTGAAAAAAGGAAAAAGAAGTCTTGATAAGATATATTAATTACCTAGGGACAAGTAATTTTACCTACATTTGGTATTATATGATAGCATATGTTGTTCTGCTAATCAGAGAGACTCAAAAAGATTTTTAAATATAATATGAAAAGTGCATCATCATGAATGAGTGAAATCAAGGAATAGATGGCTCAAGAGCTGGTTGGTTCTGTTAAATATTCTCATTATTTTGAATGATCTGGTGTTTTTGTATGTGTGGAATTATGAATATATTTTATGTCTAGGCAGGAAAGTTTCATTATTGGATCATTGTCTGATACCCAATGTCAGGAACCTAACCTGAGTCAGAGTGGTAAATATGTGTGTGTGTGTGTGTGTGTGTGTGTGTGTGTGTGTGTGTGTGTGTGTGTGCAAATCTGTATTTAGAAGGAAGTATCTTATTTCCCTCAGGGTAACTACTTAATTGTATTAGTTATACTAAATTAATGACAGCAGATAAAGGTATTTAACTTTCTCAGACATATATTTATGTTCCTATAATTACATGAGCAAACTAAAAAGAAATGTTTGGAGTATGAGTTTTGTGGAAGGTCAGCTGAAAGTATAAACATTTGGAATCTTGAGAAAGATATCAATGGCAATCATTTCAGTGAAGATCAATCTTAGACAACACTTGCAAGGTTATGAAATCCTATATTAAAATGCAAGATGTATTGATTTTCCAAAGCTACACTATTCTAGAAATTTGTAGGTAAACTTGTTTAATTACAGAAACATGAACATAATGTGATTATTTATTAAATACACTTTTACATTTTAGTTTTGTCAAGTCAAAATACCATTTATTTTTAGTGTATAGGAAGAAAAGCCATAAATATTACAGTTTGTGCCATATTTCACATTGGGAAGCTTTGTCTATATCACTAAGTTTATTTCTGTTGTTTCTGCTTTCCTATTCATAATTCTGCTTCTCATGGTATTCTCCTAAGGACCTTTTCTTTCTCCCAGTTTTGGGCTTGAACATACCTCATGCTCTCAGTTTGTTTGCTAACAGTAGTCAGTCTACCATTTGAACCATGCCTCCAGCACAGAAATTTTTGTAGTTAATTGGAGATAGAACCTCATGAACTTTCTACCATCCTGAAAACCATTATGCCCCAAGTCTCATCCTTCTTAATCACTAGGATTATAAAGACGAATCATGGACCCCAAGATTCAATGACTTTTCAGGTCTTATAGATTCCCCATGTTTGCTAGTAATTTTAATAATAAACTACCACAGATTGTTTGGCATTAACACTGTAAATGCATTGCCTCTTTGTTGGTGGATCTATAATTCCAAGATCAGATTTGGCTTCTGAGTCTTCTTTCCTTGGCATATTCAAGGCTTTCTGTGTGGGGCATATGGGCAGCAAAGATGGCGCTGAGAAGAAATTGAGTGGGCAGAGTCTGAGTTGTTTATGTTAAAACCTGACTGGATACCACAATCAAGCAAAGTGACATCAGTGTATAAACAGCTTGTGGATAGCAGGGAAAGTATAGAAATCTTAGGTGCATGATAGGGTAACCTCTACAATGATTGGTTGGTTTCTTTTACTCCCCTTCCATGCCACATGGTTATTTTTTGCTTTAAAAATTGCTTGCTGTGTGGTAATAAATGAGTTCCTGCTTGTCTTGACTCCCTGTTCCATCTGACTGTCTCTGAAGCTAAGGGAAGCTGGGGAACAGGTAAGCAGCACACATAGCTTTCCTAGCACTCGTCCATCTTCCATGGGATGAATGAAGGCCCAACATCTGGTACTCAACATTGGGCATAAAAGGAAAATATACCACTCAAGGCTAAGCGGTCTCTCAGGGTAAGTGAAACCATTAAGTATGGGTAATTCTCTCTCACAGAAGGAGGACTTCAGAAGGGAGGAAGAAAAGGAATGGTCAAATTCGACTGAGAATGCACTGATCAGACAGAAGCACACTCAGTGGAAGTCAACACGAGGGTGAAGGTTACCCCCTCCTCCGACTCGGGTGCCCCTGACTGTCCTAGGCCCCCACCTTATGCCTCCGAAATTGGGGAAGGGACAACGCCCTATGGAGAGACCTTTGAGACCTGGATCCCTATGACCGAACTTCCACAGAGGGGCCGAGGGCCAGGGAAGTAACCTATGTGGAGGCCTACCCTGTAAAGGAAGGGCCACTAGAGAGCCTGGACCCTGGGCCACAGGATTTGCTTCCCAAAGAGTACCCGGTCAATCTGGCACCAGGAGCTAACAGACCCTTGGAATTGTATCCATGGGAACCTAAGGATCTTAAAGAGCACCACAAGGCAGTGATGGAAGATGACCTGAACTCTCCTTGGGCCCAGACCCTATTACAGGACATTGCATATCACACATGGGTCCCTAAGGATTGGCTGGATGTGGCCAAAGCCATCCTAACCAGTTCTCAGTTTATCAAGTGTTGTGCCTTCTTTAAGGCAGAAAATAACTGGCAGGCTCAACCTGCAATACCTATTACTTATGCCATGTTAACAGGAACAGGGGAAGGTACTCCACTGGCATCCAAAAGGCTGCAATACCTGCACGTATTGTGACCAGGTGAGGCAGGCAGGACTTGCCACATGGCACAAACTGGATGAAGGGTCCACTGAATCCCCCATAGCAGTAGTGAGACAAAAGCAGGGTGAGCCTCTACCTTATTTTATAGACCATGTCCAACAGAGTGTTCATCATAAGCTGCCAGCAGGGGACCTCTGTGATCAATTTATAAAGCTAATGGTTTGCGAAGGGATGAATGCATACCACTGCATGGCCTGCACTGGATTGAGAGAGAGTTCTCTGAGCAGATGGGTGGTGGCCTCTCAAGATGTGGGAATGCAACAGTACCAGTCCCAATCACTAGTTTTAATTTTACAGGCTCAGATATCTGTTATGACTGAGGCTATCACACAGGCACTGGCAGCCCTGGACCAAGGAACCCCAAGACCATTGGCGAGAGGGACTTGTTTTAAATGTGGGCAAGAGGGGCACTATAAGAGGGACTGTTCACAACAATTCCTCGACACCCGGCCCAGGGGGTCCAAACTGCCCCCTACACCCTGCCCCAGGTGCAGGAAGGGGTACCATGGGAAAAAGGATTGTCAATCCAAATATGATTTAGATGGGATGCTTTAAACTAGAGGAGGGGCATCCTCCAGCCCCGTTAAGTCAAGGAGGAACTCCCTCTGCTGTAAGGCCCAGGCAGCCTCATGGCAAGACAACCCAGGCCCATTGGACTGTCCCCCTGGTAAAAAGACTCAGCCCTAAACTGAGTATTTTTATAGGCAGGAAGCGGTTTCACTGCCTAATTGACACGGGGGCAGACAGAACCATACTCAGGGAGGAGGAAATGCCCTTGGACTGGAAGCTTGCACCCGGGTCCACAATATTGGGGGTAGGGGACAACTCCCAGTCCAAAGAGATGGTTGCCCTTATGAAATGGACTAGCCCAGATGGAAAGCAGGGAAAGATATGCACTTTAGTAGCAAAAAAATACCTCACCACCAATTTACTAGGGCAAGACATGCTAGGACAAATGGATGTTATGGTCACTATAGACAATCGAGCATTCTATGATAATATCCTGGATGGAGAAGAAGCACAAAGGCTTAAATGGGATCTAGAGGGACTTAAGGAAAAAGATTTGTTTAACTTTCATAATTATAGAGAGGAACATGGTACCCACTCGGGTGCACCCCCAATCCTAAAGGCCACTGCCCCCAAATACCTCCCCTCAGGTGGAAGCCGGGAATCCCTATTTGGGTGGAGCAGTGGCCATTGACAAAACCTAAACTTGTGGCCCTCCACCTTTTGGTGGATAAACCTTGGGCACATACACCCTTCTATGAGTCCTTGGAACACCCGTATTTGTTATCCAAAAAGCATCCAGGGCCTGGCACATGCTCCAAGATCTATGTAAGGTAAATGAAAAGATGGAGCTAGTAGGAATGCTCCTAAAGGCTATGCCATGGATTCCCACTATACCTTCAGAATATGCCTTGGTTGTGATTGATGTTAAAGATTGTTTTTTTCTCTATCCCACTGCATCTTGAGGACTGTGAGAAGTTTGCCTTCTTCATCCCTTCTCTTAATTTTTCCCAGCCTGAATGGAGGTTCAAATGGACGGTGTTGCAACAGGGAACGGACAATAGCCTGCCCATTTTCCAACAATACTGGGCCACACTTTTAGGAACTGTGCTGGGTTCAGATACCTCCCTTGCCTATGCCTACATGGATGATATAATTCTGGGGCACCAAGACTCGGGCCACTTGGAGGGCCTTCTGGCCCAGGCTCTTATCATATTAATAAAGGGAGGTTTTACTATAGCCCTCAATAAAATTCAAAAGTACCTCTTTTAAGGTGCTCGGATCCCACCTTATCTTGTCTTAAGTCTGCCCCCATAAATCTTTGCTGGATATTCCAGCCTCTCTGACCCTAACCCAACTTCAAAGTCTTTTAGGGGAAATCAATTAGCTGTTGCCATGGATTCCCATCCCTAAACATTGTCTTGTGCCCTTATTTGCCTTACTAAAAGACATGACGCCCCAAGAAGTTATTACAATTGCAAGCAGCTATCGGTCAATATTTTTACAGTTTCAAAAATACATGGATGAAGTTTCCTTGAAGAGGTAGTCTATTCTTGAGCCCATTTCCCTCTGGTTGCTTGTGGGCGACACATTGATTTCTGCAGTTTTAACTCAAAGGGGGGAGCCATTAGAGTGGGTTCAAACTCACCTAGGGGGCACACTTCGGTTATACTCTCAGGCAGAACAAATTACCGATGCTATCATCAAGGGAAGGACCCAAGCCCAAAGGAAATATGGCCTTGAGCCTCACTCCATTGTTTTTCTTTTTCGGGTGACAGACGTTGAGGGCTCACTAGAGCTAATGCTCATCTTGCTCTCTCCCTTGAGGGCTTTCTAAGCCATATTGACTGCCATTACAGGCCATCCAAATGGACTGTCATGTTATGGTGAGTTCGCCTCAAAATGCCTTCTCTATTTTCTCCTACACCTATTCCTGGCACCCTTCATGTTTTTACTGACGGAGGTAAAGCAGGCTCTGCCTATGCAGCCTTTGATGAGCAACAAAAGACCCCCAGCCAACAAAGATTTCAACCTTGTCAAGGGTCGGCACAATATAAAGAAATGTTCACTGTAATAATGGCCCTTCAGGATATTCAAAAACCCTTTAATTTCTATTCTGATGGCCTATATGTAATTAACTTGCTCCCTCATATTCCTCAGGAACATATTAAGCTGGATGGAAACCCTATTTCCCCCCTTATGGTTACCTTTAAGGGCCTATTAGAAGGATGGGGAGACCCTATTCATATTCAACATTGAGAGGGCATTCAAAACTTCTTGGATTTTTATCCACGGGCAGTAATTGAGTGGACCAGTTAGCTACTGGCCCACAAATATTAACATTACAAGGCACCACCCATTTACATGATTTAATCCATATCAATTGGAGAGGTTTTCAACATAAATTCCCTCAGTTTCCTGTAATGGACCTCAAAAGGATAGGACATACCAGCAAAACATACCAGCCCTTCTTAAAAGTACTCCCTTTACAACCACCAGGGTTAAATCCCAGAGGCCTCAACCCCAACATCCTCTGGCAAACTGATGTTACTCATTTCCCAGGCTTTGGTAAGCTTAAATATATATTTGTTTCTATAAATACCTATTCATGAACATGTTGGGCCACAGCACATAGAGGAGAAAAAAAACTAAACATTCACAAACACATTTTCTTCAATGCTTTGCCACCTTGGGTCTATTACCACAAATTTAAACCAAAAATGAACCCTGTTTTGTTTGTATAGCAATGTCAGTTTTTTTACAGATGGCATATTAATCATACTACAGGAATTCCCTATAATCACCCAGACCAAGCCATTATAGAAAGAAAGCACCAATATCTTAAGGAACAATTATTAAAACAAAAAGGGGGAGTTATCACCCATATACAGTTATAGATAGCTTTATTTGCCATTAACATTTTTAAATTTTTCAAAGATGCAACTGAATCCAGATTTCAGAAGCACTGGGGAAAATTAACCCCTAAGCCCCAAGTGAAAGTCAGGTGGAAAGACACTCTGACACAACAATGAAGAGGACCTGACCCGCTAGTTACCATGGGCAAGGGATTTGGATGCATTTTTCCCATAAAGGACAAAGCCCCCATTTGGCTCCCGGCCAGGAACCTTAAGTTTTTACCCATTATCTCTATACACGAGGATGCCCAAGGATAAACTAAACAACAAGGAAAGAATACGGCTCTGGTGGCCGTGGCTTGTGTTTAAAACAGGGAAAACTAAAAAGATAACTACTAACCATACCCAATGGCAACCAACCCTGGAGAAACTCTTATGTTAGCTAACAATTGCAGATGGTGATACTGCAGCTGTTGCCTGTCCTGACACTCCCAGTCCCAGCAATGGCCCAACGGAATCCACATCAACCTCAACAGGTAACCTGGGCAGTGATCAGCAATGGCAATGGAGAAATCATCAATAGCACCACGCATGATAGGGTGAACTCTACAATGATGGGTTGGTTCCTTTTCTTCCCTTTTCATGCTGCATTGTTTTTTTGCTTGCTGTGTGGTAATAAACAAATTCCTGCTTGATTTGACTCCCTGCTGTGTCTGTCTCCGAGGCTAAGGGAGGCTGGGGAATGGGTGAGCCGTGCATTTACATTTCCTCTCAACCCGTCTGTCTTCTGCAGGACAGACGAAGACCCAACACTTTTGCTTCTCTTGTAGGAGTCTTCAACTTACTTGTTACCTTTGAGATTCTGTTTCCATATGCAGTCACTTTCTAAGACAATAGGTTTTTGTTCTCTAGCATGATTTCAGTGGGACAGTAACCAACACATAATGTATTACTTAATGGATAGAAGAAAATCTCATAGGAAATTGTTTTGGACATGGAAGTTATGGTTATACTTTTAAAAAATAGCAAAAGAGGTACAGGTTTCTTTAGAGCTTGTAAAATGAGTATGAAGTCTTGACCTTAGACATGCCAAATTCTTACCCTGTCACACACTAAATTCCTAGCAGTATTGTAGGATTGAACCCAAAACCCTGTACTTGTGAAAAAGCATATCTATTACTACCAAACTTGCAGATTATAATTGGATTGTTTATTTTGAGGTACTATCACTATGCCTTGGCCTTCTTGAACTGTAGTCCTCCTAACACAAGCATAAAACATTGCACCCAGCAAATGGTTAGAGTTTCTGAAACTTCTTTTTGTGTCTGGGCTTGCCTGGAACTGGAATTCTCTAATCTCTGTTTTCCAAGTAGATAATATTATAGCTTTGAGCCACTTTATTCAGTAAAAGTATACAATTTCAAAATATCTTGATATTACCTATATCTGTGCTTAACATATATAGCTAACCTTAATTTTCTCCCTCTTTTTTTTTTTAGTACTCTGAGTTGAAAATATTGGCTTTCTGGATATACATGGCTTTGTTTTGGATGGAAACCCATCACAATCAAAAAAATCTCCCAAACGTTTATGTCAAAAATCATGGAAAAGAAGGCTTCAGGTTGGAAAAAAAAACACTGATCCCAAGTTATAAATGCAGTATATTCATAATGTTAGTCAATGCTTTCTTAAATATGAGGAAGAAGGCAGAAATGTGAAAGATGTCAGGTCTCTGTAGAAATTCTCTAATTGTCACTTCACGTTAATTTCCTTCCTTAAGGCTTGCTTTATTAAAACCCTCTGGGTGAATATTAGTTGGACTGATTGGTAATCTTCTCCAGGAAATGAAGCTGGTTTTAGAAGGCTGATGGTGTGTGAAATAAAGGAATGATGAGAATGAGCACAGATATTGTTACAGAATGAGCCGACTAGGTTAATTGCTGAACAGCAAAACAAAGCAAAGTTTCAAGTCTGATGATCCATATTGTAACATACATAGATAGATACATATACAGATACAGGTAAATATACATATACATATAAATAAATACCTGAAAAATTAAATCTCCAGTACAATATAGAGAACCGTGGCGTGGCAAATATTAAACTAATAAAACTTGTTTAAGGAAAAGTAGAGTAAAATATCAACAGTTTAGCATAGATTTTTGTAAAGGATGAAAATTCTTCCTTCATTATATACTTTACAAATATCCTTAGTATGTTTTAAGGTGATTTTTGGGAAAATACCATACAGAGGGGTTACAATTACATGGGTAAGGTAATGAGTACATTTCTTATCAAGCATTGTTACCTCCTGCTTTGTTTCCCCTTACTATCCCTTCCCATCTCCCCCTCCTGGCCCTTCCCCCCACCCGGAGGCAAATTTGTAAATTTTGTTTTTCTACTTAACATCTTGCATATCTCATTGTTGCAATGGGTCCACCTGTCCTAGCTGCTGAAAATAGAATGATTAGGTATCTTTTGTCAAAAGGTTCATATTTGTGGAAACAAATACCAGCAGTGGTAACTTTTTTTCCAGTCCTTGAACTGTGGTTTTGCTGGTATATTTAATGTGAGTTAGTTTTTTATTTATTGGATTACTGCCCATGTGGGTAATTACTGGGTCTTAAGGGAGATCTATGTTTAGAATATTGAGGAATCTGCATACTGCATTCCAGAGGGGTTGAACATGTGTAATTTCCCACCAACAATGTAATAGAGTTCCCATTTGGCTACATCCACGTCAGCATTTGCTATTTTTAATTTTCTTGATAATGGCCATTTTATTGGGACGAGGTAGAATCTATCTTGTTTACTTGTAGATATATAGGCACTTTTGAGCTACCATAAATGAATAAATCTAAGAAACCTATATTGCTCTTAGTGTGCATTCCTTTCTCTTATTATAATTTTCCCAAGCCTTTCATTGTCCTTAAGACTGGTGAAAAGTCATCCTTCCTGATGGGTGAATAGAGTTCCATTGTGTGTGTGTGTAACATGACTATATGCCCATGAGTTCATTTCTAAGCCTTCTGTATCAACTGAAATTTTGCAATTCCATATTAAATTTGGATTACTTTCTCTACTGCATTGAAGAATATTGTTGGGATTTTGATGGGTATTGCATTGCCAATTGTTTGGGGGCAGTATTGCAATTTTCACAATGTTAATTCTTCCAACCAGGAGCATTGAAATATTTTCCATTCCCTTGAATCTCCCTCAATTTTTCGTTTTTTGATTTTTAAAGTTTTCACAGTAGAGGTCCTTCACATTTTTAGTTAAATTAATTAATTCCTAGTTTTGTTGTTGTTTTCTTTTGCTTAAATTTGATTTGATTTTGAGGCTAATACATATGTGGTTGTTTTTTGGATTTCAGCCTGGATCTTCTCATTGTTGGTAACACAGAAAAACTACTGATTCTTGTGGGTTTTATACCCTGCTTCATTGCTGAAGGTTAGCATCACCTTTACTAACTTGACTGAGAATCTATAGGGTCCTTTAAATACAGGATCATTTCATCTGTGAAAAGGGATAAGTTTACTTCTTCCCTATTTGGATCCTCTTTTTGTTTTGCTCTTGCCTATTGCCCTTGCTAGAAAATCCAGTACTATATTGAACAGTAGTAGAGAGAGTGGACATCTTTTTCTCATTCCTGATTTTAATGTCTTCATGCCTCCACTGTTAGGTGCGTGCTTATTATCTCTTAGTCATATACATACTCTATTATACTGAGGAAAATTCCATGTGTTCCTAGCTTCTCAGACCTTTTAATCATAAAGGGGTATTGGATAATTTTAAAAGCTATTTCTACATCAATATAGACGATCATGTGGTTCTTTTCCCTGCTTCTGCTGATGGTGTCTGTTATGTTTATTGACAAGTATATTGAATCCATTTGTATCCTAGGATGAATACTGTTTGATCATAGCATATGATTTTTTTGTTAGTTGTGAAATTGGTTGGTGAGAATTTGATTGAGAAGTTCTTTATCAATGTTTATCAAAGAGTTGGGTTCATAGTTCTCTTTCTTTGATGAGTCCTTATCTGATTTGGGGAGGAGCCTAATTCCAGTTTCATAGAATATGTTTGATAATTCCATTTCCCTTTCTATTCCAAAGAAGAGATATATCTGAGTATTGTAAGTTCTTTGCAAGCCTTAATTTCATGGTAAATCCATTGAGTCCTACATTTTTCTGTTATGAGAAATTGTTTATTGAAATTTCATTTTCATTACTTCTTATGTATCACTTCTTGGTTCAGTTAGAGTACAGGAAAGCATAATTTTCTCCAGGATTCTCCAGTTGATTGGCATATGGTTTTCAAGTACTCTCATATAACAGTCTCAATTTTGCTAATTTATGTTGTGGTCTCATTTTTTGTTTCTCTAATTTTATCTGTTTGAGTGAGTCCTCTTAGGAGCTCTTAGGAGCTGTGAATCATCTACTGAATATATTTAACTTGTTCTCTGGTAGGAAGCATGTCATATAACCACGTCCTGTTCTTCTTCATCTTTTCTGTGGAGGATATCTTTGATTAACTTCCATCCTGCTGATTTGGTGGAGATACATTGTTTCTAGTTTTCTTTGTCATGAAATATTTTTATATATCCTTTAATTGTAAAGGAATATTTGGCTTGGGACCATATTCATGGTTCATAGTTGTTTGCCCTTAATATTTGTTATATATCATACTGGCCTCTTCTTTTTTTTTTTTTTACCATATCAGCTAAGAAATCTGTAGTTATTCTTACTGCATATCCTTTATAAATAATCAATCTTTTCTCTTTGGCAGCTTTAAGAATCCTTTCATTGATTTCTAATTATCCTCTAATGGATTATGATGTGGTGGTGGGTTGTTCTTTTCTAGAATTCTCTGCTTGGTGTTCTAAAGGCTTCTCTTCTCTGAATGAATCTATCTCTTTGGATGTTTGCAATGTTCTTTGCTAGAATTCTGTAATATGTTTCCCAACAATTTAGTGTCCTGCTCTTCTTGATACCAATCTTCCCTAAATTTGATCTTCTCAGTCTTGAAGTTCTGGCAAGATCATTTCTTATTCTTTGGATTTGTTCTAAATTATTACTTCCTCTTTCCTATTAGACCTATTTGGTCTTTGACCCCTGAGATTATCTTCTATATCATCTATTTGCTGTGGAGATATTCTACTTTGTTTTTGATTTCCCTGTCTTCTAATTGGTCATTTTTTATGGCTTCTATCTCTTTATTAAAGCTTTGTTTTAGGTCTGGGTATGGACTTTCCTTACATCTTTTCTTTGGGTGGTGGGGAGGCGGTTGGAAGGGTTGTTTTTATAGCTGTGTCATCTCTTATATCTTTTAACTAGGCATCCATTTTTTCCTTGGACTCCCTTGCATTTTCAGAATTTATTTCTGTTTGTAGTCTCCATGAGTTATTTTGCTAATCTATAGTTGGTCTTATCTTGTTCACAAATTTCCTTGTAGAGATTTTGTATCTTTTCATTAATCACATTTTACAGCAGTATTTGTAATGAATTTTGAAAACTGTCTTCTACGTCCTTAATTGTCTGTTCTAATGTGTGGTTATTTACTGTGTGAATTATACTACTTTGACATCTTTTTCTTGTATTTTTCTGATTTGTTATGTTCACTTGGGGGATTTCTTTTGGGGCATCTATGATCTTAATAGGTGACTCTTTATGTTCTTGGTTGAATTGCTAGGTGTTGGTTTGATCTTCTGTTTTGATTTGTTTTTCTGGAAATAGGTTTTTGTCTAGACCATTAAGTGTAGGAGTAGAAATCAATTGTGGGAAGATGTTGTGACTTTAATACTTGTGGTTCCAGTTACAGTTCGGGTTGTACAGTGATATCTTCAATTGTCTCTGAATATGGATTTGGCTGTCTCAGTTGTACACTTCTGTTCCTCCTTTTTTCCTATGTGGACCTTTTATTTCCACACTGCAGCTGTATTTTGAATATGTTGGCCACCACCTTCACAGCAGGCACCTGCCTGGCTGGGCACCTTTTCAAAGATTTCTGTTTGCTTGGAAGACATATAAAATCTTCTTTTGAATTGTATATCTATAAGTAATTATAGTTGACTTGGTGTGACCCTCTAGAAGTGGAGTACCCTGTAGGACTCTAAAGATCTGTTTCATTAGAGAGAGCTAGGGTAATTTTCTGTTGTTATTGTGCCATTGGTTTTCCTCGTCCTCAGATTTATTTTATTCATTGTTGATTTTTTCCACATAATTTAGGATTTGTGCTGGTGGTATCAGGTTATTTTTGTTTTTTGTTTATGTTAATTTGATATAGTGATTTCAGGCTTGTATGAAGAGACAGTAAGAATATTAATTGTATGTTATTACATGGAAAGAAAGATAGCAGACATTTTAACCTATTTACTACAAGTAAATTAATATTAAGCAAAGCTAATTAAAATAATTACGTCTTTACTCTTCAGAGGATGAATACAGTACTCTTGAATATCTTGGAGGAAAAGACTTTAGACTCATTACAACTGATGCCTTACATTGATATTACTGGCTAAACTATCTTCTTCAGAAAGGCAAAAGCTCCATGTCTTTCATATTAATATAAAATCATAATATCTGTATGTTGAATTGTTTTTCTCTGCTATTTTCAATTCTATTCTTCATCCATTAAGTATCTAGGGGTTTGAATGACCAATTCCTTAAAATAACTATACTGCTTTTGATGTGATATAAATCTCAGTAATATTTTTTTTCTTATAGATTTTTATTGTGAAAATACCATTTCCCTTATTGCAATAACTAGTATAGGTTTGAATCAAGCAGAAAAGTAATATTAATATGAATTTTCCTCTGAGTCTCATCTTAAGCTACATTCATATGAAATTTATGCAGTCTCAAGCAAAAAACCTGACAATTTTACCCTTTTCTGTTTTAATCAATCATTCTCTTTAGAAATATGTTCTCACCTTTTATATTGCTCCAGTAAACATCATGTATTTCTAGTACTTTTACTGAAATAAATATAAAGTATGGAACATGAATACTAGCCCCCCCTTATCACTTTAAAGTAAATCCTTGGGAACTATTTTATATATAAAAATAAAAATAAAATTTGTGGAAGAGATGGGGAAAAACAAGTCGTTTAAGGATACAGGTGGACCCATTGCAACAATGAGAATTACAAGTTGTCATGTCGAAAACGAACTTTACAACTTTGGTGCGGGAGGTGGGGAGAGAATTGGGTGGGGGGCGAGGGGGGTGTCTGGGAAAGGATGTGAAGGGTAAACAAAGGAGTAGGCTGCAATGCTTGCTAAGAAATATACTCATTATCTTGCCCATGTAATTGTAACCTCTCTGTACAGTATGTTCACAAAAAATTAAACTTAAAAATAAAAAATAAAAATAAAACAGTGCAATGCACATGTTTATACATGAATCATCTAATTGTTGAGTCAATTAGAAACAAGAACTACCATACCACATCAAGTCTCAATTTACTTAAAGGCACCAAAAATCTTAGTGTTCATGAATATCACTGATTTTTTAAAAAATGACTAGTCACAACAAAGTTTATATTACATTTCAAACTTAAAAAGTGAAAATTACCACCAGATTTGTTGTCAATATCCTGTTTCCAGGAATACATTTTTTCAGTAGAGAAACAAAAAATAAGGATTTTTCACATAGAAAGACAGATGTAGAAACAGACTGTCTTTCCTTAAGATGATAAATATTTGCATTCGAAGATACTATAGCAATTCATAAGAGAATTTGTGATCAGAAATGACAAGTAAGCAAAGCAACTGGAAAACTGTATATGTAGATTGAAACTTCACTATAAGATCACAAGTTTAGAATAAATTATTCTACAGAAGATGATTCTGTATCTCTAAAACACATCCAGTGTTCTACGTTTTCCCTCATACTCCTCTTCTCTAACCTCAGTTCCTGATCAATATTCTTCTACTTTCATGATGTCAATTCTTAATAATATAACAAGGTGGGTATATTTTGGTTTGTAGATCCAATAAATTTTAGTATTTTGGAATAGTAGGATGAATTCATGGAGTTTGACTTGAATGTCAAGATTGAAGATACTGTATTCAGGATACTGTTAATTGGCCTGAAGCAGCCAGGAACAAACTATGAATATATAGAAACAGTATACTAAGAGCAAGGGACTTGATTTCAGACAAACGTTTAGGTCCAGGCAAGATCTTCAAGAAAAGAAAAACCAATGGAACAAACATCAATCAACTATCTTTACAAAGGAACTGAACTGATCTCTGATGTGTCTTGGTGGCAGCTGGGTGTGTGTGTGTTTGTGTGTACGTTTGTCTGTGTCTGTGTCTGTGTCTGTGTGTGTAGAGAGAAAATTTTAGTGTGGCTTCCATATTTATAGCCCATAGAGCATTACTTGTTAAAAAGAAGGTGCTCATATCAGAGCTCTGATACCATTCATCCCTTTTTACTGAGAAAAACACTTGCTTAATCTGTACATAAAGAGAGAAAAATAAACTAACATCTTAAATGATTGCTTTGAGAATTAATTTGTATATTGAAGGCCAAAGGGAGGAATTGGAGATTAATATAATCTTTTTCCTCTCTCTTGCATATGACCCAGCAATAACTGTGATTTCAGGAGTCTCCTACTATGTACTTACAGCTGAATTACTAATATGCTTAATAACATGAAATATATGATAGAGAATTAGATCAGCCAGCAAATACAAAGAACTAGTGATGAGACCGAACTTTTGAGCAGGGTTGTCACATCTTTTAGGAATGTAATTCCTTCATATGAACTTCAAATTTTGTGGATTACCGTGTGTGACTAATTGGTTAGAAATTACTGTAGAAATGAGAATTCCTGTTAGCCAAGTAGAAGGAGCTCATGATCCCATCCTCAAGTTACAAATTTCCATTTCATAAAGAATCTCTTTTAGAATGCTTTTATTTAATATATTTCAGTACCTCACCCTTCCCTTTTGGAGATAGGAAAAAGATGATTTTTTTTTAATATTATCTTACATAAGTTAGTGTGTACAGGCATGATTTGTATGCTTACAGAAGTTAATATTAAGTGTAAATAGGAATCATGTCACAACTAAAAATATAATTAAAATTATATAACAAAACTAGAAGTCACAGCATTTTGTTCATGAAAACATATATTAGATTAGTTGCAGAATTTCTATTTTGAGATAAACTTTATATTAAAGAATAATGCACTTTACCTAAGGATTGAAACATTTTATTAAAAATATATTTTAATATATTTAACACATATAATATGTTTAATATATATTTAAGATATTTTAAGATATTTTTGCTGCATAATTTTAAGAAGAAAATGCTCCCAAAGTAATCATTTTTCTTATTATTTTCCTGTTTCCATGTGATCAATCTCCAAATTAGAAATCCAGATAAATGATTTGAATTAATTTAAACAAAAATATTATTGAGTATAAGGACCTTCTACTCTCCATAATCTTCACATGAAAATCATCAAATATGATGAGTTTGAAATAATTAGACTCTGTGTGAACTATGTTAATATTATTTACAATGTGAGTTAAAGGTTTAATAAGTAGTATTTATTTTAGTTTAATTGCTTTGAAGAGACAATGAATGACATAATCAAAACCAAAAAAGGATTAGATTTAAAATTTACAATTCAGGAAATGTTTTTGACCACACTGTTTACTGGAACCTTCACAACAACTTTATTAGATAATTTATGTTACTGATGCAAAAATTCCAGAGGTTAGACATTTACGAATAGAAAAACCATGTCATTCTGAATATGTAGGGTTACATAACAAACATAGAAAATTTAGCTTTTAAGTACCTGAATATAGTAATACATTTAATTGCAGGGAGATAAAAGGAGATAAAATTGCATTTATTCTGAAAAGTAAATATAGGTATTCATTTGAATAAAAGAAAATGTTTCAAACATCACCCATTCAAGAAAGAAGATGTACATTTAGCTGATTTTTATGCCAATCATGTTCTCTAAACTTACTAGAAATGCTAGATTAGTAAACCTAAATCACTGCTTTGTAGGGAACTAGAAATTTAGTTTTTTAAAAGTCATGACTACTTTTTCTTTTTTTTAATTTTAACTTTTATTTTTTGTGAACATAATCTACAGAGGGGTTACAATTACATGGGCAAGATAATGAGTACATTTCTTATCAAGCATAAAAGCCTACTCCTTTGTTTACCCTTCACATCCCTTAACAGCCTTCCCCCCCAACCAATCCCCCGCCCCTGCACCAAAGTTGTAGAGTTCGTTTTCGACATGACAACTTGTACTTCTCATAGTTGCAACGGGTCCACCTGTATCCTTCAACGAATTGTTTTTCCCCATCTCCTCCACAAATTATACAGACATCAAATATAGTGAAAGCAGGGGTTATACTGTGGGGGAGGGACATACAAAGCAACAAAGAAATAATCTTACAAATGCGTTAGAAACAAATGCATGAAAGAAAAAAAACATTTAAATACATATCTAAGGGTTCATTTTCTTAACATCAAATTATCGGACCTTTTCTGCTTTACTCATACATATACCAGATATTGCAAATAAGGGAAACCATGGGACCTATGTTTCTTTGGGCTTAGCTTACTTCACGTAATATAATTTTTTCCAAGCCTTTCCATTTCCTAACAAATGGGGAAATGTCACTCATTTTGATGGAGGCATAGAATTCCATTGTGTATATATACCACATTTTCTTGATCCATTAATCTACTGAGGGGCATCTGGGTTGGTTCCATATCTTAGCTATGGTAAATAATGCTGCAATAAACATGGTTGTGGTGGTAGATTTAGTGTGGTCTTGTTTGTAAACATTTGGGTAAAAGCCGAAAAGTGGGATTGCTGGGTCATAGGGGAGTTCTATGTGAAATCTTTTCAGGAACCTCCATACTGCTTTCCAAAGTGGCTGAACAAGTTTACACTCCCACTAACAATGAAGTATGGTTCCCTTCTGTCAATATCCCCTCCAGCATCTGTTGTTGTTAGAGTGCTTGATTATAGCCATTCTAACTGGGGTGAGGTGGTATCTTAATGTTGTTTTGATTTGCATTTCTTTTATGGCTAAGGAGGTTGAGCATTTCTTCATGTGTTTATTGGCTATCCTTCTTTCTTCTACAGAGAAGTTTCTCTTCAAGTCTTTAGCCCACTTATTTATTGGGCAGTTGTTTCTTTGAGGATTTGTTGTTAAGGAATTTAATTTCTTGAGTTCCAAGTATATTTTAGATATGAGACCCTTGTCTGTTGTATGGCTAGTGAAGATCATCTCCCAATCTAAGGGCTTTCTGTTGATCTTGCTAGCCATGTCCTTTGCCAAGCAGAAGCTCTGCAACTTCATGAAATCCCATTTGTCCAACTTTTCTTTGACTTGTTGTGTTTCCGGGTCTCTATTAAGAAAATTTCGGCCTGAGACAAAGAGACCTAGGGTTTCTCCTGTTCCAAACTGTAATGTTTTCAGAATGTTTGCTTTGACTCTGAGGTCTTTGATCCATTTGGAGTTGATTCTGGTGCTGGGTGATATATAAGGATCTAGCTTTCGTTTTCTACAAGTAGTTAACCAATTTTGCCAGCACCATTTACTGAAGAGGCTGTCTTTCTTCCATTCTATTATTTTAGCTCCCTTATCAAAGATTAGTTGGCTATAGGTCTGTAGGTTCATTTCTGGGTTTTCAATTCTATTCCATTGGTCGTGAGGTCTGTTCTTATGCCACTACCAAGCTGTTTTGATTACTATGGCTTTATAGTAGAGTTTGAAATTTGGTATTGATATTCCACCAGCAGTGTTCTTTCCATTGAGAAGCGTTTTTGCTATTCGGGGTCTTTTATTGTTCCATATGAATTTTTGAATTGCCTCTTCAATTTCCTTGAAGAATGAAGTTGGAATTTTGATAGGTATTGCATTGAATTTGTAGATAGCCTCAGGAAGTATTGTCATTTTCACGATGTTTATCTTGCCAATCCAGGAGCATGGGAGGTTTTGCCATTTTCTAAGTTCTGTTTTGATTTCCTTTTTCAGGTTTTTAAAGTTTCATCATAGAGGTCCTCCAGTTCTGTGGTTAAGTTGATTCCTAGGTATTTTATTTTTTGAGGGGCTATTACAAATGGAGTTACTTTCCTAATTTCAGCCACACTTTTCTCATTTTTGGCATACAGAAAAGCCATCGATTTTTGAGGGTTAATTTTATACCCTGCTACTTTGCCAAAGTTTTGAATCAGCTTGAGTAATTTGGGAGCGGAGTCTATGGGATTATTTAAATACAAGATCATGTCATCTGCAAAAAGGGAGAGTTTTATTTTTTTCCCTATTTGGATCCCCTTTATGTTTGCTTCTTGTCTTATTGCTGTAGCTAGGCATTCTATTACTAGATTGAAGAGAAGTGGAGAGAGTGGACATCCTTGTATTGTTCCTGAATTAAGAGGAAATGGTTTTATTTTTTCACCGTTAAGTATAATGCTGGCTGTAGGTTTGTCATATACAGCCTTTATTGTATTGAGGAATGTTCCATGGATTCCTAATTTTCCCAAAACCTTCATCATAAAGGGGTGTTGGATCTTGTCGAATGATTTTTCTGCATCTATTGAGATAACCATCTGGTTCTTATCCTTGCTCCTGTTGATATGATGAATAATATTAATTGATTTGCACATATTGACCCAGCTTTGCATCACTAAAATGAATCATGTTTGATCTTGGTGTATGATTTTTTGGATGAATTGTTGAAGTCGATTGGCCAAAATTTTGTTGAGAAGTTTTGCATCAATGTTCATCAAAGAAATGGGTCTATAGTTCTCTTTCTTTGATGAGTCCGGGCCTGGTTTTGGGATGAGGGTTTTGATGGTTTCATAGAATGTGTTCAGTAGTGAACTTTCTCTTTCAATTGCATTGAAGATTTGGAGGAGTATTGGTGTGAGTTCTGCTTTGATGGCCTTGAAGAATTCTGCTGTAAAACCATCTGGTCCTGGACTTTTCTTAGCTGACCAATTAGAAGGAAAAGAAATTAAAAACAAAGTAGAAAGTCTTGACAGCAGGTTAGACCATGCAGAAGATCAAATCTCGGGGATAGAAGACAGCCTAGATATTATAGAGAAAGAACATACAAGCATCCAAGACAAGTCCAAGAAATATGATAGATCTATCCAACACTTGGAAGACACCATCACAAGGCCTAATCTAAGGATAATGGGTGTAGAGGTGCACCTAGAACCAGAAGGTAACGGTCTAGGAAATTTGATTAACAGGATCCTAGCAGAGAACTTCCCAAACCTGCAAAAAGCTAGGCCTATTCAAATACAAGAAGCTTTTAGAACTCCAAATCGACCAGATCATAATAGGACATCCCACCATCACATTATAATCCACACAGGATCAACTCAGACCATGGAAAAGATCCTTAAAGCTGTCAAGGAGAAAAGATTAATCATCTATAAAGCAAAACCAATTAGAATCACCTCAGATTTCTCAGCAGAGACAATCAGAGCAAGAAGAGCCTGGAATGATGTATGCCAAGCTGTAAACACAAACAAATATCAACCAAGAATACTGTACCTAGCTAAACTCTCCTTAATAACTGAAGGCCAAATAAAAACCTTCCATAGCAAAGAAAAATTGAAACAATACATCTCCACCAAACCAGCCCTACAAAAGATTCTTAAAGATGCCCTACACATAGAAAACCAACAAGACCACAATAAAGGCCAAGAAACTGCACCCAAACTGAGAATCCAAGAACCATAGGAAGAACCCAGTTTTTGCAGCCCCCAAGAAGGTGGATAACATGGCAGGAACTCCCAAATACCTCTCCGTCCTATCTCTTAGCATTAACGGATTTAACTCTCCAATTAAGCGGCATAAACTGTCTAGTTGGATTAAAAAACAAGATCCTTCTATCTGCTGCCTTCAGGAGTCACAACTTGCCCGTAAAAACAAACACATTTTCAATGTTAAAGCCTAGAGCAAAATCTACCAAGCACACGGCCCCCAAAAACAGATGGGAGTTGCAATTCTAATATCAGATAAAATAGGCTTCAAATTAAAATTTTTGAGAAGAGATAACGCTACATACTAATTAAGGGATCTCTCCTTCAGGAGGATATTACAATTCTAAATATCTATTCGCCAAACAATGGAGCACCCAAATTTATCCAAGAAACACTACTTTCCTTCAAATCCCACATAGATCCAAAGACATTAATAGTTGGGATTTTTAACACACCACTCTCCCCACTAGACAGATCAACTAGGCAAAAACTCAACAGAGAAACTGCACGTCTAAACAGCTGCATAGATCAACTAGTTTTAAGAGACATCTATCAAATATTTCACCCAGCAGCATAAGAATACACGTTTTTCTCAGCAGCACATGACTAATTTTTCTCAAACAATTACTAACTGATTTATATTTTTTTATCATGGAATTTTATTTGATATATTTTTATTGATTAAGTTAAATAATTGGCCAATGGCAATATGAATTATGCATGAACAAAGTTTATTTCACACAAGTATTTTATTCCCAAGACATATTATGGCTCTCTTAAAGAAAACTAGATGGCAGTGTGTTATTTGCTTATTAATTTTTAGTTATTTTGTTAGTGGTTATTAATTATCAGAAGTGGCAGTTTCCTTATGCTCTTTCCAAAATATATTTAAAGCATTTGATTATACTCCCTCTATTTCCTTTTCATTACTCCTTCCTCCAAGGATTTCTGTTTTTCACATAAAATTACATCTTTAAATATGCACATATAATCTAAATTGGAAGATTTAAGGTGAACTGCAACTTAATTCAGTATGTACAGTGAATCAACAGGATGAATAAAAACTTTAATATTTTTTCTTATCTTCTGAATTGGGCTATTGTTATTATTATGGTTAGGGTTAGGATAGCAGACAGAATTAGAATTAGGGTTAGAGAAAAAGAAAATTTAGGTTCAACACAAGATGACCCATTGCAACAATGATACTCAACACATTATATTGAAAATGAACTTTACAACATTGGGAAAGAGGAGTGAGAGAGGTGGGAGAGGGAAGTTATAGTGGGAGAACAAAAAAGAAGAGAGTAACAATGTTCAACAAGAAGTGTACTCATTACTTTACACATATAACCATAATCCCTCTGTCAGCCTCTTTTACAATAACTAAAATTTTTAAAAAATGTAAAATAAAACCTGACAGGAAATAGGAAAACACTTTAAAAACTTTAGGTTCAAAATGCAAGTAAAATTTAGACTTACATACCTAGCAAGAGTGTGAAATAAATGTGAAATAGAGGCTTGCTATTAACATTTTGATTCAGTTATCTGTCGGTTTAGGAATCAACAAGGTGTTCCTGGTAGACATGGGGTTTGGATGAGAAAAAGGTGTAAGGTATTGTGTAAAACTGCAATATATTTTAAGAAGAATGAATGATATCAAAGTTAGAATGAATGAAAACCAACGTCTGTGTTGCTTTTAACATTCAGATATGATTTGGTTTAAATTGTGAATTGCTGTTTTAGTTCTTGTTAGGGTTAGCGAAGGATAGCATTAGGGTAAAATTTAGTTTTTCACTAAGAAGCAGAAGCAATAAAATGTGTGATTGAATAGAATCCAGACAATTTTCCTTACATTAACCATTTGGTGTTAATTCAGATTGTGATTAGGATTAGGTTTCTGGTTAAACTGGGTTGAGGAAAGAGTAAAGAATTTGGTTAAACTGGTGGCTTCCACCTATTATCAGAGCTGCTCAGGAATCTGATTTCTGAGGACTGCAGTTCAAAGCCAGCCCTGGCAGGAAAGTCTGTGAGACTCTTATGTGCAATTAACCACCAGAAAACCTGAAAGTGGTGCTGTGGCTCAAGTGGTCAAGTGCACACCTTGAGCTAAAGGACTCAGGGATCTTGCCCTTGCCTAGTGCTCAGGGATCCTGCCCAGGCCCAGAAACCAATCTGCACCCCCAACAAAAAGAAAAAAAAAGGAATGGGTTAAATGTTAAGTAAATCTGAACTTATTTTAGGTTCTAGGAATTCAGGAATAGCAGGAATAATGGAAATACAATGTATTTCATAATATTAGGATTTGAGATCAATGGGTATAATGATTCCTCTTATGGAACAAGATAGGTTCAAAGTTAAGAGTGAGAAAATCTATAGGGTTTAGGAAAACCTGCAATTTATTTCAAGAATTACAAGTGGAATTTCAGTTAGGATGACACAAACAAGCATTTTTCATAAATTTTAGGTTTGAGATACCATTAGTGTCAAGGTTATGGTTAGGATTCTATCCATGGTTAGGGTTAGAGTGTAAGAGAAATAAATGAGGGTCAAATTGAAGGTAAATTTCTTTTTCTGGGGGGGTGGTCTGGTCGTGGGGCCTGAACTCTGGGCCTGGGTGCTGTCCCTTAGCTCTTCAGCTCAAGGCTAGCACTCTACCACTTGAGCCACAGCACCACTTCCAGCTTTTTACTTTTTGCTTATGTGGTGCTGAGGAATCGAACCCAGGGCCTCGAGCATGCAAGGCAAGCGCTCTACCACTGAGCCACCTTCCCAGCCCCTGAAGGTAAATTTCATATTAAGCCAGGTAAGAATTAGAATGAATGTGAATTAGAGTATTGCTATTAATTTTAGAATCTACTTACACTTGGGCTTATGGTTATTCTCAATGTTCCAGTTAAGATTAATAATGGTTAGTAACCAGTGTGGTCAAAAACATTTCCTGAAATCTAACTTTTAAATCTACTCAGTTTTAGCCTTTGATTATATCATTTGTTGTCTCTTCAGAGCAGTTAAGCTAAACTAAATACTACTTTTTAAACATTTTGCTCACATTGTAAATAATATCAACACAGGTCACAAAGAGACTGATTATTTCAGACTCATCATATTTGGTAAAGTTAGTCTGAAGAATGTAGAGAGCAGAAGGTTCTTATACTCAATAAATATTTTTGGCTAATTTGAATTAAATATCTGAATTTCTAATTTGGAGGTTAATCACATGGAAACGGGAAAAAATTTTAAAAAATAATTACTTTGAGACGATTTTTCTTCTTAAAATATGAAGCAAAATATCTCTAAGAAATATATATTTTTCAATAAAATGTTTCAACCCTTAGTAAAGTGCTTTATACTTTAATATAAAGTCTGTCTCAAAATAGAAATTCTGCAACTAATCTAATGTATGTTTTCATGCACAAAATTCTGTGACTTCTAGTCTTATGTGATTTTAATTATATTTTATATTTGTGACATGATCCCTACTTATATTTATTACAAACTTCTGTAATTATACAAAACATGCCGGTACACACTAACTTACGTGAGATAATATTCAAACAAAATTTTTTTTTCCTGTCTCCAACAGGGAAGGATGATGTGCTAAAGTATATTAAATGAAAGCATTCTAACAAAGACTCTTTATGGAATGGAAATTTGCCACAAAAGGATGGGAACATAAGCACTTTCTTCTTGGCTGAACAGGAATTTTTGTTTCTACAGTACTTTCTTGCCATTTAATCACACAAGGAAAGCCATGAAATTTGAAATTCATATGAAGGAATTGCATTCCTAAAAGATGTGGCAACCCTGCTCAAAAGCTCGAACTTATCACTAGTTTTTTGTGCTTGCTGGCTGATCTATTTCTCTATCATATGTTTCATATTATTAAACATATTAATAATTCAACAGTAAGTACATTACAGGAGATTCCTGAAAATCACAGCTATTGTGGTTTAATAATCAGAAGAGAGGAAAAAGATTATATTAATCTCCAATTTCTCCCTTTGGCCTTCAATTTGCCAATTAATTTTCAAAAGACTCATCTAAGATGTTAGTTTATTTTTCCCTTTTTAATTAGAGATTAAGCAAGTGTTTTTTTTTTGCAGTAAAAAGTGATGACAGTGGTATCGGAGCTCTGGTAAAGGCACCTTCTCCTTAGCAAGTAATGCTCTATGGACTGTAAATATAGAAGCCACACTAAAATTCTCTACACACACACACACACACACACACACACACACACACAAACACATACACACAAACACGCACACACACACACAGCTGCCAACCAGACACATCAGATATAAGTTCCATTCCCTTGTAATGATAGTTGGTTGATGTTTGCTGCATTGCTTTATCTCAGCTTCAAGATCTTGCCTGGACCTTTATCTTTCCCCGAGATCAAGTCCCTAATTCTTAGTATCCCGTGTGTCTGTGTATTCACAATAAGTTCCTGGCTGCTACAGGCCAATTAATACCCTGAATACAGTATCCTCAAACTTCACATCCAAGTCAAACTCCATGACTTTTGACACCGTTGCAAAATACTAAAATTTATTGGATGTGGAAACCAAGGGAACACCCACCTTGTTACTTTAGTAGCAATTGACATCATGAAAGTAGAATAATATTGATCAAGAACTTAGGGAAGACAATGGGAGTATGTCAAAAATGTAGAATACTGGATGTGTGTTACAGATACAAAATCATCATCTATAGGCTTATTTATTGAAAACGTCATCATATATTGAAAGCACTATTTTCAAATACAGTTTTCCAGTTGCTTTGCTTACTTATCACTTCTGATCACAAATCTGCTCATGAATTTCTATAGTATCTTTGAATAAATGACACGATTTGCATGTATGTATCATCTTAAGGAAAGACAGTATGCTTTACATCTTTCTTTCTATATGACAAGCCCTTATATTTTTGTTTCCCTGTTTGCTGGATAAATATATTCCTGGAAACAGGATATTCACATCAAATCTGGGTGTAATTTTTATTTTTTAAATTTGAAATATAAACTTTGTTGTGACTAGTCATTTTCTAAAAATGAGTGATAGTCATGAACAATGTGCCTTTAAGTAAATTGAGACTTGATGTGGTATGATAGTTCTTGTGTTTAATTGACTTAACCATTAGATGATTCATGTATAAACATGTGCATTGTACTTTTTTATTTTTATATATAAAATAGTCCCCAAGGATATACTTTAAAGTGATAAGGGGGGGTTGTCTCCATGTGACATACTTTATATTTATTTCAGTAAAAGTACTAGAAATAAATGATGTTTACTGGAACAATATAAAAGAACATATTTTCTTTAGAATATATTTCTAAAGATAATAGATTTATTGTTTAAAGTACAAAAAAGAGTAAAATATGTTTCTTGCTTGAAACTGCATAAATTACATATGAATGTAGCTCAAGATGAAACTCAGAGATAAATTCATATTAATATTACTGAGATTTATATCACAATATAAGCAATAGAGCTATTTTAAGGAACGGGTCATTCCAAGCCCTAGATACCTAATGTATGAAGAATGGTATTGAAAATAGCAGAGGAAAACAATTCAACATGCAGATGTTATGATTTTATGATACTAATATGAAAAAAATGGAGCATTTGCCTTTCTGAAGAAGAATGTTTAGCCAGTAATTTCTGTGAAAGGCATAAATTGTAATCAGTCTAAAGTCTTTTCCTCCAATATATCCAAGAGTACTATACTCAACCTCTGAAGAGTAAATAAGAGTTAATTAGCCTTGTTTAATATTAATTTACTTGTAGCAAATAGGTTAAAATGTCTGCTCTCTTTGTTTCAATGTAATAACTTACATTTGTCTTACCTAGACTCAAGACCACCCGAAGACCACCAGAGACCTCGACCAATGCAAATAGCAAAGGAGTCTTTTATTTGCAAGCTCCAGGTTGGTACTCTTTGCAATCGGTAACCCATGACACTAAGAGACCCAAAGCATAGAATCAGCACAGTTTTTAGAGTATTGAACAAACAACTTTGAGGAAGATTTACATGAGAAATTACTTGATTGATTAACATTTTAAGCAAACTAAGATATACATAATGTGATTGGCTAATATTATTGAGGTGTGATTGACAGGAAGTGTCTGGCCTCTGGGTCACTGTGTCCTGCATGGCCACCCAATGTTTGGTAAATGCATTTGGAGAAAATTCCTGCAGCTTTCCCAAGGATTGTTTATGTCTCAGTTGTCCAGGAATTGATTTCCTTTTTGTGTCATTTCTGGGCCCAACCCATGGTTATTTTCATAATTCATACCTCACAAGATGGTTGCTAGCCTGTAATGGAGTTACTTAGGCCTTCATTGTGCCTCTTTAAGCTTTAAGCTCTTTACATTTCATATTATTACTGTCTCTTCATACAAGCCTGAAATCACTATTTCAAAGTAACACAAACAGAAAAACAAAAATAACTTGATACAACCATCACAAATCCTAAATTATGTGACAAAAATCCACAATATCATAAATAAACCAGAGGAAGAGGATAAACAGTGGCAGAATAACAACAGAAAATTACCCTAGATTTCTCTAATGAAACAGAGATTTAGAATCATAGAAGGTACTCCATTTCTAGAGTGTCACACTAAGTTAGGTATAATTATATATGGACACCCAATTCAAAAGAATATTTTATACTGTCTTCACAAGAAAACAGAAATCTATGAAAAGTTACCCAGCCAGGAAGGTGACTGCTGTGACTGTGTTGGCCAACATATTCAAAAACACAACTGCAGTGTGGAAATGAAAGGGCCACGTGAGAAAAAAAATCATGAACAGAGACACTCACATATAAACACACATAATTCACCTTACCACTGGATAGTCGGAACTTTCGTTGGAACCATTATTATTCATTTGACCAGATGAGTGAAAGTCCTTTGTTTCCGAAGTCCTGTTAAATATGTCATATTACCTAACATTTTGGTTTTAACATCCACTTATCAGGGAGACCATGTACTGTTGGTCTCAATGCTCTTGGCTTCTTTGCTCAACATGATCACCTTCTAGCTCCATCCATTTCCCTGCAAATGCCATTATTTTGTCATTTCTAATGACTGAATAATATTCCATTGTGTATAGATACCACAATTTTGGGATCCACTCATCTGTGGTGGGACATCTGGGTTGTTTCCATATCCTGGCTATTACAAACAGTGCCGCAATAAACATGGAGGTGCATGTGTCCTTGTATACTGGTTCCTGTTGTTCAGGATGGATGCCTAGAAGTGGTATGACTGGGTCATAAGGGAGGTCAATATTTAGCTTTCTTAGGACTCTCCAGACTGTCTTCCAAAGTGGTTGTAAAAGTGTACATTCCCACCAGCAGTGTAGTAGGGTTCCTCTTTCTCCGCATCCCCTCCAGCATTTGTCATTGGCTGACTTGAGGATGTGGGACATTCTGACTGGGGTAAGGTGGTATCTCATGGTTGTCTTTATTTACATTTCCTTTACAACCAGGGATGGTGAACATTTCCTAATGTGTTTCTTTGCCATTTTTATCTCTTCTTCTGAGAAGTCTCTCTTTAGTTCCCTTTCCCCTTAAGTAATTGGTTTGTTAGGTTTGGGAGGGCCTGGTTTCTTGAGATCCCTGTATATACTGGATATTAACACATTGTCGGATATATTGCTGGTAAGTAGTTTTTTGCAATTAATTGGTTGTCTTTCTAGCTTGGTTGCGATCGCTTTGCATTACAGCTATAGCTTTGCTATAGTTTTTTATTATAAGGTAGTCCCATTTGTCAAGTCTCACTCCAATTTGTTGTGAGCCTGAGAATCTGTTCAGGAAATTCTTTCCTGTGCCTATAAGTGCCTATAAGTTCAAGTGTCTCTCCTACTCTGCCTGCAGTGGTTTCAAAGATTCAGGTTTAATGCTAAGATCTTTAATCCATTTTGAGTTAATATTGGTGTATAGTGATATGCTGGGGTCTACTTTTATTCTTCTCCATGTGGCCACCCAGTTTTCTTAGCACCAGTGGTTGAAGAGGCTGTGTTTCTTCCATTGTCTGTCTTTGGTTCCTTTGTCAAATATCAGCTGACTGTAGGCATGTGGATTTATTTCTGGATCTTCTATTCTATTCTATTGGTCTTCGGGTCTGTTTTTGTGCCAGTACCATGCTGTCTTTGTTATTATAGCTCTATAGTAGAGTTTGAAGTGCTGCATGGATATCCCTCCCATGTTGTCTTTATTCTCTAGAATTGTTTTGGCTATTCTAGGTCTTTTGTGGTTCCATACGAATTTTTGGACTGTTTTCTGTATTTCAGAGATATACATCATTGGGATTTTAATAGGAATTGCATTGAATTTGTATATTAATTGGGGCAGTATTGCCATATTCACTATATTGTCTACCTATCCAACAGCATGGGAGGTCTTTCCATTTCCTAGTGTCTTCTGTAATTTTTTTCTTTAACTTTTTATAGTTTTCATTAAATAGTTCTTTTACATCTTTGGTTAGGTTAATTCCTAAATATTTTATTTTAGGGGAGGTCATTGTGAATGGCGTTTCTTCCTTTATTTCCCTCTCTGCTTGTACATTGTCAGTGTACAGGAAGGCAACTGATTTTATTGGATTGATTTTTGTATCCTGCTACATTGCCGAAGTGATTTTTGATTTCTAAGAGTTTGGGGATGGAGTTTTTGGGATTGTGAAGGTATAGTATCATGTCATATGCAAAAAGGTATAGTTTAATTTCTTCTTTCCCTATGCATATCCTTTTAATGTCTTTTTCTTGCCTTATTGACCTGGCTAAGGTTTCCAGGGCTATATTGACAGGAGTAGACACAGTGGGCATCCTTGCCTTGTTCCTGATTTTAAGAGAATTGGTTGTAGCTTTTCCCAATTAAGTATAGTATTAGCTATTGGTCTGTCATAAATGGCTTTTAATGTTTTAAGAAATGTTCCTTCTATTCCTATTGTCTCCAGAGCTTTTAGCATGAATGAATGTTGAATTTTAACAAAACCGTTTTCTGCATCTGTGGAGATAATCATATGATTCTTGACCTAGGCTCTGTTGATGTGTTGGATTATATTTATTGACTTACGTATGATAAACCATCCCTGCATCTCTGTGATGAAGCCTACTTGGTTTTAGTGTATGTATTTTTTTATGTGTTTCTTGATTCTGTTAGCTAGAATTTTGTTAAGGAACTTTGCATCTGTGTTCATCAAGGAAATTGACCTGTATTTCTATTTTTGTTGGGTCTTTGCCTGGTTTGGGGATGAGTGTGTTATTGGTATCATGGAATGAGTTTGGGATAGCTCCCTCCTTCTCTGTTTCTCTGAAGAGCTTGAGGAGTATAGGTATTATTTCTTCTTTAAAGGTCTTATACAATTCTGTTGTGAATCCATTTGGTCCTAGGCTTTTTTTTCTTTCTTTTTAATTTTTTTATTATTTTTTACTGTGAAAATACTGTACAGAGGGGTTGCAATTACATGGGCAAGATAATGAGTATATTTCTTATTAAGCATTGTAGCCTCCTCCTTTGTTTCCCCTTCCCAACTTTTCCCATCCTGCCACCGCCCACCCACCCAATCTTCCCCCCCACCACCAAAGTTGTAAAGTTCGTTTTCGGCATGACAACTTGTACTTATTGTTGCAATGGGCCGACCTGTATCCTTATTTAAAAGACTTGTTTTTCCCCTTCCCCTCCACAAATTATAACGACATGAAAACAGTGAAAGCAGGGGTTATACTGTGGGGGAGGGACATACAAAGTAACAAACAAATGATCTTATTAATGTGTTAGAAACAATCACGTGAAAGAAATAAACATTTGAATACATATCTTAGGGTTCATTTTCCTAACATCACCTTATCTGGCATTTTCTGCTTGACTCATACATATACTAGATATTGCAAATAAGGGAAACCATGGGACCTATGATTACTTGGGCTTGGCTTACTTCACTTAATATATTTTTTTCCAAGTCTTTCCATTTCCTAACAAATGGGGCAATGTCATTCTTTCTGATGGAGGCATAGAATTCCATTGTGTATATATACCACATTTTCTTGATCCATTCATCTACTGAGGGGCATCAGGGGGGGTTCCATATCTTAGCTATAGTAAATAATACTGCAATAAACATAGTTGTGCTGGTGGCTTTAGTGTGGTCTTGTTTGTAAACGTTTGGGTAAATGCCCAAAAGTGGGATTGCTGGGTCATAGGGGAGCTCTATGTGGAGTCTTTTGAGGAACCTCCATACTACTTTCCAAACTGGTTGAACAAGTTTACGCTCCCACCAACAATGACAATGAAGTAAGGTTCCCTTCTGTCCACATCCCCTCCAGCATCTGTTTTTGTTAGAGTTCTTGATTTTTGCCATATTAACTGAGGTGAGATGGTATCTCAAATTTGTTTTGATTTGGATTTCTTATATGGCTAGGGAGGTTGAGCATTTCTTCATGTGTCTATTGGCCATCCTTCTTTCTTCTTCAGAGAAGTTTCTCTTTAAGTATTTAGCCCACTTATTTATTGGGCAGTTGTTTCTTTGAGGATTTGTTGTTGGGGGATTTAATTTTTTGAGTTCCAAGTATATTTTTGATATGGGACCCTTGTCCGTTGTATGGCTAGTGAAGATCTTCTCCCAATCCATGGACTCTCTATTGATCTTGCTAGCTATGTCCTTTGCCATGCAGAAGCTCTGCAACTTCTTGCAATCCCATTTGTCCAACCTTTCTTTGATTTGTTGTGTTTCCGGGTCTCTATTAAGAAAATTTCGGCTTGTGCCAAGGAGAAATAGGGTTTCTCCTATTCCGTCCTGTAATGTTTTCAGAGTGTCTGCTTTGACTCCGAGGTCTTTGATCCATTTAGAGTTGATTCTGGTACAGGGTGATATATAAGGATCTAGCTTTCGTTTTCTACAAGTAGTTAACCAATTTTGCCAGCAACATTTACTGAAGAGGCTCTCTTTCTTCCATTCTATTTTTTTAATCTCCCTTATCAAAGATTAGATGGCTCTAGGTCTGTAGGTTCATTTCTGGGTTTTCAATTCTATTGCATTGGTCCTGAGGTCTGTTCTTGTGCCAGTACCAAGCTGTTTTGATTACTATGGCTTTATAGTAGAGTTTGAAATTTGGTTTTGATATTCCTCCAGCCGTGGTCTTTACGTTGAGGAATGTTTTTTGCTATTCGGGTCTTTTATTGTTCCATATGTATTTTTCGATTGCCTCTTCTATTTCCTTGAAGAATGAGGTTGGAATTTTGAAAGGTATCGCATTAAATTTTTAGATAGCCTTGGGAAGTATTGCCATTTTCACAATGTTAATCTTTCCAATCCAGGAGCATGGGAGTTTTTCCCATTTTCTAAGTTCTGTTTTGATAACCTTCTTCAAGTTTTTAAAGTTCATCATAGAGGCCTTTCACTTCTTTGGTTAAGTTAATTCCTAGGTATTTTATTTTCTGTGGGGCTATCACAAATGGAGTTGCTTTCCTAATTTCAGCCCCACTTTTCTCATTGTTGGCATACAAAAAAGCCATTGATTTTTGAGGGTTCATTTTATACCCTGCTACTTTGCCAGAGTTTTGAATCACCGTGAGTAATTTGGGAGTGGAGTCTATGGGATTCTTTAAGTACAAGATCATGTCATCTGCAAAGAGGGAGAGTTTTTATTTCGTCTTTCCCTATTTGGATCCCCTTTATGTCTACATCTTGTCTTATTGCTGTAGCGAGGCATTCTAATACTAGGTTGAAGAGAAGTGGAGAGATTGGACATCCTTGTCTTGTTCATGAGATAAGAAGAAATGGCTTTACTTTTTCAACATTAAGTATAATGCTGGCTGTAGGTTTGTCATATACAGCCTATATTGTATTGAGGAATCTTCCATGGATTCCTTATTTTTCCAAAACCATCATCATAAAGGGGTGTTGGATCTTGTCAAATGCTTTTTCTGCATCTATTGAGATAACCATGTGGTTCTTATCCTTGCTCCTGTTGATGTGACGAAAAATATTAATTGATTTGCGTATGTTGACCCAGGTTTGCATCACTGAAATGAATCCTGTTTGATCTTGGTGTATGATTTTTTGGATGAATTGTTGAAGTCGATTTGAAAAAATTTTGTTGAGAAGTTTTGCATCAATGTTCATCAAAGAAATGGGTCTATAGTTCTCTTTCTTTGATGAGTGCCTGCCTGTTTTGGGGATGAGGGTGATGATGGCTTCATAGAATGTGTTTGGTAGTAAACTTTCTCTTTCAATTTCATTGAAGATTTGGAGGAGTATTGGTTTGAGTTCTGCTTTGAAGGCCTTGTAGAATTCTGCTGTAAAACCATCTGGTCCTGGATTTTATTAGCTGGGAGGTCTCTTATTGCTCTTTCTATTTCAATGTTTGATATGGGCTGGTTAAGATGGTTTAACTCATCTTGGTTTAGTTTTGGCATTTCAATATTTGCTAGGAAAAGGTCCATTTCTGCCAAGTTCTCTAACTTATTAGCATAAAGTTTTGAGAAGTATTCCCTTAAAATGTTATGAATCTTTTCTGGTTCCGTGGTGACGTTTCCATTCTCATCTCTGAATTTATTTATTTGTGTGTGTTCTCTTCTTTTTCTTATAAGATTTGCTAAGTGTCTGTCAATTTTGTTCATTTTTTCGAAGAACCAAATCTTTGTTTTGTTGATTCTTTCTATAGTTTTTTTTGGATACTAATTCATTTAATTCTGATTTAATTTTAATTTTTTCTTTCCATCTACTGGATTGGGGTTTATCTTGCTGTTCTTTTTCAAGGAGGTTCAGATGTCTCATTAAATTTTTGGTTTCAGATCTCTCCAATTTGTTGATGTAGGAACTCACAGCTATAAACTTGCCTCTGAGTACTGCCTTTTCTGTGTCCAAGAGGAGCTGGTAATTTGGGTGCTCATTTTTGTTGAAATGCATGAACATTTGAATTTCCTTTCTAATCTCTTCCTTGACCCTCTCGTGATTCAGCATTGTGTTGTTCAGACTCCATGTGTTACCGGTCTTTCTTCGGTGGCTTTTGGTGTTGAGTTCTAATTTTATTCCTTTGTGGTCTTAGAGAATGCAAGGTGTCACTTAAATGTTTCTGTATTTGGACAAGTTTGCTTTGTGGCCTAAAATGTGGTCTATTTTAGAAAATATTCCTTGTGCTGCTGAGAAAAACGTCTATTCTTATGCTGCTGGGTAAAATATTCTGTAGATGTCTGTTAAATCTAGTTGATCAATGCAGTTGTTTAGATCTGCAGTTTCTCTGTTTAGTTTTTGCCGAGTTGATCTATCTAGTGGGGGAGAGTGGTGTGTTAAAATCCCCAACTATTAATATGTTTGGATCTATGTGGGATTTGAGGGAAAGTAGTGTTTCTTGGATAAATTTGGGTGCTCCATTGTTTGGCGAATAGATATTTAGAAGTGTAATATCCTCCTGAAGGACAGATCCCTTAATTAGTATGTAGCGACCTTCTTTATCTCTTCTCACAAATTTTTATTTGAAGTCTATTTTATCCGATATTAGGATTGCAAATTCCACCTGTTTATGGGGGCCGTTTGCTTGGTAGATTTTGCTCCAGCCTTTAACATTGAAAGTGTGTTTGTTTTTATGGGCAAGATGTGACTCTTGAAGGCAGCAGATAGAAGGATCTTGTTTTTTAATCCAATTAGACAGTCTATGTCACTTAATTGTTGAGTTAAGTCCGTTAATATTAAGAGATAGGACAGAAAGTTATTTGGGAGTTCCTGCCATGTTATCCACCTTCTTGGGGGCTGCAAAAACTGGGTTCTTCCTATGGTTCTTGGATTCTCAGTTTGGGTGCAGTTTCTTGGCCTTTATTGTGTTCTTGTTGGTTTTCTATGTGTAGGACGTCTTTAAGAATCTTTTGTAGGGCTGGTTTGGTGGAGATGTATTGTTTCAATTTTTCTTTGCTATGGAAGGTTTTTATTTGGCCTTCAGTTATGAAGGAGAGTTTAGCTGGATACAGTATTCTTGGTTGATAGTTGTTTGTTTTTAGGGCATGAGATACATCATTCAAGGCTCTTCTTGCTTTGATTGTCTCTGCTGAGAAATCTGAGGTGATTCTAATTGGTTTCCCTTTATAGGTGATTAATCTTTTCTCCTTGACAGCTTTAAGGATCTTTTCCTTGGTCTGAATTGATCATGTGCAGATTATAATGTGATGGTGGGATGTCCTATTCTGATCTGGTCGATTTGGAGTTCTAAAAGCTTCTTGTATTTGAATAGGCCTATAGGATCCTGTTAAACAAATTTCCTAGACCATTACCTTCTGTTTCTAGGTTCTCCTCTACAACCATTATCCTTAGATTAGGCCTTGTGATGGTGTCTTCCAAGTGTTGGATAGATCTATCATATTTCTTGGATTTGTCTTGGATGGTTGTATGTTCTTTCTCTATAATGTCTAGGCTGTCTTCAATCCCTGAGATTCGATCTTCTGCATGGTCTAGCCTACTGTTGAGAATTTCTACTTTGTTTTTTATTTTTTTTCTTCTAGTTGGTCAGCTTTGATGGCTTCAAATTCTTTGTTGAAGCTTTGTTTGAGATCTTGTATGAACTTCTTTACTTTCTTAATTTGGTGTTCAGTGTTTATTCTCAAATCACTTAGTTGATTGGTTGTGATTTCCTTGGACTCCCATTCCTTCTGTTGGTTTCCATTCAGCATTCCCTTTGTGGTCTCCCTGACTTCCTTCAGATCTTTGTTAATGGATTCCATGAATGCTTTTAGTGATCTTTGTGTATTCTCATCCTGCTCTCTCAATTCCTGTATTACTCTTTGATTAGCTTCCTCCCATTTGTGAGATTCCTGTAGTTCTCTTTGAGTGTTCTCAGCCTGCTCAAGCCATTCCTGCCTTTCTCTTTCAGTATTCTCAAGCTACTCACGCAAATCCTGTATCAGTTTTTGAGTAGCTTCTTCACGGTTATGATATTCTTGTATAAAGTTTTAGATTGCCTCCTCTCTCTCCCTATCATGCTGATACAGAGTCCTTTCTATGTTTTCAATCTTTTCATTTATCATGTTTGCCAGCAGTGTTTGTAGAGCTATTTGGGAACTCTCCTCTGGATTATTCATTATCTGTTCTGTCCCCTGGTTATCATGAATGGGAGTTGAGATACCCGGACTTGCCATTTTTCTTGTGTTTTTCTGCCTTACTCAGCTCATTTAGGAAGAAATTAACACCAGTTTTGTGCTAGAACACTATGTTAAGGCAAGCATCAACCAAAGTCTGTATTTGTATAGTCAGTAGTCTGCAGATACAATGTAGTTCAACAGATACATCTATTCAACATCAAACAACTATATATTTATGGGCTATGAACCGCAAAGAAGAATTTGGTAAACCAGGAATTATTAGGTTTAGGAAGAGATGTGGGTAAAAAATAGGAATAGAGTGATGTGGGAAGGCACAGGGAGTGTTAGCTAAGTCCTAACCTTAAAGTAGGCAATAGGTTGGATAGGATGAAAGAAGACAGAAAGAAATAAAAGAAGAAAGAGAAAGGGAACAAAAAGAGACCAGAAAAAATAGAAAGGTAAAAATTAAAAATATTATACAGAAAGAAAACAAACTATTCAGAGAAGAACATGAATATAATGAAAGAATGGGAGGGATATAAAGGAGATATGAAAAACTTAAAAATAAAAATACTTAAAATATTTTATAGGTATAAAGATGTAGTACTGCTATTAAGGAATTTACTTGTAAGAGGTTTTGAATTGAGTACTAAATTTGTGGATTAAGTGTGTACACAATGGGGGATAAGGTCTAGTAATCGACTACGGGTTTATCTGAGGATGTGCAGAACAGCAATTAAATCACATAAAGAACGAAAGAGAAGAACAGGTGAAAAGGATAAGAAAGAAAGAAAAAAAGATGAGAAGTTCAGTAGAGCTAAACAAAAAACAAAACAAAACAAAACAAAAAAACAAAAACAAAAAAGGGAAGAAAAACGCACACACACTTATACCCCTAAAATAAAATTCTAAGAGAAAAAAAAATTACTAGAAAACAATTTTTTTTCAAAAAAGTTAAAATTAAAAATTACAAAAATTTTTTAAGAAAAAAATTTTTTTATAAAGGTACAACAAAAAAAAAAGTTCTTTGATTTCTTTGGGAGCGATGGGAAAAATCCTGTGTCTCCCTTGTGTCCATAACCAGCCTCTTGTTGGAGTCTCTGGTCTTGTGTTTCTGTGGCTTGGTTGGTTACTCAAGTCAGTTTCTTTGAACAGGCAGAAAAATGCTCTGCGATCCTCCTCCCAGGTTCGTTCAATGGGAGGAGACGGCTTTTTCATCGAGTTTGGAGATGCTGTGATGAGGCTAGGTTCTGGGTAGAGTTGAGGCCTTTCAGCAAACAGAAGCTTTTCCCGGGGGCTGGTTTGTGAGAAACTCACAGAGCCCAGCCTGGAGCCACTCTCAGGGTTTCTGTTTACTGAATTTCAGTTGATTTTCAAGGCTGCTAAATGGAGGGGCAGCCTCTGGGTCTGATTACCCGGTGAAGAAAGTCACTCCTGGGGCTGGCAACCAAGCTGGGTGACGTTTCCCTGGGTGGAGCTGAGTCTGGCAGGTCAGGTTAGGCTCTTGTGATCTGCTAGATGACTCTAGATTTATTCCAGGGCCTGTGTTGGAGCTAGCAGCTCCGCAGGGCTTTGTCAGTATCCAAGATGGAGATCTCTGGTACTGGGGGGGGGAAGGGTGGCCTTCCCTCCTCTGCTCCCTGAGAAGGAGTGAGAACATCAGGCTTCTACTCACGCTGAGTCCTGCTTCCTGGGTCATCTCTGGTCTGCAAACTGCAGGATGAAGATGTTTGCTCCTTGTCGGTTCTTACTGGTGTTGAGTGTAATCCGCTCGCCGGCTGCGTCTGGCTCCTTCGTCCTGGACTCTCTGTGATTCAGGTATGGCGGTGGCAGTTGCCGCCGCCACCACGGCTGCCACCGTGGCGGCTGCTGGAAAGTGCTCAGGGCTGTCTCCCTGCCTGTATTTTCTCTCTCTGGCCTCACTCTCTGTCCTGTGAAGGCACACTTGGTGTGATTCTCTGGCTTAGGACTGTTCACTGGAACTCTAAAACTGCTTTCTGTGCGAGAGCTTGTTTAGCCTCCAGCTTCTCCTCCACCATCTTCCTGGAACCTCCCTCAATTTCTTATTTCTTATAATATTTCTGGGCCCCAATTCCTTGAGACACAAGAATTAGCAGCAAGCAATTGTGTAATGCAAGGCAACTTAAAATGAAAGATGAGGTCACAAAATCGAAAGAAAGTACTGTATTTCAAACTCAATTTACAGATGACCAGCCCATATGAATGAACAAGATCAGAAAGTGTCACAAGATTATTTTTAATACCCTTCCCCTAATGATTTTTGTAATATTTCAGTCTAGCATAAGTGGTCCCAAAAATAGTTCCTGGAAGTATAGATCAGTTATTGATCTATCATGGCCAGGAAAACTTGACTTAGAGGTCAAATGTAATTCAGCAAAACATTAATTGAGAAGATCGTTTGTGCTTCAAAACACTGGTACTTTAGTACAACTTGGTTCTGTGTTATAAAAATGTCATTCTCAAACCAATGATAATCTATATTTAATCTCCTGAAAGTGTATTCCTTTTCAAATAAACTTTTTGAAATCACACTTGCCAAAATAACATTTGCTAAGTAGATGACACTTAGTGACATTACGAGTTTTTCAAGTGTAGGGAGCAAGTTACAATAGAGTTGATTTCTTTACCCATCACTAATGCGAAACAGGTTCAACCATTCCTTAAAGTGCAGAAATGGTACCATGCACCATTTGTGTTGTTCAGTAGGTGTCTTCCAGAAATTTGTTAAATAGATCAGACTCCCATATTTCAACCCCAAACGTTAGCTAATAAAGTAAATTTCATCACTTAATAAGGGACATTTTAAAAAGTCACAAATACTTGCCTTATCATATGTTGTTTTGTTTTCCCTCTGTCTAACATAGTTAGAAATATGTCTTTAAGTCTTGAATATGGGTACTCATCTGAGATGTGACAAAATCTATCTTCTATTTCTATCATATTCCTTTATAGTAGTAAATGTTAGTTTTCTTTTTTCTCCAAAACTTATAGGTAGTATAAAGTCTTATCTCATGTAAAATATAATAATCACACACCATTGTACAAAGCCATTTATAAAAATTGGTAGTTAAGAATACATTCAAAGCCATTTTTAAACTTTCTTGTTGACTAAAGATTAATCTGCAAATGGATGAGAATATAATCATGTCTAGGCGTTCCAAGTCTCCAGTCTTGCAAATTCTTATTGCAGATGAATGAATTATGGAAATATAACCTGACATCAGTTCAAGTATATGCAGGACAGAAACTCCATGGAATGTATATAAACCTTTCAAAGTACTAACAGACAGTTTAGAAAAATGACTATCAGGAAGTTGAAACCAAAGAGGAATAATAGTAAATACATAGAAGGAATGAAAAATGGAACAAGGGGAAAGTACAGCTAGAATACTCAATGTACACATTTGAGAAAGGAAGTGGTAAACCAGAAATAAATCTTGTAGAAGGGGTGGTTTAGAATGATAGAAGGAGTCACTGTGATCCAGGAGCAATGGATAATTAGGTGGACATATTTTATTGTAAGACACTTGCACAACCTTTGGAAATTCAGTTAAAAAACACAAAAACAAACAAAAACACACAAAAATCACCAAACAGCAATCTCTAGAGAGTACAAATATGACCTCTCAAAAATTTTAAGCAGTTAATGAAGGGAAGTGTTGGTAAAAGCAAACAAAATTGTTCAAAGCGGGCAGTTTAGCGTAGGGGAGGATTCTAAACAGATTTAAATAGATTATCTAAGGTTATAAATCACCTATATCTGCTGCAAATATTAACTTTCTCCTATGAGTTCTCTTTGTCTGAACTGGATACTCCAGTCCTGAGCCACAATTGATAGCTTGTGAAGATGGAATGTAAGAAACAAGATGAAGAACAAATTACTCCACTGTAGAGAAAACAATCCTCTATTTTTTCTCTCATCTCTCTTCACTACTTTTTATTCATACTTTTAGGTCAATTCATTTTGAATTACATTTTCCTTCTTTATTCTGGCAAAGTAATTGGTCAAATAATTCACTAAATATTATTTGCCATTTTTTTGATTATGCTGTTTAATTGACTAAGCGAGTCCATTAAACTTTTCTCTTGCACTTGGTTGCCATGAAACAACATCTATGTTAATGTGGACAAATCTAAGGTAAAATTTGTCTCCAGAAAACCAATTCAAGAAGCTATGATCACAAATATTGGCTATAATTTTTTCTTTTTTCTTTTACCTTGAAAGTCTTCTTGTGTCTAAATTACACAGACAAATAAGTACTCCATCACTTTTTGTTTCAATCAATTCGAACCTCAAGGATATATTTTGCTAACAAGATGCTTAGAGGAAACCAAAAAAATACTCCATTTTTGTCTTCTCTCTTAAGACTCTCCTTAGATACCATATCAGGAGCAGTGAAGTTATTCTTTACAAAATTATTTAAATAGATTATTTTTCTCGTGGTCTTGCATTTGATCACCAAGATGTATGGAGAAGAATAGAGTTAAATCACCCATACCTTTGAAGACAGATCCGTTACAAAAGGACAACGCTTCTGTGTCCTACTTCTATGTCCTCCTCTTAGCTCTTCCCTGATTTTCTTGGCTTCAAGTCTAGTGAAACTTCAGCCACTGCTACATCTTCATGTTTTCTTTTTTAACACTCTTTTAAGTTGCCTCATTTGGATGTGGAATTTATTTTCATGTCTTCATTCAATCAGTTCTGCATTGTAGTGAGCCAAATAGGCTCTGTAAAATCACTTTAGGTAGCAAAAATATTAAGACAATCTATATCAAAAAGTTTTGGCTTCCCTCTACTGCTGAATACAATACACTTAGCTAGGGCTTTTAAGAACACTATTTTCTAAACTTTCCCATTTGCTAAATTCTTTTCTGAACCCAAAACATTTTTGGGGTGGGTCCTGTGATGGGGCCTGAAACTCTGGGCCTGGGCACTGCCGAATCGAACCCAGGGCCTCATGCATGCAAGGCAAGCATTCTATCACTAAGCCACCTTCCCAGTCCCTGAACCCAAAACTTTTTGGCTTATGAAATTAGAGAATTCTTCACTATCTCATGTTAATAAGGATATTATATTTTGTGAGCCACTTAGAAGTATGAAATCATTGGTTTGAATTACCCAATTAGATTTTTTTCTGTATTTCACTGCTTCACGTGCAAAGACATTGAGGAAAGTATTACAAACAGAAAAGTGTAAACCCAATAATCTCTTTCATTGTAGAGGGCATTTTCTCCCTAAATATTTTGACCCAAATTACTTTTGTTTTTTTGTTTTTTTGGGGGTGGGGGTCATTTTGTGGGGCCTGAACTCTGGGCCTGGGCGCTGTCCCTCAGCTCTTCAGCTCAAGGCTAACACTCTACCACTTAAGTCACAGCAACACTTCTGGCTTTTTTTCTTTTTGCTTATGTGGTGCTGACGAATCGAACCCAGGGCCTCAGGCATGCAAGGCAAGAGCTCTACCACTGAGTCACCTTACCAGAGTGACCCAAATTATCTGTTTGATAATTAAAGTTTAATTCACAAATTTTGATGTCTTATTTTTTAAGAATTTGAATTTAAATTCCACTACAACCTTGTTTGACACAGTGAGTAGATTTCCTGGGGAATGACAATTCTCAAGGGAACCTACTGGATTTATAGCAAGTTTTCCAAGGTTTGTTTGTTTAGTGTGAAAAAGTGCCATCTTTACCCACATTGCTTCCTCTCTACAAAGTCTCCATGGATTATTTTGCATGAAAGCCTATTTTCCCAGGCAATTTTAAATTTTCTTAATAGGCTAAGGTGTTAAAAATTTTGAACAATTAAAATTTACCTGTCGTAACTTTAAAACTCTTTTGAAATTCCTTTATCAGAATCGCAAATTCACCAATCCTAATACCACCTTTACCATCAAAAAGATAACAAGTTGTTTTCATGATTTAGTGTTCATGCAACTATTATTTTCCAGTGTCATTGTTATGTGTGTATATGACCATATAAGCTGATGCTGAGAAAAACGAACTCCAAGATATGGAAACAGATTTTTATTTGTGGTTTTTGTTTTTGATGTACTATGTAATAGCTATTTTCTTTAGGATTTTCCCTATGGTTTCTCCCTGCTGTATTTGATTTTGGTACTCTGTGAATTGTGTACACATTTACCTTAACTAGGGAAGGGAAGAGGAACAACAAAATGGTGAGAGAAAGCAGAAAGGCAAACCAATGCAATAGCAATATTCCCAAGACAATATTTTGGAAATGGACATTACAACTTGTGAGGGGTGAAGGGGGAAAGGAAAACTGTGAGAAAAATGAGGGAGAGGTAACAAGTTTGAAAAGTTATGCCTTCACTACCTTACAATTACCGTAACCACACTGTACATCACTTTGATAATAAAATTTTAAAAATAAGCTGCATAAAATATAATTTCACTGTATTGGTATAGTAAATATTATTCTTTATGTAGTAACTTTTTAAAAATCAAAACTATTTGACTTCTAATTTGAATTAATTACCCTTTCTTTATCAGCAGGTCATCAAATTGAATGTTGTCCATCTAGACAATACTTTCACAATAAACTCGCCAATATTTTGAAAAAAGAATAAATTTAGTACTTTCTCATACTAAAACTGAAAAGAGATTAATTACATGGAAACCCATAACATTTAAAAATAAATAAGTTGTTAAAAGGACAGAATATATGTGTTATTAAAAATCCCTATGACTAGCCGGGCGCTGGTGGCTCACGCCTGTAATCCTAGCTACTCAGGAGGCTGAGATCTGAGGATCGTGGTTCAAAGCCAGCCCGGGCAGGAGAGACCTTGAGACTCCTATCTCCAATAAACCGCCAGAAAACCGGAAGTGGTGCTGTAGCTCAAGTGGTAGAGCGCTCGCCTTGAGCTGAAGAGCTGAGGGACAGAGCCCAGGCCCAGAGTTCAAGCCCCACGACCGACAAAATAAATAAATAAATAAATAAAAATCCCTATGACTAATTATTGATTTTTAAATTATCAACATTCCATACCTGAGAGATTCAAAACAGTACCTGTTTGCATGTTATGAAATTCTGCCATAAATACAGCTTACAATGTGCTGTTACAACTTGAGAAGTCAACAGAAAAATAGCCACATTATTATAGAGGATAAGACTATGAAGCATCTGTAATAATTAATTCTTCAAAAGTAAGCAATTGTTTATCAGAGTAAGCTTTATTTGTATGAACATCAATCCCAAGATTTATGCCATAAAGTCATCTTGTTTCCATCTTGTAAAAAGTGCACCTTAAAATATCTTAATTCACATCATGAATAGCTTAACCCTATTGTGAAAAAATACTACACCTCTGCTAATGTGATGCCCTCCTTGTACAGGAAAGAATGCCACAATAAACTGAGCTGCATCATTTTTCCCTCAGTGGCTTTCTTGAGATCAGAACACTTGCAAATATTATTTATATTTTACTTTTTAGCTATCATAGATATTCAGGATGCTAAGATCGGAAAATTATGGTTCAAAGCCAACTCAGGCAGGAAGGTTTCTTAGATACTTATCTCCAATAAACTTCTCAGAAAAAGCCAGACACAAGTGGCACTGAGGTTGAAGTGGTAGGGCACGAGCATTGAGAATAAACAGGCTTATTGACAGTGTCCAGGCCCAGAGTTCAAGCTTTAGGACAAGCAAATAAAACAAAAACAAAAATGAAAACAAACCCCATACCTAGAATTTTTCTCAATGTATAAAGAGGCACGTAATTAAGGAAATGGTTTCCTGTGTTACATATAGGAAGAAGAAAGAAGATGTCACACAATTACTCTCTTCACACCATATTATACCACACCCTCAAAAGTTACTCTTTTCCCAAATTTATAAATAAATTACTGTCATCCATTTGTTGGCAACTCTGTCTAGATTACTCACATTATCATGTTATACATGAATTGTTGGTATTATTTATTAACTAAGTTCTAATTATAACTCTCTTGAAAATATATTCTAGGAAAATAGAATGCCAGTATAATTTGTGAATTTATCAATTAAACCTTCTACTTAAAAAGACTTTTGTTGTATCCTATAAAATATGAAATTACAAAGAAAACCAAAATATTCATTTTAAATCTCAATTCTAGTTTAGCAAGTTCTAAAATGTTCTACGTTAGACATACTTTGCTATTTCTCCAGGCTTGAGCTTTTGTAATCCTTCATCAGTTCTTTGGAATCTAACAGAATGATACTTACTTTCGCAATTTTGGGGGAGGGAATCATGAGCCATTTTGCATCTAGGTATGTTCTGTAATGAAGAGAGCATTTAAAACAAGTGAGGATTGTATATGTGTTGCATTTCAATAGGAAACTTGACTTCTCAAAACATGTTAATGAAATTAGCCCGAACTTCCAACTGTGTATTCCTTTCTTGTTGTTTGGTTTGCTTTTTTGAGACAAAAGTATACTACCTGGTCCAGGGAAGGTATCACTGTGTAATTACACTGCTTAATCTCCTGTCTTAGTCTCCAGGATTGTACCACATTACCCTGCAATAGGTTGTTGGTTTATTTAATCTAGATAAAGACTAGCAATTCTGAACTTCTCCTATGATCTTATCCACTAGACTGACTGCTCAGACGGTTTATGTACTATTTTCAAAGATGTTCTCACATTTGACACAGGATATGAACATTTTCAGATGTACTTGCAGGGGTCTCTGATTCATTCCTCCATGGATCTGATCCCATTAATAATGATTATTTGAATCTCTTACTGTCTCTGGTCCCTAGCTATGTAATATTCTCAACTTTTTTAAAGAAAGTTCACTTGAGGGCTTTCTAATACTAAAAATTATCACTTGATTGTAGTCTTATTCAGGACATATTTTCTATTGTTTTCTAACTTTTCTACATATTCTGAGAATTGTTTCATTGTGTATTTGTGTGTGCACATATAAGTGCTTCTCTGTGTATGTGTATGTTTGTATGTATTTATGCAAAAGTCTCAAGCTCTTATTCAGCAATATTGCTCATGTCTAGGATTCCAGGTTTGCCTGATTAATTATAGGTAGTGTCTCAGAGCCTGTTCTGCCAAGGCTGGATACAAACTGAACTTCCCAGAATCCTTTACATCCTTAGGTTTTATTTTTCTTGGAGTATCAACTTTCAAGCTACAAACATTTTTGTGAGTGTAAAGTGTAAGCTGTAGCCCAGATATTAAACTCAAGAATTCATATAAGGTTAGATTAACATACACATTACATATCCTGAGTGTACACTGTTAGAAAGGTGATCGCAAGCCTAGTGGTGGTTGGTTCTGAGGATTGGGGTTCAAAGCCAGCCTGGGTAGGAAAGTCCTGGAGAATTTTTTCTCCAACAACTACCAGAAAACTGGAAGTGACACTGTGGCTCAAGTGGTAGAGCAGTAGCCTTGAGCTGAATAGCAGAGGGACAGCTCACAGTCCCAGAGGTGAATTGCGATGACCAACAACAGAAAAAAGAATACAAGAAAATGAAAGAAATTTAATGTGATCTTAGCCACCAGTTTCATTGCTAGTATAATCCCTGTTCTCTCAATATGGACTCTTTTTTTCCAGTTAAGTCCATGATCGTATATCTGACTTGCATTGGAAACAGGATTATTCTTCCATTCTACTTTTTACAAATTTACGTGATTAGCAAGCATGATTTAGAAAGGGAGTGGCCTCATGCTTCATGTTCCACTTAGGAGTAATGCTTTCTCTATATCACTCCCATAACTCTACATGCTGGACTTGACTTTATTGTTTCAATGCTGTCTTATTTCTAGAATCTTCTCTATTGTATTGAACCCTTATACATAAACACAGAACTTCTCTTTCTATTATTATTGCTATTATGTCTCCTACTGTAAAATCATGTATACTTGGGAAATTAATGCACAGCACAGACACTCAAAAAAAAATGATCTGAAACCCTTCTTCCCATTTAAAATTCGCCTTAATTTACAGAGCAATTAAGAAGTTTGAACTCAATATACTAATGGATAATGTATTTATAAGCAATTTAAATTTCACATTTTCTCTTTACTAAGTCTCTGAAACACATTTTACCACATGCCCAAAGGTGTCCTTGTGGTATTTCAATGAAGCCAGAAAACTTACATTTTATCTGGAGCAGCACCATAGATTGTTACTGGAAGTAAGTGGAAGTAACTGTTACTGAAAGTGTAAACTGATCCCAGGAGAGGTATTGAACGTAGAGGAATGACAAAATTCAAGTTAAGTTTTGTTTTCCTTTTTACAATACAAGAAAAGAATCCAAGGATTGAAAGAAACTCTGTTCCTGACTTTTTTAGTGTGTCCTTTACTCATATAAAACTTGTCTATAAACTTCTAGTCTAGTTGAGAGTATTACAAAAGGAAACAATATGCCATTTGAAGGCCAACATAGGACAAAGGAAATAGCTTCATTTTAAAAGTGGTCTCCTGCAAAGGAGCAAAGGCATGGAGGTTTTAAAGTGTCTTATGGATGGATGTTTCACTCCTGAGATCATTCTCTTGTTGCAGGAGTTATCAATTCCTTTAGTGTGGTCCTGAGTTTTCCATAGCAATAAGGATTTCAAAAGAGCAGGATCCAGTGAGTATGATCAGTAAAAGGAGCTTCTTCTCAGACCAGTACTCCTATAAGAGGGTCCCAAAGAAATACCTGAGGTTTCTTTTGTTTGCTTGTTTTTTTTAGTTTGTGCTGGTTCTGGGGCTTGAACTCAGAGGTTGGACCCTGTCCCTGTACATTTGTCTTTCCTGCCTACCTGTCCCCTACTGACTGACTGACTCTACTGACTGAGCCAATGCTCCACTTTTGCATTTTATGATGTTTAATTACAGATAAGAGTTTGACCAACTCTGATGCCTGGGTTGGTTTGAACTGAGATAGTAATAAATCCAAGTGACATCAACTTATGGACTTCTCTTTTGAACCGAGAAATATTAGATTAAGTTTATAATAAAGCTAATATTTGACAATTTTTAAAAGAAGAGAATATGTTCAGCAAAGAATCCATAACTTAAGTAACTCAGCAAAAGTAGGTGCACTGAATCATTTTGGAATTATTTTCTCTGCTTGGGAAGATTACTATTGACTTTGTCGTTCCTTTTGGGGAAACAGTCATTTTTGCACTTTTTCTGTTGGTCATGGGGCTTGAGCTCTGATCCTGGGCAATGTCCCTCAGCTCTTCAGCTGAAGTCCAGTGCTCTACCACTTTAGCTACAGCACCACTTCCGGATTTCTGGTAGTTAATTGAAGATAAGTGTTTCATGGACTTCCATGACCAGGCTGGCTTTGAACCACAATCCTGAGGTCTCAGCCTCTTGACTAGCTAGGATTACAGGCATGAGCCACCAGTACCCGGCTCCTATTTGTATTTAGTGAAGTTAATGACACTAAGTATACAAGAATGGAAATCTTAATCAAATGATTTGACATTGCAGTTTTTAGAATAATTGAGGTAGCAATAAATATGTCTTCCTTTGCCATTTTGTTACATTAATGACTCAGGAGCTATGGGACCCTTACATTAGTAGCCTCTTCCATCTGTGTAGGTATATTTATTATCAGGAAATATTCATAGAGAAATTGAGAAAGACATATTTTTAGAAAGCACTGTATTTTCACAATAAAAAATAATAAAAAAAAGAAAGCAAAGGAGATCAGGTATGCAAGAACAGCATAGAAAGAGATATATTTATCACACAGAGATTAAGAACTGGCCTAAGAGATTTAGAATGCTAAAGGCAATGAGGAATATGCCTAGTTGACAACTAGTTCTTCAATAACCAAAAACTGTTCCCTAGAATGGTTTCTGCTATACCTTAGTTACTATCATTTATTCCTTCCATCTGGAGTCATTTCTTCTCTTCTGTCACAACTGTTAATTAGCCTCTGCCATTTTGGTGACATGACTGGCCAAAAAGGTTTCCAAATCTCACTTAGACTACCCTTCTCATTGAGATTAGCAGTGAATACTCAAAAGCCTGGAATCTTTGAATTTCCTGAATTAATCTTCACCTGACATCTATGCACATTCCTGGCATTAATTGCTGTGACCTTATGAACAAAACTTTTTTTCAACAAAGTATCCTAATATAGCTAAAGTGCATGAATTAGGGACTATTGTCAGGTATCAGTATGGAACCAGCAATTATATATTCCTAGTATGGGTTCTTTATTTTCATTTACTCAATGTTTGTTTTTTGTTGTTGTTGTTTTTTTTGCCAGTCCTGGGGTATAAACTCAGGGATAGAGAATTATTCCTCAGCTTTTTTTTCCTTCAAGGCCAACCCTCTACCACTTGAGGCACAGCATCATTTCCAGTGTTTCTTTTTCTGTTTATGTGGTTCTGAGATATTGAACCCAGAGTTTCATGCATGCTAGGCAATCACCATACCATGAAGCCACTTTCCCATAGCCCTAAATGACTTTCTTAAGATGGCATTACATTTTCATTCTTTAACTATGTATCAATTTTGGCCAGAATTTTTTTTGCTAGAAAAAGACATTGAACACAATACTGAGTACAGTAAGGCTAGATGGACAATGAATAACCGTCTTGGTCTAGCCAGGCACAGCAGGGCTTACCTCATGGAGCTGGTACAACAGACTGAGCAAGATATCTCCTGACAAACAGCACACCTCCAGGATGAGAGGGCCACCTTGGTTCCAGCCACATTGGGACGCTGGGCCACCTCCTCCAGCACCCATTCAACAAGATCCTGTGAGAGAGAGAGAGATTGAAAGAATGTCAGAATTACACTTAATCCTGGTGCAGGTGGCTCATACCTATAATCTTAAGTACACAGGAGGATGAAATATGAGATCATGGTTCATAGCAAACCCGGGCAGGAATGACTATGAGACTGTTATCTCCAAAGAACCACTACAAAACCGGAAGTGGTGCTGTGACTCACTTGGTAGAGCTCTAGCTTTGAGCTGAGGAGCTCTGGGACAGGGTCCAGGCCGAGTTCAAGCCCCACAACTGACAAGAAGTGGACTTCCCACCACAAGAAGTGGACTGAATAGCACCCATTGTCCTAGGGAGCATGGCTGAGAAGTCAGGCCGTGCTTCCTCTCAGCTGGGAGTCATGAATAGGTCACTCGGCTACTCTGTGCCTCAGTTTCCCCAGCTGCAAAAGTGAACAAAGTGAAGGATCCCCTTCCTCATGGGGATAGGGTAATAATGAAAGAAAGCCATGTTTTGTTTCATAATCCCATGCCTGGCGCACCATTAATAACACATACCATCTTATCTCTTTCTGGGTATCTTACTGTCATATGCTCACAGGATTGCTGAGAAGTGTATCTGAAGGCCCCTCCCTTTGCCTGGCCCTGCTCCAGAGATCCCTCTGTATTAATCCCTTGTTTCCTAACAACTGTCACATGAGGAGATTGAAGTCCAATGGTCGAGGCCCAACCCAGAGCTTCACCTGTGGTCAAGAATTGGCTGCCATGGACTGAGTTTGGGACAATCCATCTAAACCAATGACAGAGCATGGCACCACATGTCTACAATTCCAATTATAGAGGACAAGGCCTGGTGGCGCATGCCTATCACAGATAGGAAGACCATGATCCAGCCCAGCCTGAGCATATATTAAGTCTCCATCTCAGAAATCCCCAAGACATAAAAGCTTGGCTTGAATGTTAGAAGACCTGACTGGCAAGCCTAAGGCCTTGAGGTCAAACCCTAATATACAAAAAATAACTAGAGGCCCATTGCCGGAGGCTCTTGCCTATAATCCTAGCTACTCAGGAGGCTGAGATCTGAAGATCACAGCTCAAGATTTAAAGTAGGGTTGGCTTCACCCTTCAGACATCATGATGAGAAGACCTGGAGTCTGGGCTATGCTGTTGTACTCCATAGGAGCAGGGCTCATATCCTTACTAAGTGTTGGCCATGCTCTCTTTCCCCCTGGGAAGCCACCCACTTCAGGCCACACTCCCAGGTCCTCCCAAGCTCCCACTGCCACCAACCAGGCCCAAGAGAGTACACAGCTCCAGGGAACAGAGATCCTTTGGTCTTGTAATTTAACAATGCTGAGTCCTCTTCAAGCCTCTCACCCTTCTAGGCCCCCAGACCTCAGCTGTGAAGCCCATGCACCCCCCAAAGATAGCAGGTAGAAGTTACCAAAAGCATCCAGCCTCCTTGTTACAACCCAATTCTACACACACACACACACACACACACACACACACACACACACATTCAGACCGGTGACAGAACAGAACACTCTTCCTTGCAGCACCTGCAATTTGCCAACAGATCACTCACCTTAGTACAGTCAGGCTGTACAAAGAGAAACATGACCTCTCTTGCTCTGTCTCTCTCTGTCTCTCTATGTATGTCTCTCTGTCTCTCTGATCTCTCTGTCTCTCTTTGTCTCTCCCTGCCTCTGTCTCTGTTTCTGTCTCTGACTCTCTCTGTCTCTGTCTGTCTCTCTCTTTCACACACACACACACACACACACACACACACACACACACACAGAGCTGTGCATCTCCTGAGTTTGTTGGAGACCAGATGGACTGGGAGCACCAGCAGAAGCTGGTAGACATGGGAAATGTGATCAACTTGTGAGAACTTTAGACAGTTGGGGGCGGTGGACAGGCCGATTGTATGTGTGTGTGGGGGGGGGAGGAGGTCTTCCCAGATATTCACCTTCTGTTCTGACCCCAGCATCCTTACCTCCCTGCTGGGTTTTCTGGGACCCTCTTCAGTTGAAAAAGTTTACCAAGCACAGAAGACAAGGTCTCACACAGAAAGGGGGGGTCTATCTTCTGCATCCAACACCCTCACCCCCAGGAAAAAGGAAAAGACCCCAGAAGGCAGGTGTGGGCATGCAGCTCCCCACCTCTGACTAAAGCCTCAGGTTCTCACCAGGGAGAAGGGTGCAGATGTGCTGCTGTGTGGCTCCCACTGCTCCAGGCCGGGGGCTCTTTGGTGCCCACTCCTCATCCAAGCCTGCATCTTCCTGTTTCCTGGGACACTGGCCAGTAGGGATGGGGGTGGGATCCTCAGGTCAACACCCACTCCCACCCCTGGGGCACATTTGCCACAGGGCCTAGCCCAGAGTGTGGGGCACAGTAGAGGTGCAGGTCTGGGCCAGGAGAGGGGAAGGGGGAATATGGGGTGTGGCTTCCATTCTTGTATCCCATTGGTCAGAAAGAACCATGAAAGAATGGGGGTGTGGCTGGAATCCTGTGATGCAGAAAGAATGGGCAGAGTCAAATAATAGCAGAACCTTTCCCAGGAAACTCTGTCCAATCCAGTTGGGAACAAGAGGGTGACCTGCTTTAGCAGGATGGCTGCACAGATTGTTGTATATGGCTGTTTATTGCCAGTCCTGGACCTAGAACTCAGGATTTAGGCACAGTCCGTGAGCTGCTTTTGCTCAAGGCTGCTCCACTACCACTGGAGCCACACGCCTCTACTTATGGATTTGTTGGCACAAGTTGGAGAGGAGTTTCAAGGACTTTCCTGCCAAGGGTGACTGACCATGATCCTCCTATCACAGCTTGGTAAGTATCAAGGAGGACTGGTGAGAGCCACTGGTGCCTGGCTAATCATGGGTCTTGCTGATGTTCTTGGACAGACCAATGAGTTCTCTATCCTCAGGTTAAAGTAGTAGGAGCTGGAGCCCACAATTCAAATCCTGGTCCTGCCACCTCCAAATGGCAGGAGATCCTAAGAAACTCATTTTTATTCATATAATGGAACGTGATGTGTGTCATGATTGAATAGTTCTGGAATGATTCTAGGACAAAATTATATGCAATTATATTATGGTACACTGATCAATTTTAATTAATACTTTATGAAGCATTTAAACAATCACATTCATTTAAATGGGGGCATAATGAAATACCTAAGAATTGGGCATCACATAGTGTAAAGGTGCCAGGACTAGGATTTGAACTCATGGTCTAGGTAACGCTGTTTCACTGTGTGGGAAGGTGAAGCTTGCCTCCTTGACGTCAAGAAATTCAAGTCTGTTCCTTAGGCCTGAAATCGATGCCCACCACTAGAAAACATCCTATTTGTATAAATTTTAAATATATGATTTATATTTATATACATATTTTGACTCCATATTACGTTCAGTGTAGTTATTCACTTTATTTTTTTGTTTTATTCCTGTATTGAATATTCATTTTATTGACTATTATGACACATAGAATAGTGATTACATTGATTACATAGGATATAGGTCTGCATATGTATTCCTCTTCATACCTGACACACAGAACTTTCACAGAAAAGGAAAACGTGTCACCACCTGCTTCTTACTCCACGATTCATTTTTTGGGAGTGTTGACATCTGAACTCATGGCCTACAAGGCCCAATTCATGAATTGGTTAGTGTCAGCATGCCATCCTTGGGAAAACTGAGCTGACAGGCAGTTCCCAGGACCTGAGATCGAGCCCCATCAGTTGACAAAATAAGAACAGATTGACACCCAGATAGTAGTATGCTCATAAATATATATCTTTATAGAGTGACAGAGATGTCTATACATTATTCAGTTATATGGACTATATTCCTACCAATTCTTGGGTATTTATTATGCCTCCATGTAAATAATGTTTTTGTTTTCATCATTAACAAATTATTAAGTAAATTAATCAGTGTCCTGAAATTATTGCATTCCTGTAATATTATTCTTTTAATGATTCATAAATATTAAATGAAATCAGTCTCCTGAAATGATGCTGTCTAATTTTATACGAGCATCATTCATAATCAACTCATTCAACCATGACATTGATAACATTCCATTGTTATTCCTATGGATGGGAACTAGTCTCTTAGTATCTCCTGCCTTTGGTTGGTGCCAGGACGGGGATTCGAAATCAGGACCTACCTTGGCATGTGGGCCTATGGCTTCACCAATAGTCCGCCAACCTTCAGAATTGCAAGGTGAAGTATTCTTTGCAACAGTGTCATTCAGACCCAAGATTGTCACCGGGCTATGAAAGAAAACCTAAAAAAGGCCATCGTGCCATATTTTTTCGGTGCATTTTTTTCCACACAAGGCCTGGGGGTCTAGGATCCCGGGATCAGCTGTGGGTCCAGTGGCTGCAACCCAGCATAGGGTGATTGAAGCTGTTGCCACGACCTGAGTTCAAGCCCCCTGCTGAGGAAAAAAAATTAAAAGAAATTAGCTCCCTGGCTTGCAATTCACCCTGTTTATTCTGCCAGGCTTTGGATTGGAACTCAGGGTCTGGGTAAATCTGCAGCACTGTGGAAGAAGGGGAAGCTCATCATATTTAAAGATAAGGAAGTCAGGCCTGTACTCTAGGCCTGAATTCAAGCCGCAGCCCTGGAAAACATACTATTTGTATACATTGCAAAGATAGGATTTGTACTTACCTATGGATGTTCAGTCCATACACATTTGGTGTGGTTGTTCCTTGTACTTTTTGTTTTATTCATTTATTTACCGTTGATTTTACTATGATGACACCCATTCCGTTTATTACATTGATTACATCCTATTAACATGGCATCTAGATTTTTAGACGTGTACTCCAGCATGCCTGACAACCTGGACTCTCAGAGAAAATAAAAAAGTTGCACACTTGGCTTCATACTCCATGATCCAATTGTTGGTAGTGTTGGGATCTGAACTCAGGGCTTAGCAGGACCAATTGGTGAATAGTTTACGGTGAACACACCAGCCTGTGAGCAACTAAGGAGTTAGGCCATTCCCAGGATCTGACATGGATCCTCAGGATGGGCCACAGTAGTCATAAATTCATTATTTAAACATAGGATCTATATTTACATGTGTGGACAGCATCTTGTATTTGGTGTACTTCTTCTCCTTATTTTCTGTCTTATCCATGGAAGTACTGTGTATTTTCCTGAGCATGTTTACAGATGTAATAGTGTTTACATGGATGACAATCTATTGCTATAGGATTATAGGACTTCCTATGCATTCTCCATCCTAGCTGAGACCCAGGACTTTCACAGGACAGGAAAACAGGTGAATTGATGGGCTTCTCAAATCAGGATTCATCTTTTGACACTGTTGGGATTTGAACTCAGAGCCTAGCAGGCCCAACTGGCAAAAGGGTCAAGGTGAGGACACCCCCCTGTGAGCAACGAAGGAGATAGGCCATTCCCAGAACCTGACATCGAGTCCCAGGGAGGGCCAGGATAGGCATAAATTCATAATTTAAACATAGGATCTATATTTACATACCTGTGAGGGCAGCATATTGCATTTGGTGCACTTCTCCTTATTTTGTGTAGACACATGAAGATATTGTGCATTTTATTGAATATGGTGACAGGTATAACTGTGCTGACATGGATGACCACCTGTTCCCCTGGTTATAGGGTTGCCTATGCATTCTCTATCCTAGTTGAGATCCGGGACTTGCACAAGAGAGGAAAACATGTGCAAAGACTGGCTTCTGACAACAGAATGAATTTTTTGTCAGTACTGGGATGTGAACTGAGGAATGGGTAGCTCTGTTGCACTTTGGGGTAAGGAGAATCTCACAATCCTTGAACACTAGAATGTCAGGCCTGACCCAGAACCTGATTTGAAGCCCCAACACTGGAAAAAAATAACAAGCCCACCTTTTTTAAACATAGGGTTTCTCTTTACCTGCAGGTGTGGTATGCTTCTTGCATTCAGTGTAGTTATTCTTTTAATTGTGTCTTATTCATGGATGTATTGTGTATTTTATTGAGTATGGTGATAGATATAACTGTGCTGACATGGATGACAACCTATTCCCATGGCTATAGAGTTGCCTATATATCATTTCCCATCCTTGCTGAGACCCAGGACTTTCACAGGACAGGAAAACAGGTGGATCTATTGGCTTCTCACATCTAGATGAATCTTTTGGCAGTGCTGGGATTTGAACTCAAGGCCTAGCAGGTCCAATTGGTGAATGGGTCATGTTGAATACAAAAGCCTGTGAGGCACTAAGGAGCTAAGCCATTCCTAGGACCTGAGATGGAGCCCAGATGGGGCCAATATAGTCATAAATTCATCATTTAAACAGAGGATCTGTATTTCCATAGCTGGATGGGCAGCATCTTGCATTCAGTGTAGTGTAGTCATTGTCTTGGTTTTGTGTCTTATTCAGTGATGTATTGTGTATTTCCTTGAGTATAGGATGACAGATATAACTGTGGTGACCTGGATGACAACCTATTCCCATGAGTATAGAGTTGCCTATGCATTCTCCATCCTAGCTGAGTACTTGCACAGCACAGGAAACCTTGTGCAATGGCTTGCTTCTCACATCAGGGTGAATTTTTGGCAGTGCTGGGATTTGAACTTTGGGCCTAGGAGGCCCAACTGCCCAATAGGGCCATGTGATCACACTAGACTGTGAGCCACTAAGTTGCTGGGCTGTTCCCAGAAACAGAGATCGAGCACTAGGGAGGCCACAATTGTCCTGAATGCATCATTTAAACATGGGATGTATATTCAAATCCGTGTGTGGACTGCATTGTTCATTTAGTGTAGTTATCCTATTTTGTATGCTATTCATGGATGTATTGTGTATTTTCTTCAGTAAATGATGACAGGTATAACTGGGCTCATATGATAACAACCTATTCCCATGGCCCCAGGGTGGCCCATGCATTTTCCATCCTAGCTGAGACCCAGGACTTGCATAGGAAAGGAACACAGGTGCAACAATTGGCTTTTGACATTAAGATGAATCTTTTGGCACTGCTGGGATCTGAATTCAGGGACCAGCAGACCCAATTGACGAATGGGTCCATGTGAGCACACCAGTCTGTGAGCCACTAAGGAGTAAGGCTGTTCCCAGAACCTGAGATGGACCCCCAGGTGGGGGTATGGGGGGAGGGCACACAGCAGTCATCCATTCATAAGTTGAAGGTAGTATGCAAATAAGTACACATTTGTATAGAGTAGGAGAGACGATAACCTGTGATGGAATCCAATCTACCATGTGTCTATTGATTCTTGGATCTTTCCAGATGCCTTCATTTCATGACTGTGATGATTATTGTCACGCTTCATCTACACTGCTTTACAAATAAGCGATATCCCATGAGTCTTGCCCATCATTTCCTAGTCACATCATGCATGAAGTACTCATTCAAGGATAAGATCGATCGCATTCCATGACTTTTCCTGGTCCAGAAACCAGTATCTCAGGTTTTCCCGTCATTCAGACCCAGGATGGTCACTTTGCAAAGAAAAAGTTATAAAACCCTGAGCCCTCTACAGCTCCCTACTTTTTCTGCTGTTCTGTTTTTTTTTCATCCTGCAAGCCATCTGGGTCTAGGGTCCCAGGATAGTTTGTGGGTCCCGAGGCTGCCCCCCATCCTAGGGAGAGTGAAGCTGAGTCAGAGTTGCCATGACCTGAGTTCAAGACCCGTGGTTGGCAAAATTAATGAACTAACTAACTAACTAACTGGAAATAATAAAGCTCCCTGGTTTGGAATTTCTACCAGTTTTCTTTCCTAGCCTGGGATTTGAACTCAGAGACTTGATGAATGTGTAGCAATGTGACAGAAGGCACAGAGTTGCCACTACTTGAGTTCAAACCCCATGGCAAGCCAAAATAAATAATTAAGTCACTGACCTCGACAGGGAAAGTTAATTGTGAAGACTGGCGGGAAGGGAAGGTAGGGTGAAAACAAACGACGAAGCAACAATGCTCAATAGGAAATGTACTCATTACTTTGCTCATATAACTGTGACCCCTCTGTACAATATTTTTACAGTAAAAAACATACAAAAATATGTAGTGCTCAAGAAGCACTTTGGGGGTAAGTGAAGGATGTCTGAGTAGCTGTACAATATTCTACACTGATATTTTTAAATATTCATTATGGAACTGAATAAACATAACTGCTTCTGTTACAAATATTAAGTCATTGTCTTGGAACTGGGGCCAGTATTTCTGCCATTGCTGGGATTTGAGCTCACTGTCCAAGTAACTCTTTTGCACCATGGGTGAAGGCTAAGCGTACTGTCCTTGAGGAAAAGATTTTCAAGCTAGAGTTCACAGGGCCTGAATTAAGACCCTCCAATAGAAAAAAATAGTTGTATACATGTGTAATATATGATATATAGGTACATATGTATGTTTATTTTATATTATGATTATTATTATTGATTTTGTATTTAATTTTAATTTATTCATTATATTGTTTATTGTATTTAGTATTATACACATAATATTAATTATGTTTTGTACATCTATCATAAAATTATACACAATAATTTAGTACATTGACTCATGCTCATTTTTCATTAATACTTTATTAAGTGTTGAAACATGATACATAATTAAATCGAGGCATTTGTCAAGTCATCACATGGTTAGAGTCTGTCCCCAGTATGAGCTTCGTCTTATTTAACTTTGGACAACTTCCTATAGTGATTTGTTTAGATGATTTATACTCAGAAGCCTTTTCTTGTGGATAGGCAAGTCGAGGGATGAAATCATAAGGTTGGGGCTGGGAATGTGGCTTAGTGGTAGAGAGCTTGCTCAGCATGCATGATTGCCAGGGTTTGAATCCTCACTGCCACATACTCAGAAAAAGCCAGAAGCTGTGGTGTGGCTCAAGTGGTAGAGGCCTAGCCTTGAGAAAAAGAAGCTCAGAGACAGTACCCAGGCCCTAATTTGAAGCCCCAGGTCTGGCAAAAACAATACGCCAGATTCCAGTGGCTCTGGAAACCTACTTTCTCACGAGGCTGAGATCTGAAGATCACAGTTTGAAGACAGCCTAGGGAAGGAAAGCCTGTTAGACTCTTGCCTCCAATGAACCATCAAAAAACCCCATGTGGCACTGTGGGTCAATTGGTACAGTGTTTGCCTTGAGCTGAATGGCTCAGGGACAGCGCCCAGGCTTCAGTTTGAGACACACAACTGGAAAAAGAGTGAGGGATAATCAAAGTACTTTTCCTATTTGCTAATTATGAGAATACTTTTTGGAAAATGAATGCTGTTGTACACCAGATTTGGAGTCAGACCTCAAGGTTCAAGTGTAGCACATACATAAGCCCAGACTCTCAGACTCTAGCATTATAAACTTGTGTCCTGCAGGGTTCTGAAAGGCCCATTGTTGAAAGGCTTAATATGCTCCCCAAGTCCTTTGTGATAAACAGTTGACTTGTATTGTCAATGTCATTATAGTTCTGAACCTAGCAGAGAACCAATAGCTCAAGCCCATCACACTATCTCAGGAGGCCTAGGTCTCAGTATCACAGGGTGAAAACAGCCAGGGCAGGGAAGTCTAGCACACTCTGACTTCCAGTTCTGAAAGGTCAGATGCTCAAGAGATTCCTGTGTTTCCCTTGGTGATGAGAAGTTACTTACACTCTAAATGTTCTTGGAGTTCTTGAGTTATAGAAGGAAAGAAATATTATTGACCCATCCTGGGTTCAAATGAAGGTCTCAGGATCCAAGCCCTAGCCCTGTTAGCAGGAAGAACTACAGTGTAACATTATTTGAAGGACAGAAAACAGTTTCAAAAGCCAGTCTAGTTGGAGAGACCTAGACCTGCAGGATTAAGAGGCAGAATGTAAACACTCAACAGGGATGTGAGCTGCAAAACCACTTCATTCATTCCAGGCACAACCAGTAATGAGGGAAACCTGAAACATTTTTTAGAGTTACAGCAGGGTCAGGCTTTTCTCAGCCTCTTCAAATGATGACTAATTAACCTTCCTCCCTCAGGTGAAAGGAGCCTCAGGCTATCTTTAGGTTACCAATAGAGAGCCAGTTTAGTGGGGGAGATGGGCGGAACAGAGTAGAAAAATCCTGCTTCCTGGTCTTAGGGAGTGGGTTTTTGACTCTCCATCTGTCCGGTTTGAAGACCTTTCTATCTCTGCCAGTCCATTCTCCTTACTTCATGCTCCAAATCATTAATGCAAATCCTCAGTCCAAGGAGAGGTAGGGCCATTTCTCTTCTGTCTCCAAGCAGCTGAGTTAGAACCTGGATCTGCCCTCTTGACTCTGGGGCGCTTGGCTGCCTGAGAAGTGGGACAGAGACAGTCATCCTGCTCTGCAGTTGTGTGAAAGTGATGCTGGTGTCCTGGCACACTGCAGAAAGCCTCATGACTAGAAAATGTTCCCTTCTTTCCTTCTGATGTGAAAAACAGCTTCATCTATCAACTTTCTTTCTTTCTTTTCTCTTTTTTTCTTTCTTTTTCCTTTCTTTCTTTCTTTCTTTCTTTCTTTCTTTCTTTCTTTCTTTCTTTCTTTCTTTCTTTTTTTCTTTCTTTCTTTCTTTCTTTCTTTCTTTCTTTCTTTCTTTCTTTCTTTCTTTCTTTCTTTCTTTCTTTCTTTCTTTCTGTCTGTCTTTCTGTCTTTCTCTCTCTCTCTCTTTGTTTCTTTCTTTATACCTACTTACCTACCTAGGTAGCTATCTCTTTGCCAGTTGTTGGGTTGAACTCAAGGAATCAAACCCAGGGCTTCTTGCATGCTAGGCAAGCACTCTCTCATTAATCCATATTCACAGCCCCTTCATTTTTTTCTTAATGGTAGTTTTTACGTAAGTATGCTACCATTTTATGTTCTCAAGTTTAATTTTCTGAATACCGGTTACTTCTAAGAAACCTGATCTTCTCTTCCCCTGCCTGATTTGTGACTGTTCCTGCATTGGCCTCATAATAAAATGTAAATAAAGGCTGCTGAGAGCTTCAGTGTGCATCATATAAAGACACAGGCTTAGAACCCTGGAAGAGAAAAGCAATGGGCCTGAAATAAAGAGAATGATGCAGTATGCGCAACTAGCATATCTGAAAAATAAACCAGTAAATAAAATCAGAAGCATTGCATAGTCTGTTTGCAATATACATTGCATAGTCTGTATGTAATATACATACACACATAAGTAGGTAGGCCACTGATACATAAACTTGGCTTTCTCTATTTGAATTTTTTTGTGGCCATCTCGGGGCTTAAACTCAGGGCCTGATGTGTTCCTGAGATGCTTTGCTCAAGGCTGAGGCACTACCACCACCACAGCTCCACTTAGCACCATCTCGTAGTTAACTGGACATAAGCAATTCCCAGGCTTTCCTGCCTGGTAAGGATTGTATCTCCTGCTCAGTTTTCTCTCTCAAAGCAGAAGCTCTACCCTCTGGTCCACTGTTCCCCTTCTGGTTCTCAGGTGGTTTATTGGATAAAATAGTCTCAGAGACTCTCCTGCTCGGCTGGCTTGAATGGCAATCTCCTGAGGAGGCTTCAACTGGTTTACTCAAGAATTCACTGAGGAACCGCTCCACACAAGCCCTTAGTCTAAATCTCGAGGGGTACTAGAGAAAAATGGAAACATTGTTAAACCCAAGTCGCAGGATCCCCACCAAAAAGACCATCGAGAGTCAGACTTTACAGCTGTTTTAATGTTTCACTAAAATGAGCTGCAGCTCGGGCCTCGTCCCACACTCTGACACAGAGGAGCCTAGGTGGAGACCATCAAGCTGAAGATTTGCAGCGTTTATAAAGGCACACAACCAACCAGGTGTTTGGATTACCACCATGTGTTGCTCTGCTAGAAACAAGCAACAAGTGGTCACTGCCTCAAAACTTTAACCCTGCATTTCCCCCCTTTGACTTATAGTCCTGAGACACTATCTTATGGCTCTGGCCCAAAACTAAACTCCAACAGCTCTTGATTTTGAATGGATTATGGTCCCTCTCTGACCTTAGCCATTCTATTAAACAACAATACCAATAACAAGCAGTTCATTTTTCTTTACTTGAGGCATATGCGGAGTGGTTGGGAAGGATGCTTGGAGACTTCCCCATGTTTCCCCACAGTCGTCCAGGGCAAAGTGGTCAGCCAGTCTGGAGTGGAAGCAGTTGATCCAAGCAGCAATGCCATCCACCTTAAGGGCAGTAGGTGTAGCCAGTAGCACCATGTAAGGTCCCTTCTACCAAGGTTCCAGAGATCTCAAGTTGTCCCTTCAAACAAACACCTAGTCCCCTGGTTTAAACAAATTGGGGGCAGGAATAGAAGCAGAATCATATAATGCTCTAAGCTGGGGCCACATCCTCTTATGCACCAGCTCTAAATAGTCAAGCTTACACAGAAATTCAGTATCATCCAAATCAGCAAGCAATTCAGTCTGGAGGCTAGGTTGGGGGTTGTCCATACATTATTTCAAAAGGAGTAAAGCCAAGCTGATAGGGTGAATTTCCTACTCTAAACAGGTCAAAAGGAAGCAGTCATACCCAGTCTGCACCAGTCTCCAAGGCCAATTTAGTTAAGGTCTCTTTTAGAATCCGATTCATTCTTTCTACCTGCCCTGAACTCTGGGGTCTATAAGCACAGTGCAATTTCCAATCTGTCCCCAGTGCTGCGGCTATTCCCTGACTTACTTTTGAGACAAAGGCCCAATGGTGGATGGGAAGCCATACCTGGGTAGGATTTTTTCCAGGATCTTCTTAGCCCGATGTTCCTGGTCTCATGCTTTGTTGGGTAGGCTTCAACCCATCCTGAAAAAGTGTCTACAAAAACTAGCAAATATTTATATCCAAATTTTCCAGTTTTAATTTCTGTGAAGTCTACTTCCTGATACACACCTGGTCTATCTCCACGGAGGCGAGCTCCTTTTGTAATCGGTTGATTGGGGGCATTGGTGAGCTGACAGGCTTTAAAATTTTTAACAATGTCCTCAATGAGTTGATTTCCTTGCCTGATTTTTACTTCTGAGTGTCAGCAAGTGCTGCATTCTTCGGGTTCCCATGTGTGAGACCCAGTGGATTTTCATAAGAATTCCCTTGCCCAATCTTTGTGGCAAGATAAATTTTCCCTCACCAGTTTTCCATCAGTCTTCATTTCTTTCTCTGTTCAGGGGTTAGGCCATGGAAATTTTCTTTATTCACTGCAAATCTTCTTGGGAGTACTGAGGCTCAAGAGCCATAACTTGTGGCCCTGGGTCTACTTCCACTCTGGGCTGGAGGGCCGCCTCCTTAGCTGCCTGATCGACCAAGTTATTTCCTTTGGTTATTGAATCAGTTACCTTTTGATGGTGAGGACAGTGCATAATGGCAATATTTGCTGGTTCCCATAAGGCCTGGATGAGGCTTAAAATTTCTTGTTTGTTTTTAATAGCCTTTCCCTCAGCTGTCAACAGCCCCTTCTCTTGGTAAATGGTTCCATGGACATGCACAGTGGCAAAAGCATACCGACTATCCGTGTAAATATTTAGTCTCTTCCCTTTTCCCATCTGTAGGGCTTTTGTTAGTGCCACTAGTTCTGCTCTTCGTGTAGATGTTCCCTGGGGGAGTGCTTCTGCCCACACTATCTCAGTGTCCGTGGTGACTGCTGCACCTGCGTACCTTTTTCCATCTCAAATGAAACTGCTGCCTTCTGTGAACCAGGTATGCTCGGCATGCGATAGTGTCGTGTCCAACAAGTCTGGACTCTTTTCCTTGGTCTGGTTGCTCTTTTTACACTCAATTTCACATTCTCTGTCCTTCCTTTCCTGTCTTTGCTCCTCTGTCTCTCTCTTATTGTAAACCTTTTCCACCGCAGCTAATGGATCCCTTATAGACTTTTCACCAAGTCTGTTTAGAGCCTGCAACTTTTGCTTTATGTCTGGTTCAGCTTGACTTATATAGGCAAACATAATCATCTGAACCAACTCCTAGGTCTCAAGATATTATGGGGTATATTGACTAAAAGCTTCTATGAGCCACTCAAGATATGTTGATGGACTTTCACTTCCTCCCTGTCTAACATCAAAAACTTTGGCCATATTAGTAGGTTGGCAAGGCGCCACCTTGAGACCTGCCAACAGAGCCTGGTGATAGATGAGGAGTCGCTCCCTACCTTCAACCATATTGTAGTCCCATGTTGGTCGGATCTCAGGAAAATAGGCAGTGATCAGGGCAGGATCCATGATAGGTGCTCCTGTGGGGCCAGGGATGTTTCCGTGCCACCTCTTGGATACAGTCTCTTTCTTCAGTGGTAAAAAAGACCTGTAAAAGCTGACTAAAATCATCCCAATGGGCTGATGAATAAAGTGAATAGTTTAAGCAAACTAATTAAATCCTGGTGTTTCTCAGAAAAGGGGGCATTTTGGGTGTATAGGCATTTTTGTATTGGTCACTGGTAGAAAATGACCAATATTGGAATTGCTGTTGACCATCCACATACACAGGACCTATGGTGCGTAAGAGAAAAACAGCTGTATGAGAAGAGGGGTTGATCCCATGGCATCGTTGAGTGACTGGCCCCTCAGAAACTTTAAGGGCAGGTGCCGAGGATTCTATAGCTCCCTCCTCCTCTTGGTCATTCTCAGATTCTGCAAAAAGAACCTGGAAAGGAGAGCATGGGGGAGGAAACATTTCTTCTTCCAAGTTATCTCCCTGAAAAACCAGGGGGTACCTCTTCTTTACCTCTTCCTCGGTTTCTTTTTGTAAGTCTAGGGGGCTAGACGGAGCGGTGCCCATGGTTTCCAATCCTGTCAGTTGTACAGTCCAAAAACCAATAAACAGTACAAACAAAACACATGCAGGCCTGACAGTTACAAAAAAAAAGCTTACAAGGAGGAGATTTCCCAAATTGGTCCACTGACTCCTGTCATGGCGAGGTTCCCCACCCATGCCCCACAGCAGAAGGAGCAGAGCCACATTGGGCAAGTTAGGCCTCGGTTAGGAGGCCCTCTTGGTCAGTTCCGGCCCAACACCGAAACGACCCCCGTCCCAAAATTCACAAGGCGGTGTTCCAAGAACCCCACCCCCCAGCCCACCCCACACAGTGGGGTTCCAACTCCCACCCCACATGGCGGGGTTCCAAAGACCCCCTCCCCACAAGAGGATGTGGGACATCTCCCAGTTCCTCCAGGGTTGTTGTGCAAGCGCTTCAGCTTCAACAACCCTTTGTACATGGGAGCGGCCATCCTCACAAAGGAAAATGAAAGTAAAACAGAAAACGACAGGACATGACAAATTAACAAAGACAGCGCTGTTTTACCTTTGGAGTCTGAGATCTCAGATGTCTTTGGGGGGATCCCTGAAGGCCTCCACTAATGTTATACCCAGGTTGCAGGATCCCCACCAAGAAGACCATCGAGAGTCAGATTTTACAGTTGTTTTAAAGTTTTATTTAAACGGGCTGCAGCTCAAGTCTCATCCTACACTCCAACACAGCAGAGCCAAGGAGGAGAACCCCAAGCTAAAGATTTGCATGATTTATAAAGGCACACAACCATTGAAGAGCCTTTTTGCTATTCGTGGAATTTTATTGTTCCACATGAATTTTTGGATTGCCTCTTCTATTTCCTTGAAGAATGTGGTTGGAATTTTGATAGGTATCGCATTAAATATGTAGATAGCCTTGAGAAGTACTGTCATTTTCATGATGTTAATCTTTCCAAACCAGGAGCATGGGAGATTTTCCCATTTTCTAAGTTCTGTTTTGATTTCCTTTTTCAAGTTATTAATGTTTTCATCATTGAGGTCCTTCACTACTTTGATGAAGTTAATTCATAGGTATTTTATTTTTTGTGGGGCTATTACAAATGGAGTTGCTTTCCTAATTTCAGCCCCTCTTTTCTCATTGCTGGCATACAGAATATCAATACCAAATTTTAAACTCTACTATAAAGCCATAGTAATCAAAATAGCTTGGTACTGGCACAAGAACAGACCTCAGGACCAATGGAATAGAATTGAAAACCCAGAAATGAACCTACAGACATATAGCCATCTAATATTTGATAAGGGAACTAAAAAATAGAATGGAAGAAAGACAGCCTCTTCAGTAAATGGTGCTGGAAAAATTGGTTAACTACTTCTAGCAAACTAAAGCTAGATCCTTATATATCACCCTGCACCAGAATCAACTCCAAATGGATCAAAGACCTCGGAGTCAAAGTAGACACTCTGAAAACATTACAGGATGGAATAGGAGAAACCCCAGGTCTCCTTGGCGCAGGCCAAAATTTTCTTAATAGAGACCCAGAAAATCAAAGAAAGGTTGGACAAATGGGATTGCATGATGTTGCAGAGCTTCTGCATGGCAAAGGACATACCTAGCAAGATCAATAGAAAACCCACGGATTGGGAGAAGATCTTCACTAGCCATACAATGGACAAGGGTCTCATATCTAAAATATAATTGGAACTCAAAAAATTAAATCCCCAACAACAAATCCTCAAAGAAACAACTGCCCAATAAATAAGTGGACTATTGACTTAAAGAGAAACTTCTCTGAAGAAGAAAGAAGGATGGCCAATAGACACATGAAGAAATGCTCAACCTCCCTAGCCATAAAAGAAATGCAAATCAAAACAACATTGAGATACCACCTCACTCCAGTTAGAATGGCAAAAATCATGAACTCTAATAACAACAAATGCTGGAGGGTATGTGGACAGAAGGGAACCTTACTTCATTGTTGGTGGGAGTGTAAACTTGTTCAACCAGTTTGGAAAGTAGTATGGAGGTTCCTCAAAAGACTCCACATAGAGCTCCCTTATGACCCAGCAGTCCCACTTTTGGACATGTACCCAAATGTTTACAAACAAGACCACACTAAAGCTACCAGCACAACTATGTTTATTGCAACATTATTTACCATAGCTAAGATATGGAACCAACCCAGATGCTCCTCAGTAGATGAATGGATCAAGAAAATGTGGTATATATACACAATGGAATTCTATGCCTCCATCAGAAAGAATGACATTGCCCCATTTGTCAGGAAATGGAAAGACTTGGAAAAATTTATATTAAGTGAAGTAAGCCAAGCACAAAGTAACATAGGTCCCATGATTTCCCCTATTTGCAATATCTAGTATGTGTGTGTGTGTGTGTGTGTGTGTGTGTGTGTGTGTGTGTGAGCACATGACAGTGTGTGTGTGCGGGAGTGTGTGTGTGCGTGCACACACATACATGAGTCCTGAAGCTTGACCTCAGGGCCTGAGCACCGTACCTAGTTTCTCTTGTATAATGATATCCCTCTCTCACTTGAGCCACAGAGCCTCTTCAGGCTTTGTCCTAGTGATGTGCTCCTGAGAAATGAAGCCCAGGATTTCATATATGGAAAGCACTCTACCACTAAAGCACATTCCCAGCCCTCTACTTCAGCTTTGTTAGTTTAGTTCTGTCTTTTTTTATTGTTGTTGTTGTCAGTTGAATGAGATGAAGTCTTGGCCTGGGTGCTGTCCCTGACCTCTTCAGTTCAAATCTTGTGCTCTACCACTTGAGCCACAGAGCTTCTTCTGGTTTTCTGGTAGTTCATTGGAGCTATGTTTCTCAAGGACTTTCCTGCCTAGGCTAGCTTTGAACCATGATCCTCAGATCACATCCTCCTGAGTAGCTAAGATGAGAGACATGAGCCAAAAGCACCCAGCTTCCCCTTCAGGTTCTTAGTAGTGAATTGGAGATAATAGTCTCATGGTACCTTTTGTGTCTGAGATAGTTTGGAACCCAGATCTTTAGAACTCAGCTTCCTGAGAAGGCAGGATGAGAGACCAGCTACTGACCCCTTGGCTGTGGCCTCTGCTGCAAGGGAGTCCATGGCTCCACGTGGTGGAGTGCTAGCCATGAGCCCAAGACGTAAGGGTCAGCGCTTAAACCCTGAGTTCAAGGTTCATGACTGAGAAATAACAAAACAAAACCATTGTCTGCTGTAGACAATTCACTAATCTTCGGTAACACATAATTTTATCCCTGACATGGGGACCTATCTGAGCCTCAATATTCTTGTCTGTATAATCATCTAAGTTGTGGAGCTCTTACATAGACAAGATGTAAGAATGCACCCGGTTAAGGACACAGCACATGGCACTCGTTGCACCACTCAGCACACAACATCCTGTTAAAGACTCAGCACCCAGCACCCAATGCAGGACTTAACACACTGCATCCTATGAAAGACTCAGCACATAGCACCCTGTGCGGGACTCAGAATAGAGCACCCTATGGAGGACTCAGCACATAGCTCCATTCCACAAGCTGTCATTAGAATTAGGGTGCTTTCATCAGTATCACCATTCTTTGAGGAAAATTTTACAAACCATACAAGTTCACATCTAATGGTTTAGTGGGGTGTTTTTTTGGGGGAGAGGTTGTTAGTCATGGGGCTTGAACTCAAAGCATGGGGTACTGTTCCAATAACATTTGCTCAAGGCTAGAGCTCTACCTCTTGGAGCCACATTTTGAGGTGTCTCTCAGACTTCCTGCAAAGACTGGGTTTTAAAGCTCCTGAGCAGCCAGGATGATGGGCATAAGCCAGGATGATATGGGTAACCCGTGGAGCTGGGTTGCAGCGGTTTACATGTGGTTAAGTCAGGTTAGGTGGCTGCTGTCAGCACCAGTCTCCTAGCTTGATCTGTAATGAGGTATTTGAAGTTCTGTCCTTCTATAATTGCAGTTAGACCATTCTACCTTTTTTTGTTATCAGACCTGGGGCATGAGTAAGAGCTTAGACACTGTCCCTAAACGTTTGTGCTCAAGGCTAGCACTCAATTGATTGAAAGACAGCAGAACTTCTGGGTTTCCTGTTTTGTGGCACTGAGGAATCGAACCCAGATCTTCGTGCTTATTAGGGGAGCACTCAACCACTGAGCCTCAGGAGTGAATGAGGTACAAATAGATAGAGATTGCTGTATATAAATATTATATATACAAAATGAGATTTCTGCATATTATTAAACTATAGATAATATTACTACCAATTATTAGGTATTAAATTATGTCTCCATTTAATGATGTGTCCCAGTTAACAATTAATAAAGCATTAATTAATAATTACTCAACATCCCATTATTGTTTATCATATATGTACATATATCCATATATATAATTAGATATTTCATAGAATGAGACCAATGTCTATATATTATTAAATTATGCATCATGTGTTACTACCAACTATTAGTTATTTAATTATGTCTCCATGTAATTTTTATTCTGTTAATGCTTAATAAAATATCAATTAAACTTAGTGCACATCCTACACTTACTGTATCTAATTTTATCCTAGAATGATTCACTACTAATTCAATCTGTTTATTATTTACTGTAGTGGCAATTCTTCAACCTATGATGTTTTTTACCTTTATTACATCCTATTACATAGAATATAGATTTGCATCCAAATTATACATCCTACCTGACACAGAGCACATTCACAGAAAAGGAAAACGTGTCATGCTCAGCTTCTCACTCCAAAATTACATTTTGGCAGTGCTGGGATCTAAACTCAGGCAAAGAAGGCTCAGTTCATGAATGGGTGACTGCCAGCACAGTAGCCACTAGTCAATTCAGCTGCCAGGCAGTTCCCAGGCCCTGAGATAGTGCCCTGTATGTTGACTCCAAATTGTGCTTAATGAAGTTATTCATTTTTTATTCATTTACCATTTATTTTATTGACTGCTACAACACATGGAATATTTACTACATTTATTAAATAAGATATAGAATTGCCTATGCATGAAACTTCACACCTGACACCCAGGACTTTCACAGAAAAAGAAAACATGTGTCACCCTGTGTCTTACTGCACGATTCAATTTTTGTGAGTACTGGCATCTGAACTCACAGCCTACAAGGCCCAATTCATGAATGGGTGAGTGTCAGCATGCCAGCCTGAGGCAGATTGAACCGGCAAGCAGTTCCCAGCACCTGAGAATGAGCCCCAGGGGTTGACAAAACAAGAACAGATTGACATGCAGATGGTAGTACACAAATAAATACAGATCTTTATAGAGTGCCAGAGATGTCTATACATTATTCAGTTATATAGGCTACATTCCTATTAAGTCTTGGGTATTTATTATGCCTCCATGTCATTAATATTACTGTTTTCATCCTTAATTAATTATTAATTATATCAACCACTGTCCCGAAACTATTGTGTCCACATAATTAATAGTATTCTTTTAATGTGCCAAAAAATATTCATTAAAATCCTTCGGACTCCTAAAATCACTCTCTAATTTTATACTAGTATCATTCAGGAACAACCAATTAAACCTTGACATCCATAATCTTCCATCGGTATTCCTATGAATAGGAACGAGACTCTTAGGATCTCCCTCCATTGGTAGGGGTCAGGACCCAGCTTCGAACACAGGGCCTATGTTGTGGTGTTGGCCCATGGCTTCCCTGAAAGCCCGACAGCCTTCAGCAATGGCAGGTTACCAACACTTTTCAGCCCTGTCTTTTAGACCCAGGATGGTCACTTTGAAAAGAGAACAAATGTAAAATCGGCAGACATCTGAAAGTTACTGGGTTTTTTTCTGTGTCGTTTTATTTATTTATTTTTCCTGTCAGCCTTTGAGGCCCAGGAACCTAGGTTCGGCTGTGGGTCCAGTGGCTACAACCCAGCCTAGAGTGATCAAAGCTGAGGCAGAGCTGCCATTGAGCTTGACAAAATAAAAATACATACATGCATACATACATATATACATAGATACATTAAAAATATTTAAATAATTATGAGGCTACTTGGCGTATTCGAGCCATTTTTTCTGCCGAGCCTGGGATTTGAACTCAGGGCTTGGGTAAATCTGCAGTATTGTGGGGGATGGGAAAACTCACAATGCTGGAAGACAAGAAAGACAGGTCTGTTCCCAGGGTCTGAATTCAAGCCCTAGCACTGGCAAAAATAATATTCGTATACATTTTAAAAACATGATTTATATTTACATATGCATGTTTATGACATATTGCATTTAGTGTAGGTATTCATTTTATTTTGTTTTTTATTTATTTATTATATATTTTAGAGAGTATGATTACATGTATAACATTATTTACATCCTATTAAATAGAACACAGATTTGACTATGTATTATACATCATTCCTGAGACCCAGGACTTTCACTGATAAGGAAAACAAGTGGGACAATTGGCTTCTTCTACCACGATTAAGTTCTTGGCAGTTCTGTGATTTGAACTCTGGGCCTAGAAGGCCCACTTCATGAATGTGTCAATGTTAGCACACCAGTCTGACACAAGTGAAGTTGTCAGGCAAATTTGAGGACCTGAGATAAAGCCCTAGGAGTGGCCAATATATAAACAGATAGATATGTATATTGCAGGGTGTGTATTTACATATGTATATGTATCTATAAATAAAGTTATAGAGAGAGACAGATAGACATTTATATAGATTCTACTGTATAGTGATGTCTATATCTTATTTTTATATACTCTATTATTATGAATTATTTGGTCTAAAATTATGCCTCCATTAATTAATCATAGTGGGAGACGATAAAGTATTAAATTAATCAATGACCTATATTTATTGCGTACAATCTTATACTACAATGACTAGCTAATTAGTAGTTCAATTGGTACATTACAAAGATTCTATTATTGTTCTTATAGATAGGAACGAGTAGGTGGAAGTCCCAGGATCAAACTCAGGGCCTTGGTTTCTGGGTTGGGCTGAGGCTTCACTGACAGCATGCCAACCTTCAGCCATGCAAGGTCATGTACAATTTTCAAGCCGAGTCATTGAGATTCAAGATGATCACAGTGCAAAAGAAACAAAGGTAAAACTGTTGTCTAAAACTTCCTGGTTTTTCCTCCTCCATCTTGGTTGGTTTATTTTTTTGTCAGAGCTGGGAGTTGAACACGGGTCCTAGGATCCCTGGATCATCTGTGGGTGTAAAAGCTGCACCCCAGCCTAGGATAATCAAGGCTGAGGAAAAGTTGTGGTGACCAGAGTTCAAGCTCCGTGCCTGCCACTCCAAAAAAGTTAAGGTCCTGGATAGGAGTTTGGGCCATTTTATCTGCCATACTTGTAATTTGAACTCAGGGACTGGGTAACTCTATTGTGCTCTGGGTGATGTGAAAACTAACCTCCTAGAAGAAAAAAAATCCAGAGCATTACCCAGTGTGTGAATTCCAGCCCTAGAACTGGCAAAAATATTATTTATATACGTGTATAATATATATCAAATATATGTAGTTGCACAGATATTACATATTGTACCTAGGACACAATATTACCACAGAAAGGAAATCAGGTCAACATTGGCTTCTTACTCCACCTATTGACTTTGGCACTGCTGGGATTTGAACTCAGGGCCTGAAATGCCTAATTCATCAAGGGGTCAGTTTAAGCACAGCAGCCTCAAACAAATTCAATGCCAGGCAGTTCCCAAGACCTGAGTTCTAGCCCCAGGAGTGGTCAATATATAAATAGAGAAATGTATAAATTGCTGCAAATACATGTATATATATATAGAGAGAGAGAGAGATGTATATGTATATTCCACTGTACATTTAAATATAAATATATTATAGAATGTGAGATGTCTGTATATTATTAAATGGCATTTAACATATTACTAATAATTATTAGGTATTAAATTATTCCTCCATTTAATGAAGTATCATGGATTAAGGCACAATAAAGTATTGCCTTGTGTAAATGGAGCTCAGAGTCAATTTCTAGGCTCATAGTTCAAACCTCAGGATCTGCACTAAAAAGAAAGAGCCAGTAATTCCATGTGTCTGTGTATATATGCATGTATTTCTATCAGTGAACATCCATAGTCATTAGGAAAAATAGCACCCAACTAAGAAATTTGCTTTGAATTGAATGATATCATAGCACAGAGAGTGCTTTCAAGATAGTGCATGTCCTTGGTCAAAAAATTAAGACACTGGCTTGGAATTTGCACCATTTTTCTGGCAGGCCTGGGATTTCAACTCAGGGTCTGATTAACGCTTTGGCACTGTAGGGGAAGGGAAACTCACCATCGTTGAAGACAAGAATTTCAGACCAGTTTCCAGGGCCTGAATTCAAGCCCCAGCACTGGAAAAAATAATATTCATACATGAGATCTATTTACATACATGTGTTTACTCCCTATGACATTTATTACCCTTATTTATTTTTTATTTATTTTATTTAGTATTATTACATATATCACATTTATTTCATTTATTACATCTTATCACATGGATTTATTTGCATATGGATTATACATCATCCTGAGACCCACAACTTTCACAGAGAAGGACAAAAATGGGTCAAAATTGGCTTCTGACTCCACATATAAACTTTTGGCCATGCTGGGATTTGAACTCACAGCCCACAATGCACAAATCATGAATGGGTCAGTTGTAAAAGAAAAGCCTTTGGCAAACTGAACTGCCAGCCAGTTCTGAAGACCTGTGATCAAGCAATAGTAGTGGCGGATAGATAGATAGATAGATAGATAGATAGATAGATAGATAGATAGATAGATAGATAGATAGATAGATAGATAGATAGATAGATAGATAGACGTGTAGTTTGCTATGTATATGAGAGAGAATGTGAGAATATTGAATTATATGTATTATGAATTATTAGTTATTAAATTATGGCTCCTTTTAATGAAGTATCATGGTTGAATACTTATTAAAGCATTAATGTAAAAGTAGTCAGTATTCCATAATTGGGAGAATCATACCATGTTTCTAGAATGGAAGACATTATCCAATACTTTTTGTGTGGCATTCTATAAGAGAGTTATTAACTAATTGCAAATTTAATTGTTACTTTTATAACATTTCATTAGGCATTCCCATGGATAGGAATGATTTTCTCAAAATCTCCCTCCATTTATAGGTGGCAGTACTGTCAGTTTAACTCCAGGCCTGGGTATTTTACTTTGAAATGCAAATGATTGGAATTACACTGTGAAGATTTCAGATTGTCAGGATGAAAGCAAAGAATGAGAAGGAAAGAAAGCCAAGTGTCAGTGGATCCTACCTGTAATCCTAGCTCTTCAGGCAGCTGAGAGGTAGAGAATGCCAGTTTGAATTCAGCCAGGACAGGAAAATCCACCACACTCTTATTTCTGAGGGATTACAGGAATAAAAAATTCCCATGAATGGGGCTATGGCTCAAGGGCAGAGCGTTAACCTTAAGCACAAGAACTCAGGGACAGTGCCTAGGCTCATAGTAAAACTCCCAAACCTGGCAATTAAAAAAAAAAGCCAGTAACAACATGTCTCCCCATGTATGTATGCATGTATTTCTATTGGTGAAGGTCCAGAAGCCCTATAATGAAAGGCATCCAGCTAGGAAATTTGCTTTGAATAAAATGATTTCATAGCACAGAGAGAGTTTTCAAGACAGTGCATCTTCGGGCCTCCTCTCACTGTTCCCATTGTAGCCTGAGGTTTTCTCCACATCGGGGACTGCTGGAAGAAGACTTCCTCATTATTGGAACAGGCAGACAAAAGGCCTCACTCCTGTAGAGCTGAGTGACAAAAAAATCTTTCTAGGCCAATTAGTGAGGAGTGTGGGTGGGCTCTGAAGGCCAGGAGAAAAAGGCCTCTTTGTATCTCAAGCTATCTCTCTGCCGAGAGCTCTGTTGTGACAGGAAGACTTCAATTGTGCCACCTCCCGTGGCAGGCCAAGTTCCCTGCACTTATCCTGTATTTGTTAGACTATGTTCCAGTGTTGAAATAACCTGATACAATTAATTCAAGGGTCCTTTTGGCAGACAACTAAGGAGCTGAATCTAATAAAATGATTCATTATTGGCAATGATGCTTCCCTGGGTTTCCAGAAGCTTGCTAAATCAAAGTACATGTGTAATATTACTATGCTTCATGTCATCTAGGGCTGGTGAAACTCATCAGGTTTTGAAACTTTGACCTCTCCTAGTTGGGCCCTGGGTGGCTGTGTTTCAGGGTTGAACACAGGACCTGGATACTGACCATGAGCTCAGAGCAGAAGCTCAGTGCTTTATAATTTCTTGTCACAGCTTCACTTCTGTTATCTGTGTGTGTGTGTATGTGTGTGTGTGTGTGTGTGTGTGTGTGTGTGTGCATGTATGTGTGTTCATACACTTGTCCTGGAGCTTCAACTCAGGACCTGAACACTGTACCTGAGTTTCTCCTGTACAAGGATAGCACTCTACCACTTGAGGCACACAGCCACTTCAGGCTTTTTTCTAGTGTAGTACTAAGGAATCAAACCCAGGGATTCATACATGCAAAGCACTCTACTCCTAAGACACATTCCCAGCACTCTACTTCAGGTTTCTTTCTTTCTTTTGTTGAAAGTTGGAGGAATTTAAGTCTAGGCCTGGGTGCTGTCCTTGAGCTCTTTAGCTAAAGTCAATCACTCTACCACTTGAGCAACAACACCCCTTGAGGTTTTTGGTGGGTCACTGGAGAGAAGCATCTCAAGGAATTTCCTGCCCAGGCTGGCTTTGGACCGTGATCCTCAGCTCTCAGCATCCGGAGTACCTAGGATGACAGGCACAAGTCAGCAGCAACTAGCTTCCACTTCAAGTTCCTAAGTAGTGAATAGGAGATAAAAGTCTCATGGGACTTTTTGTGTCTGGGATAGTTTTGAACCCAGATCGTCAGATCTCAGCTTCCTGAGTAGGCAGGATGACAGACCTCAGCTACTACACGTCTAGACTGTAACACTCTGTTGCAAGGGGGTCCTTGGCTCCACGTGGTAGGGCGCTACCCATGATCCCCACTGGTAAGTGTCAGTGGCTAGGCCCTGAGTTCAAGGTTCATGATCAAGAAATATAATACAAAACAATTGTCTGCAGGAGACAACTCACTAGAGTTAGGTGCATACATAATTTTGGCCATGAAATGGTGCCACAAGTTTCTCATCTGCACAATCATCTTACTTGTGGAGCTCTTACAAGAACCAGATGAAAAAATGCACTCCAAGAAGTACCCAGCACACAACAACTCATGAAATACTCATCACATAGCTGTAGCCCACATAATATCATTAGAATTAGGGTGCTTTCATCAGTATCATCATTCTTTCAGAAACACACCACAAACAGTCCAAATTTAGATTTTGGAGGGGTGAGGTTTTTTTTTGGGGGGGGAGTCAGCCACGGGGATTGCACTGAAATGTTGGGGGTACTGTCCTAAGGTCTTTTGATCAGGCTAGAACTCTGTGACTTTCAGCCACAGCTCAGAGTTTCACAGACTTCCTGCCAAGCCTAGGTTTTAAACCCACCACTGTCAGATCTCAGCCCCCTAGTATCTTGGATGACAAGGTGAGCAAGCCAGCAGCATCTAGTTGATGGAACTGGGTTCCAGCGGTTTACCTCTGTCTAATTCAGGTTAGATGGCAAATGTCAACACTAGATTCCCAGCTTGCTCTGTGATGAGGTATTTGCAGCCCTATCCATATATAGTTGCAGTCAGAACATTCTATCTTTTCCTTTTTTATTTTTTGTTTTGATGCCAGTCCTGGCTCTTGAGTAAGAGTCTAGACACAGTCCCTAAGCCTTTATGCTCAAAGCTAGTGCTCAAGTGTTTGAGCTACAGCAAAACTTCTGGATTTTTCTATGCAAATGGTAGTGAGGAATTGAACCCACGGCTTCGTACTTACTAGGCGAGCACTCTACCACGGAGCCCCAGTAGTCACAAGTGTATAAACAGATAAATGTGTAGATTGGTAGACAGACAGACAGATAGATAGATAGATAGATAGATAGATAGATAGATAGATAGATAGATAGATAGATAGATAGATAGATAGATAGATAGATAGATAGATAGATAGAGATATATTTAATGAGAGATGTCTGTAAATTATGAAATTGCATATATGATATTTCTATCAAATATTGCCAATTAAATTATTCCTTCCTTTTTTAAGTATCATGATTGACTACATAATAAATTATTAATTGAAAATTAGTCAATGTAGTATACCTGTTGTGTATAATTTTCTAATATAATTGTACACTAACTACTAATGTAATTGTTATTTTTACAACATTCCATTTGTACAGATGTCTATTGGAAAGTGTTTCTTAGAATCTCCCGACAGCCATTCATTAGTGGGAGTCCCGGGATTCAAGCTCCAGACCTAAGTTGCCGATTTCGGCTTGGCTTCCCTAATAGCCTGCCAAACATCAGCAATGTAAGGTCATGTACATTGTCTGGGCATTGTTATTTAGACCCAGGATGTTACAATACAAAGGAAAAAAAAGTGTAATCACCTCATTGAACTTCTCAGTTTTATTTTTTTCCTTTTTATTTCTTTTGCCAGCCTTGAGATTTGAACTCGGGACCTAGGATCCCAGGATTGGCTTTGGCAGAGATGCCAAGACCTGAGTTCAAGCTCGGTACTTGGCCTAAAACCAAATAATAATAACAATGATAACAACAACAACAATAACAATAATAATATGACGCTGGCTTGGTATTTGCACCATTATACTGGCAGGCCTGGCATTTAAACTCAGAGTCTGGGTAACTCTGTGGCACTGTGGGTGAAGAGGAAGATTGCCTTCCTTGAAGACAAGTTCAGAAAAGTTCCAAGAGCCTGAATTGAAGCCCCAGTACTGGAAAAAATGATACTCATATATGAGATCTATTTGCATACATGGGTTTACTCCATATGACATTTATTACCCTTACTTGTTTAATATTATTGCACATAAATCATTTATTTTATTACATCATATTACATATACTGAGACCCAGAACTTTCACAGAGAAGGAAAAAAATGTGTCAAAATTGGCTTCTTACTCCATGAATACATTATTGGCCATGCTGGAATTTCAACGCACGGCCTAAAATGCCCAATCCATAAATGGGGTCACAGATTTAGCGCACCAGCCTCCAGAAAACTGAGCTGCCAGGAAGTTCTGAGGACCTGTGATCAAGCCACAGTAACGCCAAATATATATACATATATATATATATATATATATATATATATGTATATATATATATATATATATAGACAGAGGGAATGTGAGGATATTATTAAATTATATATTATTACAAATTATTAGTTATTAAATTATGCTTCCATTTAATGAAGTATTGAAGAGTTGAAGTAACTCCATTTTGAGGCAGCAGCCATTCTGTCCTTTATGTTAAATTATGAGTGACCCAGAGCAAACATAAATTCCAGGAACTGACTTGTCCATGTTGAAGTTAACCAGAGCTCACATAAATCCCAAGGACAGAGTTATCTGTGGCCACAAACTTCCCTTGCTTCACAGATAACCCCCTGCCCTTTATTGCCCTAGCCCAAATGGTCTGATAACCCCCTGCCCTTTATTGCCCTAGCCCAAATGGTCTGATAACACCCTGCCCTTTAATGCCCTAGCCCAAATGGTCTGATCACCCCCTATCACCCCTTATCACCCTAGGATGTGCTGTTAACACATCTGGTTACTGTAACTTTGTAGTTTTTGCCTTTATAAGCCCTATGAAATTTCAGCTCTGGGCTTCCTCTTAAGCTCCACTGTGTCGGTGTGTAGGACGAGGCCTGAGCTGCAGCCTGACTGAATAAAGCATTGCTTTTGTATTTCGGAACGTCCGACTCTCGGTGGTCTTCTTGGTGGGGGTTCTGCGACGGGGGCACTTCAGTATCATCATCTAATACTTATAAAATCATTAATAAAAATCAGTCAATATCCTTAATCATACCATGGTGCTAGAATGGAAGATATAAATTCAATAATTTTTGTGTGGCATTCTAAAGTAGATTCATGAATTAACTGCAAATTTAATTATTACTTTCATAACATTCCATTAGCATTCACATGAATAGGAATGAGTTTGTTAGGATCTCCCTCCATTTGTGGGTAGTAGTCCTAGCATTCGAATTCCAAGCCTGGGAAGTATACTTCTAATACAAACCATTGGAATGACACCTTGAAGATTTCAGATTGTCACGAAAAAAAAAGAACAACAAGAGGAAAAGGAAGCCAAATGTCAGTGGCTCTTGCCTGTAATCCTAGCTCCTCAGGAGGCTGAGATGCCAAGTTGAATTCAGCCTGGGTAGGAAAGACCGCGACACTCATATTTCTTAAGAGATCACAGGAAATCAAAATAAAATAACAACAAAAAAACCCTGAGTGGACCTGTGGCTCAAATTGCAGAGCACTACCCTTGAGCAAAAGTCTCAGGGACAGGGCCAGGATGAGCATTCAGCAGGTTGGCCATGCCCAGCCCCCCAAACTGGGCAAGCTGGAACACGCCCTCAGAGAGTACTAAGTCTGAGCAGGCAGCTTGAATAAGCATCCTTCACTGCAATTTAAGAACTGAAGCTATGAAAGCTTTGCCTGGGCTGGTGTGTGCAACTGGTGTGTACAACGGGTGCATTATGTCCTGGCACTTCTCAAGGGAAACCACAATTCTTAGGCTGTAGGAGTTGTTGAAGGTTGTGGCTCTATATCCTCTATCCCTCATTAAGCTGTGAGCCTAGGTCTCTGGGGCCTGGTGGCCATCAGTCATTCATCATTCTTCATTGCTGAGTCTCAGGCTGGTCCCAAATCCTGGGAAAGATAGGAAATAGCCAGCAATTTCTGTGCCAAAAGGGGTAATCCAATAAATCCCACCATCATAACTCCCATTAGAAGTAAGCCTTGGGCTTCGAATGTGGCTTACTGGTAGAGTGCTTACTTAGCACACATGAAGCCCTGAGTTCAATTCCTTCCTACCACAGAAACAGAAAAAGCCAAAAGTGACACTGTGGCTTAAGCAATAAAAGTGCTAACCTTGAGCAAAAAAAGGTCAGGAACATGCCCAGACCCTGAGTTCAAACCCTAAGATTGGCAAAATAAAACAACAACAACAAAAACAGGAACAAAAAAACGTGAGCATAGTGAGACATATTCTTCTGGGACATAGAGGAGGGCCGAGGTTATGGGTAATAGGTAGAAGGCAGGTGCTGTTTGCTCACTCCTGTAACCTTAGCTACTCAGGAGGCTGAGATCTGAGGATCCCAAATGCAAGCAGGAAAGTCTATATGAGATTTTTTTCTCCAATTAAACACCCACAAAGCCAGAAGTAGAGCTGTGGTTGAAGTAGTAGAGTGCTAGTCTTGAGCACAAAAGATCAGGGATAGCATCCAGGCCCTGAATTCAAACCCTAGGAGTGGCACAGGCACACGCACACACACACATACACACACATACACACACACACACACTCACACATACACACACACACCAAGATAGAGAATTTGACAATCAACCTGCACAAATTCCACCTCTAGAAACTCAGTATTTTTTTAAAAAAAAGATGGAGAAGGGAAGGAAAGACTTGCTCCAGGAAGTGATATGACCAGTGCCAAAATTCCACAGGAGTTCTAAGTTGTGAAACAGGACAGAGAGCCTCAGGCACAAGGTACAGCATGGGCAAAGGTCCTGAGGTGTGGTGTAGAGCAGGTTGTGTGGATGGAATGATGGTTATGTGGCTTGAGACAAGTCTGGCAGAACACTGAAGGCTGGGTCAAGATTTGTACTTGAGTCACAAGTAGAGCAGAGGGTGGGGTCCCAGAATGAGGCCCAGGGAAATATTAGCTTGACATTTCACCAAAGACCCCAGCCAATTTCTGTGGCTGGAAGCCTATTTTTCACAGCTCCTGACCCTCAGGCCCTCTTTGCATGGAGGAGTCAGGGCAAATGCAGGGAAGAACTCTTCTTAAGAAAAGCTTCTAGCCCAATGCCACCAGTGGCTCAACCCCCGTAAATCCTAGCTACTCAGGAGACTGAGATCAGAGATTGTGGGTCAAAGCCATCTCAAGGGAGGAAAGTTAGTGAGACTTTCTTGCCCATGAACTAACAAAAGCCAGAAATGGAGCTTTGGCTCAAGTGGTAGCATGTCCTCATTGAGAGAAAACATTAAGAGCCTATAGGCCAGACCCTGAGTTCAGGCCCCAGTACTGGCACCTAAAAAATAAAGAAAAGCTTTCAGGAGCTCCTAGTCCACTGTGGTGAATGGACAGATAGGCCAGGCATGGGTGGCTTATGTTGGTCCTCCTAGGACATCAGGAGGCTGAGATGTGAGGATTGCCATTCAAAGCCAGCCTGGGCAGGAATGTCCGGGAGACCATGATCTCCAAGGATCCACCAGAAAACCAGAAGAGGCTGAAGTGCTAAGCTGAAGAGCTGAGAGATGGTGCCCAGGCCCAGACTTAGAACCCCATGACCAATACCTGGCCTGCTTTGACCTCATGTTGTGGCTCTAGCAAGTATTTTCCAGTGGGCTCCTGATGGTCTTCCAATGTCTATGTGTCCTACAAATCTTGAGAGCAGCCTCCTTGAAGGCCTTTGCCTACAGAGCAGGACACAGTACCAGAAAAGGTCATGCCTTGTGGCATGCAGGTCATCCACCGGTCATCAGAAGGGCATCTGTCATGAGTGCAGTGTGGATCTGAGCACTAAATCGACGTCTCAGACCACGGTTCTGGGCCAGAAGGGGTAGACCAGGTAAGGCCAGCTCACAAGAGAATCACAAGAATGTGAATTTGTCAGGCACACCTTGGGCAGATTTTGAGTTGGGCTCATGAAAGACTTGTAGGCTGAGGAACAAAAGCAGGTTTGGCTGCTGCTTGTAGCAGTCGCTATATTCCAGGAGTCCCAGGACTCGGAGCCCTGCTTAACTCACCAGTGCTCAGGGCAGAAGAAGGTCTGCAATCATAGGACAACTACAAAGGAGCATCCATAGTGTCCTTCCCTTGGTTCTATGTCCCCGTGCTGGGATGGAGGGGCAGGTTCCATGAAACCTACTGCCATAGCCCAGACCCCGCAGCCCAAGAAGGACTTAAGGAGAAACAACTGATGTGGCTTGAGAGTTTATTATGATTATGCCTCAGGACTGCCCCCAGTTCTAGCTCAGCTTATCATTACTACCTTCCTCTGTGTGTGTGTGTGTGTGTGTGTGTGTGTGTGTGTGTGTGTGTGTGTGTGTGTGTGTGTGTGCATGCACATGAGTGCATTTTGGTAGTAGGGCTTGAATCCAGGGCCCATGCTCTGTCCCTCATTTTTTCATTCAAAGATACCACTCTACCACTTAAGCCAGAGCTTTTCTTCCAGCTTTCAGGTGATTCTTGGGAGAGGAGAGTCACACAGACAATTCTTGCTGGGCTGCATCTGAATGTTAATCCTCCAATCTCAGCCTGCTGAATGAGCTAGGATTATGAGAGCATGAGCCATTAGCATCTGGGCACGCATTCCTTTTTGGAGAAAACAGAGTACCTATTTCCTAGCCGAGCACCCATCTACAGCTATCCCTCGTACCCCTTCCCCTACCCCTCCGGTCTTCAGAGGAGACATACCCTGCCCTGAGGACAAAGAAATAGGATGCACTGACAATTTTTGAGCATTATGGTCTCCACACAGTCAGGTGCTGCTGGGAGCTGATGTAGAGGTCAGCGATCTAGTCCAAGGCAAGTAGACAGCTGTTAGAACAGAAAGTATGAAAAGATATCCATGCAGCTGGATGTCAGTGGCACATGCTTATAATCCTAGCTACTCAAGGCTGACACTGGAGGATCAATCAAGATTCAAACCTAGCCTGGGCATACTCTTATCTCCAAAGAATCACCAAAAAGCTGGGAAGAAGTAATACTATAGTTCAAGTGTTAGAGCACCAAACTTGTGCAAACAAGCTAAAGGTTACCACCTAGGCTCTGCAACCCTTGGTAAACACACACACACACACACACACACACACACACACACACACACACACACACACACACACACCCATATGCATGCAATATCAGAGATTTCTACACTGTAACCTTTGGGTATTCTATACCTTTTTCCCACTAAGTCTGGTGGTTGTTGGCCTAGGAGTTCGATGCATCCAACACCACCTGACATCTATAATTTTGGGGAACAGAATGGCTAGAATGTCAGCCTTCCCCAGTCCCAGCTCCTTGATTGGGTCTTGGTCTATCCAGGCCCTTTGGGGTTCCATTTATAGACTTGCCAAGATCCTTTAAAAAGGCATCACATGCTGGGCAGTTCTGGCTCACGCCTGACATCCTTGCTACTCAGGAAGGTGAGATCTGGCTTCCAATCCAGCTTGGGCAGGAAAATGTGTGAGACTCTTATCCTCTATGAACCATCAGAAAACAAGAAGTGTCCCTTGGCTAAAGTGGTAGAGTGCAAGCCTTGAGAAAAAGAGCTCAGGGACAACACTCATGGACAATAACAAGGAGAGGCATTGCATGTTGGCTTTAGTATTGGCATAGGCCAAATATTGGAAATTTCAAGTGCACCAAGATAAAGCAGTACCTCCTCTAGTCCCGTACTCCTCTATCTTCTCCACCCCCTGCCCCTTGGCCGGGCTTTTGGTCAGGATGGCTCTGGCTTGACGGGAGGACTCCAAGGAGGAAGATCCCAGACCAATTGCCCCGGGTCCTTCCTCCTTGCTTACCCTGCTGCTTCTGCTCTTTGCCATAGACCTTCTTCCTGAAATCCATCCATGAGATCATTGACACCAATACAGTGGTGAGTGGTGGGTCCAGCCTAACTCTGGGAAGTCAGAGGTGGAAGTCAGTTTGGGACTAGGAGCTTCTACCCTGGGTGTGGGCTGAGGCCTGGGCTGACATTTATTTCATTCTGAGCCTTGCTGGAGTAGGGAGACAGTGTAGACACAACATTGAGTCAGGTAAGATGGGAATCTGTAGGACGACTTGTGTGGAGGAAGCTGTGGGGCTCAGGGGGCCACTGTTCTTGGTACTCCTCTCTCAGATGTCCCTCTCCCGCTCTCATCCCTCAATAGTAAAAGAGAAACTTTAAATAAGGGTGTCAAAGAGGGGGCAGGGGATTATTTCTGTGTGAACCAGACTTGTGCTTCATATTCATCCTAGCCCCTACTTCCTATTTATCTGAGGAATGGCCATCTGGGTTTGGGGGCAGGAGATCATCCTAGCTGAGAATGTGGCTCGGTGATAGAGTGGTTGCCTAGCAAGCCTGAAGCCCTGGGTTCGATTCCACAAAGAAAAAGCTGGAAGGGGAGATGGGGCTCAACTTGTAGACCACCAGTCTTGATCAAATAGAGCTCAAGGACAGTGGACAGGCCCTGAGTTCAAGCCCCATAACTGGAAGAACAAATCTTTGTGGAGGCCTTTTTTTTCCCTTTGGAAACGATTTATTCTTTTTGATAAGCATAACACGGGCCTCTTCCCTGGCCACCAATGGGCCATTAGATGTTCTTGGAATTTGGGCCTCCTCCCAGCAGCCTCTGCGCTACCAGGCCCATAGTTTACCCTTCCTATCACCAGGCAGATGGAGGCCTAGAGAAGTCCACCTGGCCACCTAGTTCTGGTGGCTACTGAGGATTTGGGGACTCAGTAAGTCACATAGGGAGTCATCATCCCCATCTGTCTACAGAAAAAAGGGACAGAGCACTGCAAGCCTGAGCACACCAGCTATGGGGAGTTCTGCATATGGGGATCTGCAGCAGGACATGCTCTGTGGGGGAGTCCTGTACGGGGCAGGGAACCTTGACCTCTCCTCTTGCAGATTCCACACTATCCTAAAGTTGCAATTCTTCAAAACCTTTCTGCTTCTCCCTGATTTTGACCACCCAGGAGCCTGAGGCCTCTGAAGCAGCTGCACTGGTGGGGAGCTCAGCCTGTGTCAGCATCTGGAGCCCCACGTAGGAGCCACAGAAGCTCTGGCAGCTATCTACTCTTCATCTTCTCCTGGGACAGCTGGCACATGCACTCGGCTTTCTCCTGACAAAGCTGATTCAGAATGAACATCTGTCCTTTACATGTCAGGAGGGACTCCTGGATGGTGCAGATATGTGCCGGCAGCTGGTTGCATCGATGGTGGAGCTCATCTGCAGGACTGGAAGTACACCTCATCAGGCAGGTTGTGGATGAAGAAGATTTTCTTCTTGGACGCCCACGTGTCCCACTTCCCAACCTCACACATGCTGTGGTGGCAACTCATTGGGCGGGAGACCTGTGGCTCCAGATCTATCTGGCACTGAGCTGTCGGTGGGAAGGGGAGTGCCTGCAGCCGTCTCGCTGCTCCTGTGGCAGGAGTATCCCCCTGTGGATCTCAGCCTCCAAGAGTGCTAACAGCTCCACGTCCCTCTGAGTTTGGGGGACATCTCCATCCTCTGCCATGGGCACATCGAGGAGAGTCGCTTCCTCAGCTTTTGCTTCTCCAGGGTTCACAGCTTCTCCTTCCCCAGGGAAAGCCAGGAAGCTCAGCTGGGCCTGCATGTGCTCCTCTTCTGGACTGGTCACGTCCAGGCACTTGAAACTGTCCTGCCACTTTGGGGCCACCATCTAGTCCCCTCAGTTGGTCAGACCCTGCACTTGTTTCAGCTGCTCCAACAGCTGGGTCTGCCTCTGCAGGTGCTACTGCAGGACCTACTACTTGGAGCACAGCTGCTCATTGGAGGCAATGTGCTGCTCACAGGTGACTCTGAGCTCCTGAAGCTGGGCCAGGGACTGCTCCTGCTGCTCCTGGAGCTCCTGAGTCACTTGGCTTTCTCTCTCAGCTACCTCTTTCCCTTCCTCTATCTTCTCCTCTCAGCAGTCCAGCTGTTCCTGTAGATGTTTCTTCACCTGCTGCTCTGAGTCCACGATGCTGGTGAGCTCCTCCTTCTCACTGCTCACCCTGTAGAGAGCGTCCTGCAGCAAGGCTAGCTGTTCCTCCAGCTGTGGGTTTCATACACATGCACATCGTGGGGTCTCGGTGTTCTCCTGCAGATCTTTGTTTTCTCCTCCAATCCTCCCACTTGCTCCCGCTGCTCTGCATAGTGGAGACGGAGTTTCTAGTTTTCCTGTACCTGGATGTGAAGTTGTTTCTCCAGGTTTTTCAACCCCATCTGCGTGCGGTAGGTGTGGGCCCGCAGGTGCTGCTCCTCCTGAGATGGACCCACAGAGGGCCATGGCTTTGCCAGCTTCCTTCTCAGTTCCCCCAGCTCATTCTCTAGGTGCAGCACCTACATTCATCCTCATTCCTTTTCCTCTGTCAGTTGGTTCACCTGCTCGGTCTGCCACCAGGGCTCCTCCTTCTGCGTGGACCTCTCAATGCTCAGGTTCTGCGAGAAGGTGTCTGTCTCCAGATTCGCTGCAGACACCATTCAACTCAGGTTGTCCTGAATCTCTTTAGTACCTCACACCCCTCCAGCACTTGTTGGAACTTGCAGATTCTGTTCTTCCTGTTGCTCCTCTATGTCCAGAATGCTTACACCTTCTCCTAAAATTCTGAGTTCACTTGCTGCAGGTCATAGAAGCTTCTCTTCTTTTTCTTGAGCTGAAGTGTTACATCATTTAGCTGTTTGAACATTTCGGCCACCTTCTGTAAGTAGTACCCACAGAAGCCACCATCTCCAGCTCTGCCATGTGCTGCTCTGCGGCCTGTAGGCAGCTGGTGAGAGCTTCATGCTCCATTTCGCTGTCATTGGCCATGAGCTGCATGTGGGCTGGTGCTGATTGTAAATCACTTTCTGCCAAAACCAACCTCTATATGGGTGGCTTGTGGATGTCTAGCTCTGTTTTTGGTGCTTTGTGTACTTTGGCTACCTTCTCCTTCTCTTTCTCTCGTCAATCCTGCAGGTCTGTCTTTTCCTGTTTCAGTGGATGGATCTTGGCATAGAGCACCTGGTTTCTCCTTTTGCTGTGGTCCAGGGCAGGCACCACATGTCGCTAGCACCTCTACATATTCTTGGTGGTATCGGGACTCTTGACATTCTGGATCCTGGTGGCTGTGACTGTGTCCAAAGACAGGGGAGGCCAGTGGTCAGCATCACCTTTGGCCAGACCCTCGGGTGAATCACCCTTCCCAGAGGTATTTGTCTTTGGGATCCTTCCCTGTTATGTATTCTTTGTTTTCTTGAATGCTGAAGGTCTGATGGGAGGATTTCTTCTGATGGTGTTCTGGCAGTAGTTTGTTGCCCACAGCTCTCTCACGGAGTCTTGATGTTTCAGACATCTGAGCGCTGGGATGGGAAAGATGGGCTGGCCACATTCCCAGGCTCTGGGAAATCCTATATTCTCCCACTCTGTGACTAGGTTGTCAATTTCCTATTGTACTCCAAATTCGCCTCGAGTCTCTTGTTTAACACTCAGTTACCTCTACCTTCTTCAACTGCTGGTAGTGGTGTCAACCAACAGAGGGAATCTTGGTGCTACAGGGCAGCATGGAATGTGGGTGGCCACGATTCTTGTATCCCATTGGTCAGAAAGAACCATAAAAGAATGGGGGTATGGCTGGTATCCTGTGATGCAGGCAGAATGGGCAGAGTCAAGATGACAGCAGCCCCTTTCCCAGGGAACTCTGTCCAATCCAGTTGGGAACAAGAGGGAGACCTGCTTTAGCCATATAGCTGCACAGATTTTTGTGTGTATGCCTGTTTGTTGCCAGTCCAGGACATTGAACTCAGGACCTAGGCACAGTTGGTGAGCTGCTTTTGCTCAAGGCTACCCTTCTACCATTGGCTCTACTTCTGGCTTTGTTGACACTGAAGTTGGACAGGGGTCTCAAGTACTTTCCAGCCTATGGTGACTTTGACCATGAATCTCCTTTCACAGCCTTGTAAGTATCATGGAGGACTGCTGAGAGCCACTGGTGCCTGCTTAATTATTGGTCTTGATGATGTTCATGGACAGACCGGTGAGTTCCCTATCTTCGGGTTTAAGTAGTGGGAGCTGGAGCCCACAATTTGAATCCTGGTCCTGCCACCTCCAAATGGCAGAAGATCCTAAAAACTCATTTCTATCCATATGAATACCAATGGAATGTGATGTATATCATGATTGAATGGACAGTTTTTGAATGATTCTAGGATAAAATTATACACAATTATATTCTAGGACACTGATTGATTTTAATCAATACTTTATGAATCATTTAAAAAATTACATTCATTAAATGGAGAAATAATGAAATACCTAAGAATTGGGCATCACATAGCACAGAGATGCCATTTTTTTCTGCCAGGACTGAGATTGGAACTCATGGTCTGGGTAAATCTATTACACTGTGTAGCAAGGGGAGGCTTGCTTTTTTGAAGTCAAGAAATTCAAGTCTGTTCCTTAGGCCTGAAATTGATCACCATCCCTAGAATACATCCTATTTGTGTACATTTTAAATATATGATTTATATTTACATACATATATTGACTCCATATTGCATTTAATGTAGTTATTCATTTTATTTTTTGTTTTGTTCATGTAGTGACCATTTATTTTATTGACTATTATGGCACATAGAATATTGATTACATAGGATATAGGTCTGCATATGTATTTCACTTCATACCTGACACACAGGACTTTCACAGAAAAGGAAAACATGTGTCACCATCTGCTTCTTACTCCATGATTTCTTGTTTGGGAGTGCTGGCATTTGAACTCATGGCCTACAGGGCCAAATTCATGAATGATTGAGTGTCAGCATGCCATACTGGGGCAAACTGAGCTGACAGGCATTTCCCAGGACCTGAGATTGAGCTCCAGGGGTTGACAAAATAAGAACAGATTGACATGCAGATGGTAGTATGCTAATAAATATATATCTTTATAGTGTGCCAGAGATGTCTATCCATTATTCAGTTATATAGACTACATTCTTAACAATTCTTGGGTATTTGTTATGTCTCCATATAATTAATGTTATTGTTTTCATCCTTAATAAACTATTAAGTAAATCAGTGTTCTGAAATTAATGTGTCCCTGTAAGAAATAGTAGCCTTTTCAAAAACATAAACTCTGGGCTTGGCGCTGTCCCTGCACTATTCAGCTCAAAGCGAGCACTCTATCACTTCAGCCACAGAGCCACTTCCAGAAATAGAAGTCTTTTAATGCTTCATATTAAATAAAATTAGTCAGCCTACTGAAATCATAATGTCTAATTTTATACGAGTATCACTCATGAGCAACTCATTCAACCGTGACACTTACAACATTCAATCATTATTCCTATAAATGGGAATGGGTCTCTTAGGATCTCTCGCCATCTGGAAGTGACATGACTTAGATTCGAGTCTAGGCTTATATTGCCGTGCAGGACTATGTCTTCCCCAGTACCCTGCCAGCCTTCAGCAATACAAGGTGAAGTACCCTTTGGAGCCGTGTCATTCAGACCCAAATGGTCATGGTGCAAAATGTTAAAACTTCATCTCACCACTTCTTCTGTGTGCATTTTTCCCTTCCACAAGGCCTGGAGGTCCAGGATTGCCTGTGGTTCCAGTGGCTGCACCCCAGACAAGAGTGATGGAAGATAAGGCAGAGCTGCCATGACCTGAGTTCAAGACCTTGCTTCACACAAAATAAATAAATAAATAGATAGATAGATAAATAAATAAATAATCTCCCTGGCTTGCAATTGGTGCCGTTTTTTCTGCCAGGCTTTGGATTTGAACTCAGGGTCTGGGTAACTTTGCAGCACTGTGGACAAAGGAGAAGCTCACCGTGCTTGAAGTCAAGAAAGTCAGGCTCGCTCCCTAGGCTTGAATTCAAGCCCCAGCTCTGGGAAACATACTATTTATATATATTGTAATGATAAGATTTATACTTACTTATAGATGTTCAGTACATATCCTGTTTATTGTGGTTATTTATTGTATTTCTGTTTTATTCATTAACCATTTATTTTATTGACTGTGATAACACGCATTCCATTTATTATTTTGATGACATCCTATCACATAGTATCTAGATTTGTAGAAGTGTTCTCAATCATGTCTGACATCCAGAACGCTCAGAGCAAAGGAAAACAGGTGTCACGCTTGGCTTCTTACTCCACCATCCAATTGTTGGCAGTGCTGGAATCTGAACTCAGGGCCTAGCAGAACCAATTCATGAATGGTTGTGTCAAAACGACAACCTCTAGCCCAGGAAACTGCCAGGCAGTTCCCAGACTCTGACATCAAGCCACAGGGGTGGACAAAATAGCCATACATGGATAGGCAGGTGGTAGTATACCAATAAATATTTGTATAGAGTGCCAGAGACATCTACCTAGGATTCAATGACATCAACTACGTTCCTACCAACTCTTAGGTAGTTATTATGCGCCATTGAAGGAATAGGATTCTTTTCATGCTTAATAAACTATTCAATAAGATCAATGTGTCTAATTTTAGACTAGACCTATGCATGCAGAAACTTCTCAATCATAGTTTGTTAACATTCCATCGGTATTCCCATGCATAGGAATAAGTCTCTTGGGAAATATTCTGATTGGTAGGTGTCAGGACCAGCAGTTAAACTCAGGGCCTACATTGCTGCATGGGACTATGGCTTCCCCAATAGCCCACTAGCCTTCGCCAATGCACGGTGAAGTACCCTTTGTAGACATGTCATTCAGACCCAGGATGGTCACCATAGAAAGGGAAAAAAAATGTAAAAAATCCATCCCGCGGCTTTTTTTTCTCTCTCTGTGTGTGTGTGTGTGTGTGTGTGTGTGTGTGTGTGTGTGTGTGTGTGTGTGTGTTTTCCTGCAAGACTTCAAAGCCTAGCATCCCAGGATTGGCTATGGGCCCATGGCAGCCTGTCACCCTGAGGTGATTGAAGCTGAGGCAGAGTTACCACGAACTGAGTTCAAATCCCTTCCTTGGTAAATAATAATAGTAATAATAATAATAATAATAATAATAATAAACACCCTGGCTCAGAACTCGCACATTTTTCTACCACTGCTGGGTTTCCAACTCAGGTCTGGGTAAATCTATAGCACTGTGGAGGAAAGGGAAGCTCACCATCCTTGAAGACTACAATATCAGGCTAAGTCACAGGGCCTGAATTGAAGCCCCAGTATTGGCAAAAATAATATACCCACCTATTTTACATATAGGATCTCTATTTACATACATGTGTGGAATGCCTCATGAATTCAGTATAGTTACTCTTTTTATTGTGTGTCTTAGTCATGTATGCATTTTGTGTTTTATTGAGCATGATTACAGATATAACTGTGCCGAAACGGATGACAACCTATTCCCATGGCTATCGAGTTGCCTATATAGCATTCTCCATCCTCCCTGAGAATCTGGACTTTCATAGGAAAACAGGTGGATCGATGTGTTTCTCACATGAGAATTCATCTATTGGCAGTATTGGGATTTTAACTCAGAGCCCAGCAGGGCCAATTGGCGAAAAGTTCTAGGTGAGGAACCAGCCTGTGAGCAACTAAGGAGCTAGACCTTTCCCAGGACCTGACATCGAACCCCAGGGAGGGCCAGGATAGTCCTAAATTCATAATTTAAACACAGGATCTATATTGACATACATGTGCGGTCATCATTTTGCATTCGGTGCACTTCTCCTTAATTTGTGTCTAATTCATGTAGGTATTGTGTATTTTACTGAGTATGGTGACAGCTATAACTGTGTTGACATGGATGATAAACTTTTCCCATGGTTACAGGGTTGCCTATGCATTCATTCTCCAGCCTAGCTGAGACCCAGGACTTTCACAGGAGAGGAAAACAGGTGCAACAACTGGCTTCTGACATCAGGATGAATCTTTTGTCAGTGCTGGGATTTGAACTCAGGTATGGGTAACTCTGTTGCACTGTGGGGGAAGGGGAGGTTCACCGTCCTTGAAGACTAGAATGTCAGGCCTAGTCTGGGGCATGATCTGAAGTCACAGCACTGGACAAAATAAGAAGCCCAGCTCTTTTAAACATAGGATCTCTATTTACGTACAGGTGTGGTATGCATCTTACATTCAGTGTAGTTATTCATTTTATTTTGTGTCTTTTTCAAGGATGTATTGTGTATTTTATTGAGCATAGAATGACATATAAAACTGTGCTGACATGGATGACAACCTATTCTCATGGGTGTAGAGTTGCCAATGTTTCTTGATTCTTGCTGAGACCCAGCACTTGCACAGTACAGGAAAACAGGTGCAAGAATTGGCTTCTCACATCAAGATAAACCTTTTGGTAGTGCTGGGATTTGAACTTGGGGTCTAGGAAGCCCAACAGCCAAATGGGTCCACATGAGCCCATCAGCTTGTGAGCCACTAAGTAGCTAAGACATACCCAGACCTGAGATCGAGCCCCAGGGTGGGCATGGGGCACAATATTCATCCATTCATAAGCTGAAGCTAGTATGCTAATTACCTATTTGGCTAGAGTAGGAGATGTAGCAAGCTGTGTTCAAATCCTATCTACCATTCAAGTACCGATTCTTGGATCTTTCCCAATACCTCCATTTCCTGAATGTGATTCTTATTGTCACACTTCATGAACTCTTAATTAAAAATAATTGTTGTGTCATACATCTTGCCTATCATTTCCTATGAGAATCATGCATGAACTAAACTCTTCTCTAGGCCTGAATTCAAGCATCTCATAACATTTATAGACATGTTAAATATATGATTTCTACTTACATCAATATATTCAGTCTATATCATGTTTTTTGGAGTGATACATTATATTTTATCATTTATTTATTTATTTAGCATTTATTTTATGGACCGTGAGTGCACCTATAACATTTATTACATTTATTCTCATCTATTCCATAGCGTGTAGCTTTGCAGACATATTATGAACTTGCATAGAAAAGGAAAACAGGTGTCACCCTTGAAATATTACACCAGGAAGAAATTTTTGGCAATGATGGGACCTGATGTGAATGCCTGAGAGACCGAATTCATGAATGGGTGAGTGTCAGCACCGCAGCCTCTAGACCATTCAGCTGCCAAGTGGATCTCAGGACCTGGGATCAAGCCCCAGGTTTGGCCAAAATAGCAGTAACTTTCTATGACGATGGAGATATATAAATAAATAAAATTTATGTATTTATTTTGGTGTCTGGTTGTGGGGACTGAACTTTGGGCCTGGGTGCTGTCCCTCAGCTCAAGACTAGCACTCTACCACTTGAGCCACAGCACCACTTCCGGCTTTTTTTCTTTTTGCTTATGTGGTGCTGAAGAATCGAACCCAGGGCCTCAGGCATGCAAGGTAAGAGCTCTACAACGGAGCCACTTTTCCAGCCTAAATATAAATTTAGATATTTAGGTACTGCCAGAGGTGTCTATCTAGTATTCAATGACATATACTACCTTCCTACCGATTCTCATGTATTTAGTGAGAACTCCATTTAATCAATAGTATTCTTTTAATACATAATATACTATGAATTAAAGTCAATCCCTGTCCAGTGATTATTGGGTCTAATTTTAAGCAAGACTGATTGACGGACTACTCATCCAACCATGACATTAACCACATTCTTCTGGTGTTCCTATGGACAAGAATATTTTCTTAGGCTCTTCAGCCCCTTGTAAGTGGCATGACCGGGATTCGAACTCAGGGCCTAGTGTCCACGTTGGCCTATGGCTTCACTGATAGAGCCAGCCTTCAGAAATGCCAGATGACCTACAGGTTGCAGCCATGTCATTCACATCCAAGATGGTCAACGTGCAAGGAAGGAAAACAGAAACTGCTGACCGTCCTCGGTTTGTGGCTTTTTTTCGGTGCTGTTTTCATTTTCTTTTCCTGTGAGCCCCTGAGGTCTAGGACCACAGGATGGGCTGTGGATCCAGAGGCTGCACTATCCCAGCCTAGGGTGATGGAAAATGAGGAGGAGTTGCCACAACCTGAGTGCAAACCCTGTGCTTGGCAAAACTTAATTAATTAATTAACAACACTATTGAAGCTCCCTGTCTTGGATTTCGTGCCATTTTATTGTCTGCCATGCCAGGAATGTCACCTTAGGATCTAGGTAACTCTGATGCCCTTGGGGGAGGAGGAGGAAAGGAAGATCTCCTCCCTTGAATGCAAGCAATTCAGGCCTGTTCCCTAGGCCTGAATTCAAGCCCCAGCCCTGGAGAACATAACATTTATAACCATTTTTATTTTTATCATTTATACTTACATCCATACATTCAGTCTATATCTTGTTTGTTGGAATGATTAATTATATTTTATTATATATTTATTTGTTTACAATTTATTTTATGTACTATGAGTGCACCTATTACATTTATTACATTCATTCAAATCTATTCCATAGCAGGTAGCTTTGCAGACAAATTATAAATATCATACCTGACACCCAGCACTTGTAGAGAAAAGGAAAACAGGTATTACACTTGCAATCTTACTCCAGGAAGACATTTTTAGCAATGCTGGGAACTGAACTGAGGGCCTAGAGGCCCCATTCACAAATGGGTGAGTGTCAGCACAGCAGCCTCTAGCACATTCAGGTGCCAGGTGGATCCCAGGACCTAGGATGGAGACACAGGTTTGGCCAAAATAGCAATACCTTTCTATGCAGACAGTGGTATACAAATATATATTTAGATATTGCCAGTGATGTCTATCTGTTATTCAATGACATATACTACCTTCCTAGTGATTCTCAGGTATTTAGTGAGGACTCCATTTAATCAATAGTACTCTTTTAGAGGATGGGAAGGTGGCTCATTGGGAGAGTGTTATCTTGCATGCATGAGTCCCGGTTTCAATTCCTCAGCAACACATGATCAGAAAAAGCTGGGAATGGCACTGTGTCTCACATGGTACCACCCTAACCCTGAGCTGAAATGCTGAGGGATAACGCCAAGGCCCGAGTTCAGTCCCCACTACTGACAACACACACACACACACACACACACACACACCCATACACAATGTATTCTTTTAATGCATAATAAACTATAAATTAAAATCAATCCACATCTTGTGAATACTGGATTTAGTTTTTGCTAGACTGATTGACACACTACTCATCCAACCATAACATTGATCACATTCCTCTGGTGTTCCTATGGACAGGCAATAGTTTCTTATGCTCTCCAGCCCTTTGTAAGTGGCAAGACCAGGATTCAAACTCAGGGCCTAGGTGTGCAGATAGGCCTATGGCTTCGCTGACACCCCACTGACAGAAATGCCAGGTGACCTACAGGTTGCACTCGTGTCATTTGGACCCGGGATGGTCACCATGCATGGAAGGAAAACCGAGAAACCGCTAACTGTTTGCAATTCGTGGCTATTTTTCCTTGCCATTTTCATTTTTTTCCTGTCAGCCATGAGGCCTAGGCTCCCAGGATGGGCTGTGGGTCCAAAGGCTGCACAAACCCAGCCTAAGCTGATGGAAGCTAAGGCAGAGTTGCCACGACCTAAGTTCAAATCCCGTGCTTGGCAAAATAAATACATACATACATACATACATACATACATACATACATAGAAAATAAAATAAAATGAATTTTAAAAATTTAAAAATACTAATGGTGCTCTCTGGCTTGGATTTCATGCTCGTTTTTTTCTGCCCGGCCTGCGATTTGAACTTGGAGTCTGGGAAAATCTAATGCACTCCGGGGGATGGAGAAACTCACCCTCTTTGAATACAAGCAATTCAGGCCTGTTCCCTAGGCCTGAATTCAATCCCCTCCCTGTTAATTAATATTCATCCACATTTGAAATGATTAATATCTACATATTTATGTTTACTGCATATTGCTTTGAGTGTGTTTATTTTTGTATTATTAATTCATTATGTTTATTGACTATTAATACACTTATAACACGTATTAAATTTATTACATCTTATGAAAATTATACAGATTTGCATATGTATTATATATCTTACTTCAGACCCAGGTCATTCACAGAAATTTTATAGTAGATGATCCCATGCCAAGAAAAACACAAAGAATACACTAACCAAAGTCTAAATTATCCCTAGGCACCCCAGTTGCTCACATATTTAATCCTAGCTACTCAGGAGGCTGAGAACTGGAAGATGAAATTTCAAAGCCAATGAAGGCAGAAAAGCCTGAGAGACATCATCTCCAATTAACTGGCAAAATGCCAGGCTACAGGTATAGCTGAAGTGGTAGAAAATCAGCTATGAACAACGAAGCCAAGGAAGAGCAAGCTGAGTTCAAATGTGAGGAGAGGGGGTTGGGGGAACAGAGAACAAAACAATACACAAATCCCACCTAATTTATGGTACCAACCAAACTGAAAAGAAAAATGAAGCTTTTTCATTTGTATAACTTTACATGAGCACATATGCTCTTAGGTACACTTCAAAGCTATGTTTTTAATAATATATATATATATATATATACATAAATATTTTAATAATGCATATATATATTTAAATAAACTAAGAAACCAGCCAATGAATAAATACTTCTGAATTAGTGCCTTAACCATGGCACTATAAATTATTTATACTAAAAGTGTTTTCCAAGTTTCTTTTCTCAGAATCCATCTTTAAGAAGTTTTTTCATGTGCCTGGCAACAGTGACTCATGCCTATAATCCTAGCTACTCAGGAGGCTGTGATCTGAGTTTGGTGGTTCAAAGTCAGCCCAGGCAGAAAAGTCTGTGAGACTCTTATCTCCAATAAACCACTAGAAAACCGAAGTGGCACTGTTACTTAAGCAGTAGATCGCTTGCCTTGAGCTGAAGAGCACAGGGATAAACCCTGAATTCAAGCCATAGGACCCCCCAAAAATGTTTGTTCATGCAGATCATAAAATTCTAACATTCTGAGCTTTAGGAAACTTTTCTGCCAGGGTCTTATGCTCTTTAGGAAAGTACTCCACTACTGAGATACATCACAGTCCCACTGTTTTCGTTTTTCATTTTACAATCCAGTTTATTCCCAAAATGCTTAGAAGTACCTACTGTCCTCACAGAAGTGATGTTTTATTCAGAAATCCTACCTTTTGTACTAAGAGGACTCCCCTAGTGTATTTCGTGGTAGGCACTGAGGAAAACTTATACGACACAAATGCAGAGAGTTTATAATTGTAGAAAAAAACTCTAAATAGAAATAAATTCAACTGTCCCGATCTTCTAGGGAGAAATGTCCTTATTTTCATTCTCACTCTTCAGGGCAGATGGTCAAAATAGAAACACCAATGTGCTATGCTGAAATGTAAGTTTAGACCCCTTTTTTGAAAAACTCTCATATTATAAAATCAATATGTATCAAATAAAGGTGAAGTGAACTTAAAAAATATTAAAAATGCTAATGAAGCTCCCTGGCTTGGAATGTGTGCCATATTTTGTCTGCAAGTCCTGGAATTTGAACCCGGGGTCTGGGTAACTCTATTGCACTGTCAGGGAAGGGGAAGCTCACCCTGCTTGAAGACCAGTAAGTCAGGCCTATTCCCTAGGCCTGAATTCAAGCCCCAGACCTGGAAAACGTACTCCTCATATACATTTTAAAGATAGGATTGAACTTCCATACAGATGTTCAGTCTATATTATGTTTGGTGTGGTTATACATTATATTTTTTTCATTTATTTACCTTTTATTTTACTGACACTGATGCATCCTAACTATGTATTACATTGTTTACATCCTAACATATACCATCTAGATTTGTAGATGTGTTCTCCATCATGCCTGACATGCAGAACTCTCCCAGAAAAGGAAAACAGGTGTCGTATTTGGCTTCTTACTCCAAGATTAAATTTTTGGCAGTGCTGGGATCTGAACTCAGGGCCTAGCAGGTCAAATTCATGAATGGGTGAGTGTGAGCACAACAGCCTCTAGCCAATGAAGCTGTGAGGTGGTTCCTAGGTGCTGAGATCGTGACCCAGGATTGGCCAAAACAGCGATACAAGGATAGGCAGGCAGTAGTATACAAATAAATATATATTGGTAAAAAGCACCATAGCCTCCTATCTATTGAATGACATATACTACATTCTTCCCAACTCTTAGGTATTTATTATAACACAATTAAAGGAATGCTATTCTTTTCATGCTTAATAAAGCATGAAATTAAGATCAATCAGTGTCTTAGGATTACTGCATCCAATTTTAGGTTTGACTAATGCACAAACTTCTCTTTCAATTGATATTCCTATGCATAAGAATGAGTGTCTTGTGATCTCCTGCCATTGGTAGTTGTCAGGACCTGGATTTGAACCCAGGGCCTATGTTGACAGGTTGGCCTATGGCTTCCCTGCTAAACCGCCAGCCCTCAGGAATGGCAGGTCAGGTGTACTTTGCACCCGTGGCATTCAGACCCAGGATGGTCACCGTGCAAAGATTTAAAAAAAAATTAAACCCCCATCCCTCTGCAGCTTGCCACTTTTTGTGCTATCCCACTTTTTGTTTCTTTCTGCAAGCCCTCTGGGCCTAGGATTCCAGGACTGGGTATGGGTCCCGAGGCTGCACCTAGCCTAGGGTGATCAAAGCTGAGGCAGAGTTGCCACGACCTGAGTTCAAGCCCTAAAAAAGCCACAAAAAAGAAAAAATAAAAAAATGATTATTTAACTATATTTAAAAAAATAGAGCTCTCTGGTTTGGAATTTCTGCCAGTTTTCTTTCCTAGACTGGGATTTGAACTCAGGAACTTGTAGCAATGTGAGAGAAAGTGCAGATTTGCTACTATTTGAGTTCAAACACCGTGCCAAGCCAAAACTAAAAAATTAAGTCACTGAGCTTGGTAGGGGGAGTAGTTGTGGAGATGGGAGGTAAGGGATGGTAGGGGGAAAACAAAGGAGAAGGTAACAATGCTCAATAGGAAATATACTCATGACCTTGCTCATGTAACTGTAACCATTCTGTACAACATTTTTACAATAAAAACACATACAAAAAAGAAACCATGTAGTATTTCGAGAAACACTTTGGGGGTAAGGGGAGAATGTCTGAATAGATGTACAAAATTCTACACTGCTTTTTATTTAATGTTCAGTATGGAACTGAATAAACATAACTGCTTCCATTAAAAGATTAAGTTACTTTCTTGGAACAGGGGCCAGTATTTCTACCATTGTTGGGATTTAATCTTACCGTCTAGGTAACTCTTTTGTACCATGAGTAAAAGAAAAATTTACTGTCTTTGAGGAAAAGAAATTCAGGCTAGAGTTCCCATGGCCTGAATGAAGGCCCTGCAATGGAAAAGATATTGCTATACGTGTGTAATAGATGATATATACGTACATATGTATGTTTATTACATGTTATGATTTTCATTATTGATTTTGTATTTATTTTATTTTTTATTTGATTAAATTTTTATTGTTTATTTTATTTATATTATTCCCATTTACATTTTGCACATGTATTATAAAATTATACACAATAATTTAGGACATTGACTCATTTATCATTAAAACTTTTTGTGTTGAAACATGATACATAATTAAATGGAGGCATTTGTCACAGTCTTCTCACCTTTAGAGTCTCTCCCAAGAATTAGCTTTGTCTTATTTATCTTTGGACACCTTACTATAGGGGTGTTTTTAGATGATTTATACTGAGAAGGCTTTTCTTGAGTACAGGAAACTTGTGGGATAAAATTGTAAGGGGGAGGCTAGAAATGTGGCTTAGTGCTAAAGAGCTCACTCAACATGCATGAATACCAGGGTTTGAATACTCAATGCCACATATTCAGAAAATGCCAGACGCAGTGGAGTGGCTCAAGTGGTAGAGTGCTAGCCTTGAGAAAAACAATCCCCAGGACTGTCAAAATCAATAGGCCAGATGCTGGTGGCTCACACCTGGAAAACTACCTTCTCATGAGGCTGAGATTTGAAGACCACAGTTCAAAGATAGCCTAGGCAAGAAAAGCCTGTTAGACTCTTATCTCCAATGAACCACTAAACAATCCCATGTGGAGCTGTGGCTCAAGTGGTAGAGAGTTAGACTTGACTGAATTGCTCAGACAGTGCCCAGGGTTGATACAAGACACACAACTGGAAAAAATTGAGGGTTAATCAAAGTACTTTTCCTATTTGCTTATTATGAGAATATTCTCTGGAAAATCAACACTAATATACACCAGAATTGGAGTCAGACCTCCAGGCTTAAGTGTAGCAGATCCACATGCCCAGCCTCACTGACTCTAGCATTGTAACCTTGTGTCCACAGGGTTCTGAAAGTTCCAATGTTGAAAGGCTTAATATGCTCCCCAAACCCTTTTGTGATAAGCAGTTGACTTGTATTGTCAATGTCATTACTCATCTGAACCTAGCAGAGCACCAGTAGTTCTTGCCCATCACCCTAGCTCAGGAGGCTGAGATCTCAGGATCACACTGAAGCCAGCCAGGGCAGAAAAGTCTATGACACTCTGACTTCCACATCTGAAAGGTCAGATGTTCAAGAGCTTCTTGTTTTTCCCTTGGTGATGAGAAGTTACTCTAAATGTTCTTAGTGTTCTTGACCCATTGCCCCATCCTGGGTTCAAATGAAGTTCTCAGGATCCAAGCCCTGGCACAGTCAGCAGGAAGAACTCCAGTATAACACTGTATTTGAAGGACAGAAAACAATTTCAAAAGCCAGGCTAGGTGAAGAGAACAAGGAGGCAGAATATACACACTCAACAGGGAAGGGAGCTGCAAAACCACTTCATTCATTCCAGGGACAGCCAGCAATGGGGGAAACCTGAAATGTTTGTTACAGTTACACCAGGATCAGGCTTTTCTCAGCTTCCTCAAACAATGACTAACCTTCCTCACTTAGGTGAAGAGAGCTTCAGGCTATCTTTAGGTTACCAATAGAGAGCCAGTTTAGTGAAGGAGAGGGGAGGAACAGGGTAGAAAAGCCCTGCTCTCTGGTCTTAGGGAGTGGGTTTTTTACTCTCCATCTATCAGATTTGAAGGCCCTTCTTCTATCTCTGCCAGTCTTTTCTCCTTCCTTCATTCTCCACATCATTAATGCTAATCCCCAGTCCAAGGTGAGGCAGGGTCATTTCTCTTTTGTCCCCAAGCAGCTGAGTTAGAACCTGGCTCTGCCCTCTTGGCTCTGCGACATTCGGCTGCCTGAGAAGTGGCAAAGAGATATTTTTCCTGCTTTGTGGTTGTGTGAAGGTGATGCTGGTGTCCTGGCACACTGCAGAAGCTTCATGACTGGGAATTGTTCCCTTCTTTCCTCCTGAAGTCCAAGACCAGATTCATCTATCAGTTTTCTATCTATCTATCTATCTATCTATCTATCTATCTATCTATCTATCTATCTATCTATCTATCTATCATCTATTGACATTTCTTTCTTTCTTTCTTTCTTTTTACCTTTTCTTTCTTTCTTTCCTTCTTTCTTTCTTTCTTTCTTTCTTTCTTTCTTTCTTTCTTTCTTTCTTTCTTTCTTTCTTTCTTTCTTTCTTTCTTTCTTTCTTTCTTTCTTTCTTTCTTTCTTTCTATGTATCTATCTATGTAGCAACTTACATACCTGCCTACCTACCTACCTACCTAACTACCTAACTACCTACTTAGTTATCTCTTTGACATTTCTTGGGCTGAACTCAAGGCCTGGGCATTTTCTCTAGCACTCTGCTACTTGAGCCACAGCACCAATTCTGGATTTTTCTGTGTATGTGTTACTGAGGAATCGAACCCAGGGCCTCTTGAATGCTAGGCAAGCACTCTCCCACTAATCCACATTCCCAGCCCCCTCATCTTTTTTCTTAATGGTAGTTTTTACATATATATGCTACCAATTTGCATCCCCAATTATAATTTTCTGAATACCGCTTATTTCTATGAACTCTGATCTTCTTTTCCCCTGCCTGATTTGTGAATGCTCCTGCATTTGCCTCATAATAAAATGTAAATAAAGGCTGCTGAGAGCTTCAGTGTGCATCATATAAGGAAATAGGCCTAGAATCCTGGAAGAGAAAATCAATGGGGCTGAAATGAAGAGAATGATGCAGTATGTACAATGAGCATATCTAAAACATAAATCTGTAAATAAAAGCAGAAGTTTTGCATACAGCCTCTTTGCACTTAGGGACGTAATATACACACGTAAGTAAGTAGGACACTGATACTTAAACTTGGCCTTCTCTTTTTAAATTTTCTTTTTTGGCCATCCTATGGCTTAAACTGAGGAAGTGTTGCATTCCTCAGCTGTTTTTCACAAGGCAGAGGTTCTACCACTGGCACAGCTCCACTTCCAGCCATCTGGTTCTTCAATGGACATAAGCACCTCCCAGGCTTTCCTGCCTGGTCTGGCCTGTATGGCCTGCTTGGCTTTCTCTCTCAAAGCTGGAGCTCTACCCTCTAGGCCACTGCTCCACTTCTGGTTTTCTGCTGGTTTATTGGAGACAATAAACCTTTCCTGCTAGGGCTGGCTTTGAATGGAGATCTTCTGAGGAGGCTTCAAGTGTATTTCCTCAGGGATTCATCTAGGAGCCACTCCACCCAAACCTTTAGTCTAAATCTCGAGAGGTACTAGAGAAAAACGGAAACAGAAACATGCTTCTAGTGTGTCCTAGATACTTAAGGTTGGAGACACAAAACAATCATAATTATTAGATCATTTTATAGGCAAAAGGAGCAATACAGATAGTATAAGGATCGCTCCAGCTTTCGGTCCTCATATCCTGAGACAGTAAAATCACTGCAGCTCAATGCTAAGTGACAGAACTGGCATGTCCTGTTGACATTTGCTCCTAAATCCTGTAACACTCATTTCTCACTTTTGGCTTCAACCCTGTGACCAGAAGGTAAGATGAAGAGAGAAAATACTCTCAGAGAAAACAGGTATAAAGAACATTGGGTAGTTTACTTATAAGTCTGAACCATAGGAATGACCTTATTAAGAAGTAAGTCCAGATTATAAAACAAAGAAGAAAAAAAAGAAGGTGAATGTGCCTGCTGACTGTAATCCCAGCTCCTCAGGAGGCTGAGATGTAGAGAATTTGAGTTTGAAACCAGCCAGTGTAAGAAAGTCCTTGACAATGTTATTTCTAAGAGATCACAGAAAAACCCAGAAGTGGGGCTGTGACTCAAGCTTAATGCAGTACCCTTGAGCAAAAGGAGCAGTTGGACCAGGCCTAGGCTCATAGTTCAACCCCAGGACTGCCCCCTCAAAAAAAAACTGTACCTCAATATCTTTGTGTATGTATGGATGTATTCCTCTAGGTGAAACTCCTGAGTAGGTATGATGAGTGGCACCAAGCAAGGAAAATTGTATTCAATACAATGAGTTCATAACACAGAGACTGCTTTTTTTTAAATTTAATTTTATTTTATTTGTGAACATACTGTACAGAGGGGTTACAATTACATGGGCAGGATAATGCGTACATTTCTTACCAAGCATTGCAGCCTCCTCCTTTGTTTACCCTTCACATCCCTTCCCCTATGATATTGCATGTTCCATGGCTCCCCTCACTGCTCCCAATGTTGCCTGAGGGGTTCTCTTCATCCCAGGCCTGCTTGAAGAAGTCTCCCTCATTGTCTGGACAGGAACACAAAAGACCTCACTCCTGTACAGCTGTGTACCAAATAACTCCATCTGGGCCAATTAGTGAAGATGTGTGGGCGGGCTCTGAAGGTCAGGAGAAAAAGGCCTGTTTTTACCCTTAGCTATCTCTCTTCCCAGTGCTCTGTTTTAAGAGGAGACCTTCATTTTTGCCACCTCTCATTGCAGGCCAAGTTCTGTGCTCTTATCCTGCCTTTATGAGACTATATTCCAGTGTACAGATACAGTGCTCAATATAATTCAGGAGTCCTTTAGGCAGACAACTAGGGCATTGAACATAATGAAACGTTTCATAGTCGGCAATGATGGGCCTATAATGCTTCTCGTAGGTTTCCAGAACCTTGGGAAATCCAAGCACATGTTAGATATCACAAAGCTTCCTGTCATCTAGGACTGATGAAGCTCATCAGGTTTTGAAACCTTTGACCTCTCCTAGTTGGGCCTTGGGTGGCTAGGTTTTGAGGTTAAACATAGGGCCAGGGTGCTGACCATGAGTTCAGATCTGAAGTCTAGTGCTTTACCACTTTGTCACAGCTTCACTTCTGCTTTCTCTCTGTGCGTGAGTGTGTATACGTGCATGTGTGTGTGCATACACTAGTCCTGGAGCTTGAACTCAAGACATGAGCACTGTACCTAGTTTCTCTTGTACAATGGTTGCCCTCTCCCACTTGAACCACAGAGCCCCTTCAGGCTTTTTCCTAGTGATGTGGTTCTGAGAAATCAAGCCCAGAGTTTCATATATGCAAAGCACTCTACCCCTAAGGCACATTCCCAGCCCTCTACTTCAAGTTTGTTAGTTTGTTTCTGTCTTTTTTTTGTTGTTGTTGTCATTGTAGGAGTCGAAATCTGAGCCTGGAAGCTGTCCCTGAGCTCTTCAGCTCAAATCTTGTGCTCTACCACTTGAGCCACAGAGCCGCTTCCGGTTTTCTGGTGGTTCATTGGAGCTAAGTGTCCCAAGGACTTTCCTGCCCAAGCTAACTTTGAACCATGATCCTCAGATCTCAACCTCCTGAGTAGCTAGGATGATCGGCATGAGCCACAAGCACCTAGCTTCCACTTCAGGTTTCTTAGTGGTGAATAGGATATAATAGTCTCATGGTATCTTTTGTGTCAAGGATAGTTTGGAACCCAGATCTCAGCTTCTTGAGAAGGCAGGATGACAGACCTCGGTCATAGAACCCTAAGCTGTGACACTCTACTTCAAGGGGGTCCTTGGCTCTGTGTGGTGAGTGCTAGCCATGAGCCCAAGAGGTATGGGTCAGTGCCTAAGCCCTGAGTTCAAGGTTCATGACTTAGAAAAAACAAGACAAAACAATTGTCTCCTGTAGACAACTCACTAGTCTTCAGTAATACATAATTTTGTCCCTGCCATGGGGACAGATCTGAGCCTCAATATTCTTTTCTGCATAGTCATGTCAGTTGGAGTTCTTACAAGGACAAGATGAAAGCATGCACCCTTTGAAGGACAAAATACGTAACACTTTTTTTTGTCGGTCATGGGGCTTGAAATCTGGGCCTGAACACAGTCCTTCAGCTCTTCAGCTCAAGGCTAGTGCTCTACCACTTGAGCTACAGTGACACTTCCAGTTGTCTGGTGGTTTATTGGAGATCAGAGTTTCAGCGACTTTCTTGCCTGGGCTGGCTTTGAACCACTATCCTCAAATCTCAGCCTCCACAGTAGTTAGGATTACAGGTGTGAACCACTGGTGCCTGGCTCCAAATAACCCTCTTTACAGGACTCAGCACACAGCATCCTGTGAAAGACTCATCACCCAGCACCCAATGCAAGACTCAGCACACTGCACCCTGTGAAGGACTCAGCACATAGCATCCTGTGCAGGACTCAGCACACAGCACCCCGTGAGGGCCCCAGCATTCCAGGAAAGACTCATCACATAGATGCATCCCACAAGCTGTCATTAGTATTAGGGTGCTTTCATCAGTATCACCATTCTTTCAGAAACACATCACAAATTGCACAAAGTTCACATCTAATGATTCAGAGGAGCATTTTTGGGGGGGGAGTCAGCCACAGGGATTGCACTGAAATGTTGGGGGTACTGTCCTAAGATCTTTTGCTCAAGGCTAGAGATCTATCACTTTGATCCACAGCTCAGAGTTTCACAGACATCCCGCCAGGACTGGGTTTTAAATACACCAGTGTCAGATCTCAGCCCCCGAGTAGCTTGGATGACAGGGGTGAGCAAGCCAGCAGCATCTGGTTCTGAGGGGCTGAGTTGCAGTCGTATACCTCTGACTAAGTCAGGTTAGATGGCAGCTGTCAGCACCAGACTCCCGGCTTGCTCTGTGATGAGGTATTTGAAGTCCTATCCTTATAGAGTTGCAGTCACAACATTCAACATTTTTTCATGCCCATCCTGGACCTTGAATAAGAGTCTAGACACAGTTCCTAGGCTTTTATGCTCAAAGCTAATGCTTGACTGCTTGAGTGAGAGCACAACTTCTGGATTTTTTTGTGCTTGTGGTAGGTAGTGAGGAATCGAATCCAGGGCTTTGTATGTACTAGCTATCACTATACCACTGAGCCCCAGGAGTGACAAGTGTATGAACAGATAAAGTGTAGATTGGCATATATGTATATGTATATACATATATATATATATATACACACATATATGTATGTATAAGACAAGAGAAATTTGTCTGTATATTATGAAATTACATATATGATATTACTATCCATTATTGACATTCAAATTATTCCTTCCACTTTTAAGTATCATGGCTGAATACATAGTAAAGTATTAATTGAAAATTAATCAATGTAATAAAATTGTTGTGTATAATTTTATAGTATACTCATACACTAACTACTAATTTGTTATTTTTATAAAATTCCATTCGAATGGATGTACATGGAAATAGGTTTCTTGGAATCTCCCGCCAATATTTAGTGGCAGCCCTGGGATGTAACCTCCAGGCCTAAGTTATGGTTTTGGTTATGGCGTCCCTAATAGCCAGCCAAACATCAGCATGCAATGTCATGTACACTTTCAGAGCTTTGTCATTTACACGCAGGATGGTCACAATGCAAAGGGAAAAAAAGTAAAACCACCTTCTTGAATTTCTCCATTTTATCCTTTTCCTATTTATTTTATTTCTTGCCAACCCCAATATTTGAACTTGGGTCCTAGAATCCCAGGGCCAGCTGTGGCAGAGATGCCAAGAACTGAGTTCAAGCCCCGTGCTTGGCAAAAAAATAATAAAATAAAATAAGGCCATGGCTTGGAATTTGCACCATTTTTCTGGCAGGCCTGGGATTTGAACTCGGCATCTGGGTATCTCTGTGTCACTGTGGGTGAAGGAGAAGCTCACCGTCCTTGAAGAAAAGGGCCTGAATTGAAGCTCCAGCACTGGAAAAAATACACACATGAGTTTAGTGAATATGATGTTTATTACCCTTATTCATTTATTATTATTACACATATAACATTTCGTTTATTACATCCTATCATACATGATATATTTGCATATGAATTATACATTATACTGAGACCCAGGACTTTTTTTTAGGAAAAAAAATGTGTCAAAACTATCTTTTTACTATATGAATAAATTTTTGGCAATGCTGGGATTTCAACTCATGGCCTACAATGTCCAATACATAAATGGGGTCAAAGTCTTAGCACACCAACCTCTGGCAAACTGAGATGCCAGGAAGTTCTAAGGACCTGTTACCTGTTATCAAGCCACAGTAGTTCCCTATATATATATATATGTGTGTGTGTGTGTGTGTGTGTGTGTGTGTGTGTGTGTAGATTGCTGTATATATATATATATATATATATATATATATGTAGAGAGAGAGAATGTGAGGATATTATTAAATTTTATATATATAGTTACCAATAATTAGTTATTAAGTTATGTCTCCATTTAATGATATAAAGTTACCAATAATTAGTTACTAAATTATGTCTCCGTTTAATGAAGTATCATTTTTGAATACTTATGAAAGCATTAATTAAAAATTAATCAATATCCTTCCATTAGGGAAATCATAACATGGTGCTAGAATGGAAGATATAAATCCAATGATTTATGTGTGGCTTTCTAAAATAGAATCCTGAATTAACTGCAAATTTAATTACTTTTATAACATTCCATTATCCTTCACATAAATAGGAATGAGTTTGTCAGGATCTCCCTCCATTTCTGTGTGGCAGTTCTGGGGTTCAAACTCCAGGCCTGGGAAGTTTACTTCGAATGCAAACCATTGGAATGACACTGAAGATTGTCATGATTAAAAAAAGAACAAGAAGAAGCAAAGAAAGCCAGGTGTCAGTGGCTCCTGTTTGTAATCCTAGCTCTTCAGGAGCCTGAGATGTAGAGAATGCCTATTTGAATTCAGCCAGGGCAGGAAAGTCTGCAAAACTCTTATTTCTAAGAGATCACAGGAAAATATCCCCATGTTTTGGGGCTGTGGCTCAAGGGCAGAGTGCTACTCTTGAGAAAGAGGAGATTAAGGATAGGGCCTAGGCTCATATTTCAACCTGAGACCTGCCAAAGAAAAAAGGAAGGCAGTAACTCCATGTCTCTGTGTATGTATGGATGATGTATGAATGATATGCATTCAGCAGATTGCCTATGACCAGACCCCCAACATGTGAATGCTGGGACAAGCCCTCAGAGAGTACTAAGCCAGTAGCTTGAACAAAGCATCCTTCTCTGCCATTTAATAACTGAAGCCCAGAAGGCTTGCCTTGGCTGGTGTATTCAATGGGTTCATTATGTTCTGGCTGAGGTGTCCCATTGGGACATCTAGCAGCCAGCCACTGCCTCCAGGGCGACCACTGTTCCTAGGCTGTAGGTATTGTGGAAGGTTCTGGCTCCATATTCCCTATCCCTCTGTAGGACTTGAGCCTAGATCTCTGGGGCCTGGTGGCTATCACTCATTCATCATTCCTCATTGCCGAGTCCCACTCTGGTCCCAAATCCTGGCAAAGATTTGAAATGCCCATCGCTTTCTGTGCTGAAAAGAGTATGCCAATAAATCCCACCCTCATAGTTCCTGTTAGAAGTAAGCATTGGGCTGTGAATGTGGCTAAGTGGTAGAGTGCTTACCAAGCAAGCATGAAGCCCTGGGTTGGATTCCTCAGTATCACATAAACAGAAACAGCCAAAAGTGTCACTGTGGCTTCAGTGATAGAATGTAGCCTTGAGCAAAAGCAGCTCAGGAACATGCCTGGACCCTGAGATCTAGCCACAACACTGGCAAAAAAAATGTGAGCTTGGTGAGACATACACTTCTGGAACTCAGAGGAGAGCCGAGGTAGGTAAGAAGTAGAGGGCAGGTGGCAGTGGCTCACCCCTGTAATAATAGCACTCAGGAAGTTGAGATCTGAAGATTATAACTGCAAGCCTGTGCAGGCAGGAAAGTCTATATGAGACTCTTTTCTCCAATTAAGCACCAAAAAACCAGAGCCGTGGTACAAGTAGTAGAATGCTATCCTTGAGCATAAAAACTCAGGGATAACATCAAGGCCATGAATTCTAACCCCAGTACTGGCACACACACACACACACACACACACACACACACACACACACCAAGATAGAGCATTTGACAGTCAGCCTGCACTAGTTCGATCTCTAGCAACTCAGTATTAAAAAAAAGTGAGAGAAAGGAAGGAAAGACTTGCTCCAGGAGGTGATATGACCAGTGCCAAAATTCCACAGGAGTTCTAAGATGTGGAACAGGACAGAGGGCCTAGGGAAGAAGGTGCAGAACACGTGCAAAGGTCCTGAGGGGTGGTGTAGAGCAAGTGGTATGGGTGGAATGAAGGTTATATGGCCTCAGACAAGTCTGGCAGAACACTGAAGGCAGGGTCAAGGTTTGTACTTGAGTCACAGGTAGGGCAGAGGGTGGCGTCCCAGAATGGGGCTCAGGGGAAGATTAGCTTGACTTTTTACCAAAGACCCCAGCCAATTTCTGTGGCTGGAAGCTTATTTTACACAGCTCCTGACCTTCAGGCCCCCTTTGCATGGAGGAGTCAAGGAAAATGAAGGGAAGAACTCTTGCTCAAGAGAAGCTTCTACCCAATGCCTCCAGTGGTTAAACCCCTGTAAATCCTAGCTATTCAGAAGTCTGAGATCAGACATGGTTGGTCAAAGCCAGTTCAGTGGAGGAAAATTAGTGACACTCTTCTATCCAATGAACTACCAAAATGGCTGTGGCTCAAGTGGTAGAGTACCAGCCTTGAGGGAAAAATTTAAGAGACCAGAGCCCAGACCCTGAGTTCAAGCCCCAGTACTGGCACAGATAAAAATAAAGTTTTCAGGAGATCCCAGTCCACTGTGGTGAAAGGCCATTATCAGCTGGGCGCCTGTGGCTCATGCCTGTCATCCTAGGTATTCAAGCCTGAGACCTGAGGATCAATCAAAATTAAAAGCTGGCTTGGGCAGACTCTTATGTCCAATGAATCACCAAAAAGCTGGGAAGCAGAGCTACTGTAGTTCAAGTGGTACAGCACCAACCTTGTGAAAACAAGTTAAAGGATAGCACCTATGGTATGAGTTCAAGTCCCGGTAAACACACACACACACACACACACACACACACTAACATCCTTAACAGGTGCCAGTGGCTTATCCCAGCAATCCTAGCTACTCAATAGGCTGAGATCTTAGGATGGCAACATGAAGCCAGAACAGGTAGGAAAGTCTATGAGATTCTTATCTCCACTAAACTACTAAAAAAAGATGAAAGTTGAGCTCTGGTTCAAGTGGTAGAATGTTAGCTTTGAGCAAAAGAAGCTCAGGGACATTGCCTAGGCCCTGAGTCCCAGCTCTAAGATTTTTTTTAAAAGTCATCCTTTGCCACCCCCAAAGGTCATAAATCCTGATTTTGGTCATCCTAGACCTCACATCCACTCCTGCCACTTCCACAGTACTGCCACAAGTGGCCGGTGTGTGGCCAACACTGGGTTAAGAAGTGAAAGTACATAAGGGGGTGTATAGCCAGGTCAACACTAATACCCCAAAACAATGAGGTATTGGCCATACCAGTCTCTCATCCCCCAGTTCCCTGGTCCTGGAATCTAAAGTTTGTGCCTCTGTATTCTGAGCATCTGCCATTTTTTAGAAGGACCTGAGAGGCCCAGTTGGGGCTGGAAGATAGACTGTCCTGTGATAAAGTACATTTACATTTCCTAGACACTGACCTATACTTCCAAGCCACCTTGGCCTCACCTCCCATGTAGCCCTAGATCCTCCTTGCTTGGGCAGCCTTCAGTCAACTGTCAATCTCGAGTTGGCCAGAGCCACCAGCAATCCCTGATTTCCCACTCCACTGCCAGCCTGATGAGAGGGATGTGCAGTCAGAGGCTCAGCTGAGGAAAAGGATAGGACATCGCATGACTGAGTCCCTCCCTCTCAGGCAGAGGAAACCCTAAGCCAGCTGGCATCACTGACCCAGAATCCCCTGGAGGCGGCCAAATATTGGGACAGCGAGACTTGTGCCCCAGAGAAAAGTTGGAACACAGGCCTGTGGCAATTTAGGACTCATTGTAGACCCTGATAGGGGGCTAACAGCAAGGTCAGTGTGAAGGAGGGGCACCTTCTGAGGTCAGAAAGAGGCAGACCAGCAACCAGGAAGGGGACAGAAAGAGACGAAGGAAAATTACACACACACACACACACACACACACATACACACACACACACACACACACACACACACACACACGGATATTCCAAGCCCTTAGCAGTTCCTGAGAACAATACCATGGACTCCCTCTATTAGGATCACATCCAACCCCTGAGAAGATGGCACTATCATACTCAGACTAACTGTAGACACAGAATTGAGCCTCTCATATCTGGAATGCTCATAACCCAGCATGGAATTTCCTACCGTACACACTGCAATGTGGAAAACTCAGCCAACCTCTTTGTTTATTGTTGGTCATGGGGTTTGAACTCTGGGTCAGGGAGCTGTCCTTCAGCTCTTCAGCTGAATATGAGCACTCTACAATTTGAGCCATAGTGTCGTTTCCTGTTTTCTGGTGGCTCATTGTATATCAAGACCCACAGACTTTCCTGCCCAAGCTGGCTTTGAATCATGGTCTTTACATCTTAGCTTTATGAGTAGCTAGTATGACAGTTGTGAGCCACAGCAGGCGCCAGATTCATCCATCTTCATATACCCAGAGGAAACCAAATTCAACAGGCCACAAACTTCTTGCAACTCTTTACTTCAGACTTTGACACCCAGCATCCAAATCCATCCTTCATTAGGGAGAATACAGACACAACAACCCCACCCATGCACCCATTTGCCCACTCCCTGCCTGCCATAGGCTTTGACCACTTGAGTTCTTGGTAAGACCCCATCCATTCTACTGTGGCTTCAAACTAGTGCAAACTTGCTGAGTTCTTAGAAATGTCTGTAAAGTGAGGCCAGCACCTGGTCTTTCAATCACTACACCCTCCCACACACACCTCTACATCTTTGCAGGAAGATGTTTTACTTTATTTTTTTCAATTGTGGGCTTGAAAGCTGGGCCTGGGTGCTGCCCCTGAGCTCTTCAGCTCAAGGCTAGCACTCTACTATGTGAGCCACAGCACCCCTTTCAGGTTTCTGGTTGTTTGTTGGAGATAAGGGTCTCAGGGCCCTTCCTGCCCAGTCTGGCTTTGAGCTGTGATCCTCAGATCTCAACTCCTGAGTACTTAGGATGACAGCCATGAGCAACTGGCACCCAGCAAAACATATTTTTCAATGCCTGTCATCCTGTCCTCTCAGGAGACTGAGATCTGAGGACTGCAGTTGGATGCCACCCTTGGAAGCATAGTGAATGAGAACTCTTTATCTCCAATTAAACACCCAAAAAACCTGGAAGTGGAGCTGTGGCTCAAGCAGTAGAGGGCTCGCCTTGAGCTGAAGAGCTGAGGGATAGTGCCCAACCCCAGAGTTCAAGCCCCATGCCTGACCAAAAAAGTATAAAGTTTTCACTAACAAGTAGGAACAAATATGAGAGATTGAATAGTAACTAGAGCATTATCATTATATTTATTTCTCAGTGATCATTCTTGTAATGATTAATGAGATTTTTCCAGCCAGGTTAAACTTGAGAGTTAGTCAGATAATGGATTAGATGGTAAGTAAATCTGAAATTGTTTTAGAGTACAGGGGTTCAGAAAAACGTAGGATCATTGGAAACTACAGTATTTTTCCTGATAAGAGAATTTGAGGACAAATAGTACTTCATGTTAGGGAACAAGATAACTTCAGAGGTAGAGTCAGAAAATTTGTGGGAATTAGGGCAAATTGAAACGCATTTCCAGGGTGCAAACTTGAGTATCCATTAGAATGATTAAAAACTAGAGTTTTTTTCTTATACATTAGAATTGGACTGTCATTAGAGTGACAGTTTGGTTTCAGTTCCAGCTGGAGTTAGATTTAGCCTTAGGGAAATGGAAAGTTTAGGGTCAGACTGAAAGTAAATCTTCGAATAACAAATCTAGTTAGAATTAGGATGAATGTGAAATAAGAAACTGATAATAATATTAAGATTAGGGTATGATTAATGCGAGGGTTAGCCTCAATATTCCAGTTAGGGTTCGGGTTAAAAAATGGCAAGATACTGAGTAAAACTACAAACTATTTTTAGAAAGATGAGTTGTATCAAAGTTAAGATGAATAAAAACTAATGTATTTGTATGGCTTTTAGAATCCAAAGGCTATTAGTTCTAGGGTTAGGGTTACTGTTCTAGTTCAGGTTAGACTTAGGCTTAGGGAAGGGTAAGCTTTACGGTAAAACTGAGTTTTCTGCTAATATTTTCAAGTAAAATAAGTTTGAGATTTAACAAAAACTACAGAGTTTTACTAAGTTTCCTCTTTAAGGTTGAATTGGGTTAAATTTAGAGTTAGGTTTCTAGTAAGATTTATATATAGTTAGTGTTAGGTATTGAAGTATATTTTAAATAATCCTTCAACTTCTTTTTGGAGATATAGGAGTTCAGTAAACGTTAAGATCAGTGGAAACTGTGATAGTTTTCATGATATGAAGATTTGAGGTTAATGATTCATAATAGGGAACGATTTCAGAGTCCAATTCAGGGAATCTGTAGGATTTGGAACAAAGTGAAAATCATTTCAAAGGCAATGAGTATCTGTTAGAATGTGTCTAAACTCGAGTGTTTTCCATTAATTTTAGGATTGGGTTACTATTATCATCAAGATTACTCTTAGGGTTCTCTCCAAGATTAGAGTTAGGATTAGGGAAATGGAAGGTTAAGAAATTGAATGACTTACTTTCTTTGTGTATATATATATGCACTATTCTAAGGCTTGAACTTAAGGCTTGGCTTCTGCCCCTGAGCTTTTTGCTGTAAGCTAGCATTCTACCACTTAACTCATGATTCCACTTCCAGCTTTCTTTGACAGTGAATTGGAGATGAGAGTCTCACAGACGTTCCAATCTAAGCTGACATTGAACTGAGATCCCCAGATCTCTGCCTTCTGATATAAGGTAGGATTAATGCATGATCTACTAATGCCCTGGAAAGTGACCAAATTATACTTACTGTTTTTACTTATGTTCGAGATTGAGACTTGAATTCATTATCTGACAGCTTTGCTCACTAAGTAGCACTCTGCCACTTGAGCCATATCTTCAAAAGTGATTATTTTAAATAGCTGGAAATCATTAAATTTTCTTCAGATGATTTGTATCATTAGTGTTGTTCTAAAACTTATCCTAATCAAAAAGATTTATTGACCCTAGAGATTATCTGAGCAGATTCTCATGCTTTGCTTCTAATTGCATAACATTTTAGGGACATGATTTTTTAATTATTATTTTAAGTAGCAAAGCAGTTATCATTAAACAAAGCAGTTTATGCGTACAATATACCTTGATCAATGTCAACCCTTTCAACATTCTCATCCATCCCTCCCCTATGCACCTCTTCCTTCACTCTTCTTAATTTTGTAGGATATTTACTGGATTCCTCTCTGCATTTTACCCCATTTCTCCTATTCAATCTTCTACCATTTCCCACTTCACTCCTCTATTGACTACCCACTTCCATATGATACAGCAATTCTACTCCTGGGCATTTACCCGAAAGATTACAAACCAGGATATAGTAACGTTTTCAGCACAACCATGCTTACAGAATCAGCCCAAATACTCCTCAAGAGAGAAATGAACCAAGTAAATGTAATACACCCCCCCACACACACACTCATACACACACACACACACACACACACACACACACACACACACACACTGGAAATTCTACTTACCCATCAGAAGAATATTGTACCATTTGTATCTCTCATTTCTCATTTCATCTGCCTGGTATCTCATTGTCATCGTATTGTCCCTGTACTGCAGTAACTGACACATGCAAACTGCTGTAAAAGATTTTCAGGTTATGGGCTAACCATAGATTCCTGAGTATGAGTTCTCTGCTCATTCTCTTTGTCTATGCATGCCTTTGAGTAGTGATTGTACAGATTCATTTGAACCATTTGCTACACAGAAAAGAGATGAACCATACATATATATGTCTGTATATATATATATATATATATATATGATTATATATACACACACACATATATATATATATATGATTATATATATACACACACACACACACATATATATATATATATATACATACATGAATATATGCACACATATGGATATATATTAAATACTTGAGTACATTTTATGTTTTCTAGAATTACGGAGCTAACAAACATCGCATGGATTTTCCTACCTTTTCAACTTTTTCAAAACCTAAAGAACTTTGTCTCTTTTGAATACCCAATTTTTAAGATAGTATCACCATCTCTGATCTGTCAGTGGCCTTGAAATTAGATGTTCAAATAGGACAAAGTTATTTAGGCTTTTTGGTGGAAGAGAGGAGTATTACTAGGGTTCTATTCAGGTATTCTCTGCTTGCTAGATAGGACTTTAGTTGTATAGCAACAAGCAGTTCAATTACTTTTGCCATAGTTCTGGTCCATTTTATTTACTTGAGGTCTTGAACTTTTTGCCCCGGTCTGATCTTAGATTGACTGAATGATCTTAGATTGCTTCTTATGTCTCCCACACAATTAGCTAGGATTACAGATGTGAACTACTATGGCCAGCTCATTTGTTGAGATGGCTGTCTTGGCAGTTATGTCTTTGGCCTGGCCTGAGACAAAGATCCTTGTCATTTCTGCTTCCCAATCAGGTGGGATTACAGATGGGACTACTATACTTGGTGTACATGACACCTTCTGTTTGTGTGTGTGTGTGTGTGTGTGTGTGTGTGTGTGTGTGTTTGTGTCGGTCGCAGGGCTTGAACTCTGGGCTCGAGCATTGTCCCTGCACTCTTCAGCTCAAGGGGAGTGCTCTACCGCTTGAGTCACAGCACCAGCATCGGTTTTATAGTGGTTTTATTGGAGATAAGAGTCTCACGGACTTTTTTTCTCGGACTGTCTTTGAACCGTGATCCTCAAATCTCAGCATCCTGAGTAGCTAGGATTACAGGCGTGAGCCACTGATGCCCAGCACACCTTCTATTTTTTAAAAGAGGTTTTCATTGTAAAAATGCTGTTTAGAGGGGTTATAGTTACATGAGCAAGTTAATGAGTACATTTTCTATCAAGCATTGTTACCTCCTCCTTTGTTTTTCCCCTACCCTCCCCTCCCACCTCCACAAATACACTCCCCTCTACTCCCTTCCCCTCTTCCCCACCCATATTGTAAAGATGCTTTTTCAACATAGTGTCTTGTGCATCTCATTGTTACAATGCGTCAGCCAGTATCACTATCTATTTTGTTTTGTCCCTTCCCCTCCCCAAGCTAGAGAAGGGTGTATACAAGATGCAGGACACCGACACTAAATACAGTGAAAACAAAGATTAAACCATGGGGGAGGAACATAAAAAGAAAAAAAAAACATGGTAGATTATAAATCCTATCTTGGGGTTCATTTCGCTTAACAGCATCTTATCTGGTCATATGGACATAGCTTTTGAACTTTTATGCTTGTCCCAGACATATAATAGTTATTGCAAATAAGGGAAACCATAGGACCAATGTTTCTTTGGTTTTGGCTTACTTCACTTGATATAAAGTTTTCTAAGACCTCACTTAGAGCCACCCTATGATCCAGCAGTCCCCACTTTTGGGCATTTACCCAAATGATCACAAACAAGACCATACTAAGCTACCAGTACAACTATGTTTATTGCAGCATTATTTACCATAGCTAAGATATGGAACCAACCCAGATGCTCCTCAGTAGATGAATGGATCAAGAAAATGTGATACACACACACACACACACACACACACACACACACACACACACAATGGAATTCTATGCCTCCAATCAGAGAAAATGGCATCTCCCCATTTGCTAGGAAAGGGAAAGACGCAGAAACAATTATATTAAGTGATTAAGCCAGGCTCAAATAACCACAGGTCCCATGGTTAATCTTACTTGGAGTAACTTGTACATGGTACCATATAAGAGGATGTTATGTGAAATGAACCCCAAGATAGGGACACAAATGTTTTTTATTACGTGAGATTCTTACCTCTATATAATCCCCCAAATAAAGTTGGAAGGGGAGCTGTCATTCAAATACAGAGCACCACCTTTGAGGGAAAAAGCCTAAGTGACAAGGTAAGGTCCTAAGTTTAAACCATAATATCAGCACTCAAAAAAGTTGATTTTTTTTCCTTGAGGTTTTTATTAAATTGCTCCGGAAAATAATCAACGTTTTATTTATGTTTAGCATTACTATTAAAATCATGTTATATTTATTTATGTTATTCTTTATTTTCTTAAATTTTACTTACACTTTAATATCCAGTAATGATAAGAAATGATTACTGTTTCACAAGTTTTTATGTCAGTTGAATATATGGATGAGGGGTGCATACAAGGAGTTTGGACTGAAAATAGGTATTTGCAAGGTCTTCACATAAGAAATGATAGTTGAAGGAGCTGTGGGCATGTATGAAATCAACTAAAGAAACCAGCAAGGAAAGATAAGGTATGATTCGGGAAAGCAAACACTTTTGGAAGAAAAACAAAGCAAGGAAAATATGTATCTTTTGGTAAGAACTTTGTAACCCATCTAAACATTTAATTCCTTATTTCTAGTGGAAGGCATTTCAGTTAACTTTATTTTACAAAGTTAAACATGAATGACATTTAATACTAACTGGCCTCTGTCTCAGGTAAGCAATTATTCTAGCCAGGTGCAAGGGCTCATGCCTATAATCCTAGCTACGCAGAGAGCTGAAACATCTACATCATAGTTCAATGCCAGTATGGAGAGGAAAATTGGTGAGACTTTACTGTGGCACTGTGGTTCAAAGTGGCAGCACTAGTCTTTAGTAATAAATGTCAGAGACAGAACCCAGGCCCTGACTTCAAGCTCTCTGAAATTATTCTTAAAACACTTGTTCTCAGTATTTCTTCAATTTGTCTAGAAGAATGTTTTAAACTTAGGGATTTTTTTTATTGCATGTTGTCAGAATTGATTTTTAAGATGTTCAGAGAAAAATTATTTATTGCAAGAACTGGTTTGTATTGCTTTGTATTACGTTTTGCTTCTATACCTATAGATCAGCTGGAAAGTAGATGGCCAAACCCCTCCTCCCTCCACCAAAGTTGTAAAATTCATTTTTCGACATAATGACTTGTATATCTCATTGTTGCAATGTGTCCACCTGTACCCCTAGTTTAACTATTTGTTTATGCCCTTCCCCTACACAAATTGTACCAACATCAAATACAGTGAAAGCAGGGGGAGAGACATAAAAAGCAATATAGAAATCATCTTAAAAATATGTTAGAAATAACTGCATGAAATAAAAAAAAAATTGAATACTTATCTTGGGGTTCATTTCCCTAGCATCCATTTATCTGAAATATTTTGCTTGACTCAGACATACACTAGTTATTGCAAATAAGGGAAGCCATGGGACCTATGTTTCTTTGGGTCTGGCTTACTTCATTTAATATAATTTTTCCAAGTCTTTCCATTTCCTAACAAATGGGGCAATGTCATTCTTTCTCATGGAGGCATAGAATTCCATTGTGTATATATACCACATTTTCTTGATCCATTCATCTACTGAGGGGCATCTGGGTTGGTTCCCTATCATAGCAATGGTAAATAATTCTACAATAAGCATAGGTGTGCTGATAGCTTTACTATGATCTTGTTTGTGATCATGTGGGTAAATGCCAAAAAGTGGGATTGCTGTGTCATAGGGGTGCTCTATGTGGAGTCTTTTGATGAACCTCCATACTGCTTTCCAAAGTGGTTGAACAAGTTTACACTCCCACCAATGCAGTAAGGTTTCCTTCTGTCCACATCCCCTCCGGCATCTGTTGTTATTAGAGTATTTGATTAAAGCCACTCTAATTTTGTAAGATGGTACCTCAATGTTGTTTTTATTTGCAATTCTTTTATGGCTAGAGAGGTTGAGTATTACTTCATGTGTTTATTTGCCATCCTTCTTTCCCCTTCAGTGAAGTTTCTCTTTAAGTCTTTAGCCCACTTATTTAATGGGCAGTTGTTTCTCTGAAGATTTTTTGTTGAGGGATTTAATTTTTTGAGTTCCAGGTATATTTTAGATATGAGACCCTTATCCGTTGTATGGCTAGTGCAGATCTCCTCCCAATCCATAGGCTTTCTAGTGATCTTGCTAGCTATGTCCTTTGTCATGCAGAAGCTCTGCAATTTCATGAAATCCCATTTGTCCCATTTGTCTTTGATTTTTTGTATTTCTGGGTCTCTTTTAAGAAAATTTCGGCCTGTGACAAGGAGACCTAGGGTTTCTCCTATTCCTTCCTGTAATGTTTTCAGAGTAAGACTTCAAAATTTAAAATTTCAAGTATTACAAGAAGATCTTTGATTCATGTTGAATGGATGTGAGTAGCTTGAGTTGTTGCATAATTTGTGTGTGTGTGTGTGTGTGTGTGTGTGTGTGTTTGTAAGGGGGGTTATGTGTATCATTGACATCAAGGATAAGGAACTTGGTTCCTTTTTCTTAGACATACATTATGATGTTTCTTTGTTGGTGGTAGACTCTGATTGCTTGCCTTTTCCTGATGTGAACATTCTAGCTCAATTTTTCAATTAAGTTTCTTAATTATTATTGAACATATAATGCTCTAATATTGCTTTGTCTTCAATCTGCCATCTAGGATCTTCTTTTCTGCTTAAATATTAACATTCAATATGAATTTTACCTCCTGACTAATTTTCCCCTTTAATTTGCATTTTGAAATAAGAATTATAATATCTTTGATCTCTGTTTTCATGAAGAAAAACAATTTTGAATTCTCTATTTAATGTAATAACACCTGGACAGATTTGTTAGCACCAAGACCTTAAATTTTCTTTTGTAGTTTTAGTTTAAAATAATCCTCCTCCATGTTTTTAGAATGGGTAGACAAAGAATTCCCACAATGCCTCACAACTTTTATCTTTCATTTTGTCTGTGCTTCCTTGTCACTGCTAAATTGTTCTGGATACATGTATTAGCTACCCCAACCCCTGCAAAGCTGTTGCTGATACCCAATTTACTGCCAATACAACTCAGCAATTACAGTCACAATTATCCTTTCCATGGTATCCTATTCTCTGCTACTCATTTTGCTACCCATAATTCTTAACACCATGGTTCCAGCCACCTGATCTCTGACAGCCCTGTCTCTGCTACCACATTCACAAACAAAGCAAAGCAAGAGTAGGCACAGACAGTCGACTTGGGTACTTTTCTTGCAGGCACAATGGGACGTTATTCCTCAGGTATTTAACATGAGGGACTAACTAGTGGTGGAAAGAAAATACGTTACTCAAAGGGGACTAAAATCCAAGGATATCAACTTATAACTTGTTGCTAGGAAAAGCAGGCCCTAAGGTGAATGTTAATGAGAAAAGAAAATTTGAAAAAATATTGGGGATGATATAAATAAAAATTTTAGCTTAATCTCTTCTACCAGTGATATGAATTATTTTATGACATATATATGTAACTACTTTGCATTTTTAAAAGTATATGAAGATGCACATTTATGTGGTACTTATATTAATTTATGGAATATTTGCATATGACCATGTTAACGATTCTCAATAGTTTATGCTTTATGAACTGCTCATGAGTCTGCCTTTGGCAATATGAATTGAGCTCTCTAACAATAAATGGAATTTCATTGTCAAATACTACAAGGATATTACTGAAGCAAATACCCAAATGAATGCTGGAACAAGAAAACTGAACAAAGCTACAAGTTTGAAAGGAAGGGATCAGTGGTAAGGGCTACGATAAAAGAGAAATTCTTCACCATGTAATCTTTGTTGAATTACTAGCTTTTAAAACATTCTTAGAAAGCAGAACATGATTTTTGAATCTTGCCTTTTGGAACCTCTTTAATGAGTGGTTAAACAAAAAATTATCGAAATGACTGAGAATCCACTATTAGATTAACATTATACTCAAAGTTCCCTTGAGATGCAGGTAGGCTGGATTCCTTTTCTATTAAATGAATGGAATAATCTTCCTTTTGATTGGTTGGACAGTCCAGACACTTGTTCCAAAACAAGAAAAGATACTGGACAGAAAAAAAGAGGAAGGAGAGCCAAGGCTGCTGAAATTAGCATATTTCCCATTTGGACTTTAATGGGTTGTTACTACAAAGAATTAGAATTTCATCTTAAAATAATAATTTCAAAATGGATGTGCTAAAGGATAGCTTCGAAATGTAATATTTAATGCTTTTGGATTACTTGAAGACAAACGTTTACAGAAAACATTAAATTCCAGAAAAACTGTAATGTTCCAATAAACACCTAGGAGAAATATAATTTAAAAATTCATCTGTTCAAAGCAAATCCTGGCATGAAAGTCTGTGAGTCAGTTATCTCCAAACAGGAAGTGGCACTGTAACTCAATTGGGAGTGGGCTCCCCTTGAGCTAAAGAACTCTGGGATATGTTAATACCCAAGCCCTGAGTTCAAGGCCCATGACTGACAAAAAGAAATTTTAAAGAATTAAATCATTAGGGCTGGAAGAAGACTCAGTAGTAGAGTGCTTGTCTTGCATGCATGAGGTCCTACGTTCAGTTCTTCAGCACCACATAAGCAGAAAAAACTGGAAGTGGCACTATGGCTAAAGTGGTAGTGCGCTAGCCTTGTGCTGAACAGCTCAGGGACAGCACCAAGACCCAGAGTTCAGGCACCCCTACCAACAACATCAACAACAACAAAAACAAATTAAAGCATCAAACAACCTGAAGATGTTGTCCAGAATAATGAATGCAGCATTATCCGTTGACATGACTTAGTGACTTGAAACCAAGTTTACCAGGGGAGATGGTGGGCATTTTGTGTGTGTGTCAAAACCTGCAAAATTATTTTCTACTTTCCCAGGGAGGGAGAAAGGAGGAAATGGGGGCGGGGAGGAGTGAGGTGTTTGGTGGACTTGCCTTTTGGTTCACTGATAGTTTTCTGGAGTCAAATTCAGAGAAATTCTGCTTGCAATCCTAGTTGCCTGGGCAATGACGAAGCCATGTCCTAGAAGTGGTTTTGTCCTGTCCTTGGCCTGGTTCCAACCACCACTGGATAATCCAAGTCCCACTGGAAGACCAAGATGCCTTGAAGACTACTGATCCATTGGGCAGGTGGACCTAACCACAGCCAGAATAGGCAGAAAATGCAATTCCGAGGGCAGCACTGGAAATCTACAGCAGGCAGAGATTTTTTTAAATATATTTTTATTGTAAAAATACTGTACAGAGGGTTCAGAGTTACAGGACTAGGTAATGAGTACATTTCGTATACAGCATTGTTACCTCCTCCTTTGTTTTTCTCCTACCATTCTTTCCTTCCCCACATCTCCAACTCCTCCCTCCTCGACCCCTGCCTGAGATTGTAAATTCATTTTCTGCACAGTGTCCTGTACATATCATTGTCACAATGGTCAACCTGAATCCCCATTTAAGCATTCTGCTATATCCCTTCCACTCTCCAAATTACAAATATATATATATATTTTTTTTTTCTTCATGTGTCTAATGGACATATTTTATTTTGTCTTCAAAGAAGTCTCTCTTTAAGTCTTCAGCCAACTTAGATATTGGACAGTTGTTCCTTTGAAGATGTGTTGTTGGGGTATTTATGATTTTGAATCCTAAGTATATTTTATATATAAGACTTTGTCTGTTTTATGACTCATGAAGAACTTCTCACAGTAAGTGGGCTTTTTATTGATATTGCTGTCTATGAACTTTACCTTGCAGAAGCTCTGCTGTTTCATGCAATCCCATTTGTCCAACCTCTCTTTGATTTGTTTTGTTTCTGGTTCTCTATTAAGATATATATATATATATATATATATATATGCATATATATATCACCCTTCATGATATATATGATATATAAATATATATATGGATCTAGCTTTAGTTTTCTACAGGTGTACAACCAATTTTACCATCACCATTTACTGAAAACGCTGTCTTTCTTCCATTCTATTTTTTTAGCTCCCTTGTCAAAGATTAGGTGGCAATATGTCAGTGTGTTTATTTTTGAGTCTTCAGTCCTATTCCATTGGTCCTCAAAACTGTTGTTGTGCCAGTACCAAGCTCTTCTTATTATTGTGGCTTTTTAGTATAGTTTGAAATTTGGAACTGATATTACTACAATGCTCTTCTTTCTGCTAAGAATTGATTAACCTACAGCCAGCATTATGCTTAATGTTGAAAAGTTAAAGCCATTTCTTATTAATTCAGGAAAGAGATAAGGATGTCTGGTCTCTCCACTCCTCTTCAACTACTTAGTATTAGAATGCTAGCTGGAACAATGAGACAAGATGCAAATTTAAAGGGAATCCAAATAGAGAACGATGAAGTAAAACATAAAAGATGACAAACGGAATAGAATTGAAAACCCAGAAATGAACCTACAGTCTCATAGCCATCTAATTTTCGATAAGGGAGCTAAAAAATAGAATGGAAGAAAGACAGACTCTTCAGTAAATGGTGCTGGCAAAATTCATTAACTACTTGTAGAAAACTAAAGCTAGATTCTTATTTATCACCCTGCAACAGAATCAACTCCAAATGGATTAAAGACCTCGGAGTCAAAGAAGACACTCTGAAAATATTACAGGATGGAATAGGAGAAACCCTAGGTGTCCTTGGCACAGGCTGAAATTTTCTTAATAGAGACACAGAAACACACAAAAAAAAAATCAAAAAAAGGTTGGACAAATGGGATTGCATGCAATTGCAGAGCTTCTGCCTAGCCAAGGACATAGCTAGCCAGATCACTAGAAAGCCCACGGATTGGGAGAAGATATTCACTAGCCATACAATTTATAATGGTCTCATATCTAAAATATACTTGGAACTCAAAAAATTAAATCCCCCAACAACAAATCCTCAAAGAAACAACTGCCCAATAAATAAGTGGGCTGAAGACTTAAAGAGAAACTTCTCTGAAGAAGAAAGAAGGATGGCTAATAGACACATGAAGAAATGCTCAACATCCCTAGCCATAAAAGAAATGCAAACCAAAGCAACATTGAGATACCACCTCACTCCAGTTAGAATGGCAAAAATCAAGAACTCTAACAACAACAGATGCTGGAGGGGATGTGGACAGAAGGGAACCTTACTTCACTGTTGGTGGGAATGTAAACTTGTTCAACCAGTTTGGAAAGTAGTATGGAGGTTCCTCAAAAGACTTCACATAGAGCTCCCCTATGACCCAGCAATCCCACTTTTGGGCATTTACCCAAATGTTTACAAACAAGACCACACTAAAGCTACCAGCACAACTATGTTTATTGCAGCATTATTTACCATAGCTAAGATATGGAACCAACCCAGATGCCCTTCAGTAGATGAATGGATCAAGAAAATGTGTTATATATACACAATGGAATTCTATGCCTCCATCAGAAAGAATGACATTGCCCCATTTGTTAGGAAATGGAAAAACTTGGAAAAAATTATATTAAGTGAAGTAAGCCAGGCACAAAGAAACACAGGTCCCATGGTTTCCCTTATTTGCAATATCTAGTATATGTATGAGTCAAGCGGAAAAAGTCAGATAATGTGATGTTAGGAAAATGAATCCTTAGATAGGTATTTTAATGTTTTTTTTTTCATGCATGTGTTTCTAATGCATTTATAAGATTATTTCTTTGTTGCTTTGTATGTCCCTCCCCCACAGTATAACCCCCGCTTTCACTATATTTGATGTCAGTATAACTTGTGGAGGAGATGGGGAAAAACAAGTAGTTTAAGGATTCAGGTGGACCTGTTGCAACAATGAGAAGTACAAATTGTCATGTTAAAAACGAGCTTTACAATGTCGGTGGGGGGGGGGGAGGGTGGGAAGGATTGGGTGGGAGCGAGGGGGGGAAGGATTGGGTGGGGGGAGGGGGGAGGCTGGGAAGGGAGGTGAAGGGTAAACAAAGGAGGAGGCTGCAATGCTTGGTAAGAAATGTATGCATTATCTTGCCCATATAATTGTAACCCCTCTGTACAGTATGTTCACAAATAAAATAAAATTTAGAAAAAAAAATGGGTACTCCACCACTTTTTGGTTCAATCACTTCTAACCTCAAATATATACTTTGCTAACAAGATGCTTAGAGGAAACCTAAGAATACTTCACTTTTATCTTCTCTCTTAAGATTCTCTTTAGATACCATATCAGGATCAGTGAAGTTATTCTTTCAAATATTATTTCAATGGATTATCTTTCTCTTGGTCTTGCATTTGCTCAGAAGGATGTATGGAAAAGAATAGAGTTAAATCATCCATACCTTGGATGACAGTGTCTGTTACAAAAGGACAATGCTCCTATGTTCTATGTCTCTGTCCTTCTCTTAGCTCTTGCGTGATTTCCAACTAATCACAGATTCTTGGCTTCAAGTCTAGTGAAGGTGAAGGACTATAAGTCCTTCCCCACTGCTACATCTTCACGGTTTCTCTTTTAAAACTCTTTTATTTGGATGTGGAATTTATTTTCATGTCTTCATTCAATCCATTCTAAATTGTAGTGAGCTAAATAGGCTCTGTAAAATCACTTTAGGTAGCAAAAATATTAAGACAATATATCAAAAAGTTTGGCCTCCTTCCACTGCTGAAGCCAATATGCTTAGCTAGGGCTTCTAAGAACGCGTTTTCTTGCCTTTTCACTTTGCTCAATTCTTTTCTGATCCCAAAACTTTTTGGCTTATGTAATATGAGAAGTCTTCACTATCTCATGTTAATAAGGATATTATATTTTTGAGCTACTAAGAAATGTGAAATCATTGGTTTCAAGTATCCAATCAGGTATTTTTCTGTAGTTCAGTGCTTCACATGCAAAGACATTGTAGAACGTATTACAAACATTTTTGAGTGCACTTTTTCCCTAAATATTTTGACCCAGATTATCTTTTTCAGAGAATTACTGTTTGGTAATTAAAGTCAATACACAAATTTTGATTTTTTTTTTAAGAACGTTGAATTTAAATTCCACTACGACCTTGTTTCACACAGTGAGTAGATTTCCTGGGTAAGGACAATTCTCAAGGGAACCTACAGGACTTATAACAAGGCTGCTGAGGTTTGTTTGTTTAGTATGAAAATTAGCCATCTTCACCCACTTTGCTCCCTCTCAGCTAAGTCTCCCTTCATTACTTTGCATGAAAGCCTATTTTCCCAAGAAATTTTAAATTTTCATAATAGGCTAAGTTGTTAAAAAGTTTGAACAAATTAAAATTTACCTGTCATAATTTTTTGGGGGTGTCCAGTCTTGGGGCCTGAACTCTGGGCCTGGGCGCTGTCCCTCAGCTCTTCAGCTCAAGGCTAGCGCTCTACCACCTGAGCCACAGCACCACTTCCGGCTTTTTTTTCTTTTTGCTTATGTGGTGCTGAGGAATCGAACCCAGGGCCTCAGGCATGCAAGGCAAGCGCTCTTACCACTGAGCCACCTTCCCAGAAAAACCTGTCATAATTTTAAAACTCTTTTGAAATTCCTTTATTAGAACCACAAGTTCGTCAATCCTAACTCCACCTTTAATATCAAAAACAGTTAACATGTTGTTTTCATGATATAGTGTCCATGAAACTACTATTTTCCAGTGGCTTTGTTATGCATATATATAACCTTATAATCTGATGCTAGGCAAAATGAACTCCAAGATATGGAAACAGAGAGTATTATTTGCGATTGTTGTTTTTAATGTACTATGTGATTTCCATTTTCTTTTGGGGTTTTCCTTTATGCTTATTTCCCTGCTGTATTTGATTTTGGTAGCCTGTGTATTGTGTATATATTTACCTTAATTAGGGAGGGGAAGAGGAACAACAAAATGGTGAGACAGAGGACAAAGGCAAACCAATGCAATAGCAATACTCACAAGACAATATGTTGGAAATGTACATTACAACTTGAGAGGGGTACTGGGGTGAAGGAAAACTGTGAAGAAAATGAGGGAGGGGGTAAAAAGTTTGAAAAGTTATGTATTCACTACCTTAAAATTACTGTAACCCCACTGTACATCACTTTGAAAATAAAATTAAATTTAAAAAATAAGCTACATGAAATAAAATTTCACTGTATTGGTAAAGTACATATTATTCTTTATGTAGTAACTTTTTAAAAATCCATACTGTTTGGTGTCTAATTTGAATTAATTACCCCTTTTTAATCAGAGGACCATCAACTTGAATGCTATCCGACTAGACAATATTTTCACAATATACTTACCAATATTTTGAAAAAAGAATAAATATAGTACTTTCTCATACTAAAAGCGAAAACAGTTTAATTCTATGGAAACAAATAACTTGTAAAAGTAAATAAGTTGTTAAGAAGACAGAATATATGTGTTCGTCAACATTCCAATGACTAGTAATTACTCATTTTCAAATTCTGAAGATTCCATACCTAAGAGATTCAAAACAATACCAGCTTGCATGTTATGTAATTCTGCAATAGATGCACTTTCCAATGGGGTGTTACAGATTGAGAGACAACAGAAAAATAACCATGTTCTGGTAGAGGATAAAACTATGTAGCATCGGTAATAATTAATTCTTCAAGAGTAAGCAATGGTTTATCACAATAAGCTATTATTTTTATGACCACCAATACCAATATTTATGATATAGAGTCATCCTAGCCCAAAATTCTCCAACTTTTAGGGTGCATCTCAAACTTCCCTTAATTCATATGATGAATAGCTTATCTCTATTGTGAAAAAATACAATGCTGCTAATGTGATGCCATTCATGTTCTGGTAAGCCTTGAGCATAAACAGGCTCAGAGACAGTGTCCAGGCCCAGAGTAAAAGTGCTAGGACAAACCAATAAAACAAAAACAAAAATAAAATCAAACCCCAAATGTAACATTTTTCTCAGTGTATACAGTAGCAAATAATTAAGGAAATTGCTTCCTGTGTTACATACAGGTAGAAGAAAGAAGATGTCACACAATTATTCTCTTCATACCATGTTATACCAAAGACTCCAAAAATTGCTCTTATTCTAAATTTATAAATTAATATCATCAATTTGTTGGCAACTCTGTCTACAACATTCACATTATCATTTCATACATGAACTGTTGGAATTATCTATTAACCAAGGTCTTGAAAGAATATTATAGGCACATAGAATGCAAAATCATTTGTGAATGTCAATTAAACCCTCTACTTAAAAACAATTTTGTAGAATCCTATAGAATATAAAATTACAAACAAAACCAAAATATTTTAAATCTAAATTCTAATTTAGCAAGATCTTCAAAATCCTTCATTAGACGAACTTTGCTATTTTTCCAAGCTTAAGCTTGTGTAATTCTTCATCATTTCTTTGGGTTACAACAGAATGAAGATAACTTATTTTTTCAAATTTTGGATGGGAATCATGAGTCATTTTGCATCTAAGAATGTTCTGTAATGAAGAGAGAATTTAAAACACAAGTGAGGATTAAGTATGAATTGCATTTCAACAGGAAATTTGACTTCTCAAAACATAATGACAAAATTAGCCCAAATGTCCAACTATGTATTCCTTTCTTGTTTGTTTTGTTTTATTAAGACAAAATTACCTGGTCCAGGGAATATATCACTATGTAATTCCATTCTCTAATCTTTATATGTTCATATGTATATATGCAAAAGCCTCAAGCTCTTATTCAGCAATCTTGCTCATGACTGGTATTCCATCAATTGAGCCATTTTTCCAATCCAGATTTTGACTGCTTAATTTTATATACTGTTGCAAAGAGTGTTCTGCCCAGGCTGGATGCCAATTGAACTTCCCAGACTCCTTTACATTCTTAGGTTTTATTTCTCCAGGAGTATCAACTTTTAAATGACAAACATTTTTGTGAGGGTAATGTCTAAGCTGTAGCCCAGATTTTTAACTCAAGAATTCTTTTTTTTTTTGTTTTGGTGGGGTGTCTGGTCATGGTGCCTGAACTCTGGGCCTGGGCTCTGTCCCTCAGCTCTTCAGGTCAAGGCTAGCACTCTACCACTTGAGTCACAGCGCCAATTTCGGCTTTTTTCTTTATTGCTTAAGTGGTGCTGAGGAATCGAACCAAGGGCCTCATGCATGCAAGGCAAGCGCTGTACCTCTGAAACACCTCCTCAGCCTTAACTAAAGAATTCTTTTAAAGATAGATGAACAGACACATTACATATCTTGAGTGTACACTGTTAGGAATGTGATCGTAAGCTGGGTCATGGTGAGATATGAGGATTGAGGTTTAAAGCCAGCCCCGGTAGGAAAGTCCCAGAGACTCTTTTCTCAAATTAACTAAAAGAAAATTGGAATTGGCACTGTGGATCAAGTTGTAGAGCATTAGCTTGAGCTGAATAGCTGAGACAGCTCGCAGGCCCAGAGTTCAAGTGCCAAGACCACCGCCAACAAATATATGTGTGTGTGTGTGTGTGTGTGTGTGTGTGTGTGTGTGTGTGTGTCTGTGTGTCTGTGTGTCTGTGTGTCTGTGTGTCTGTGTGTGTGTGTGTGTGTGTGTGTGTAAAGAAAAAAAAAAGAAATGAGATCTTAGCCAACAGTTTATTGCTAGCATAATTCTTGCTCTCACAAGATGGACATTTTTCCAGTTAAATCCATGCTTTTATATTTGACTTGCATTGAAAACAGAATTATTCTTCCATTCTACTTTCTACAAAGTTGCATGATTAGCAAGCATGATTTAGAATGGGAGTGGCCTCATACTTCATGTTCCACATAGGAGTCTTGCTTTCTGTATATCACTCTCATAAATCTACATACTGGACTTGGCTTTATTGTTTCAATGTTGCTTATTTGTAGTCTTCTATATTGTATGGAACCCTTATACTTAAAATCAGAACTTCCCTTTCTCCTATTATTGCTATTGTTTCCTTACTGTTAGCCCATGTACACTTGGGAAATAATGAACAGCACATACACTCACAAAAAGAATGTTCTGAAAACCATCTTCCCATTTAAAATTCGCCTTAACTTACAGAGAACTTACAAAGTTTGAACTCAATGTACTCATGTATAATATATTTAAAGCAATATAAATTTCATATTTTCTCTTTACTAAATTGTCTCTGAAACACGTTTTACCTCAGGTCCATAGGTGTTCTCGTCTTATTGCAGTGAAGCCAGAAAACATTCATTATACCTCAAGCAGCACCATCGATTGTTACTGGAAGTAACTGTTACTGGATATGGAAACTGACCACAGGAGAGGAATGGAACTTAGAGGAAAAATAACGTTCAAGTTACCTTGTGCTTTCCTTTTTACTGTACAAGAAAAGTATCCCAAGGCTTGAAGGAAACTCTGTCCCTGGCTTTTTGAGTGTGTTCTTTACTCATATAAATTTTTTATGTAAACTTCTAGTTCATAGTGTTACAAAAAGAAATAATGTACCATTTGAAGGCCAGTATAGAACAAAAGGAAATAACGTTGTTTTAAAAGTGTTCTCCTGCAAAGGAACAAAGACATAGGGGTTTTAAAGTGTCTTATAGATGGATATTTCACCCCTGAGATGATTCTCGATGCAGGAGTCAGTTATCACTTCCTTTGGTCTGGTCCTGAGTTCTCCAGAGTAATAAGGATTCCAAAAAAGCAAGATCCAGTCAATATGATCAGCAAAAGAAGCCTCTTTTCTGACCAGTACACCTTTAAGGAGGGCCCTAAAGAAAAATCTGGGCTTTTTGTTTGCTTGTTTGTTTAGTTTGTGCTGGTTCTTGGGCTTGAACCCAGAGGCTGGATCCTGTCCCTGAACAGTTGTCTTTCCAGTGCACCTGCCCCCAAAGCTAGTAATCTACTGTTTGAGCCAAAACTCCACTTCTGGTATTTTGGTGTTCAATTTGCAGTAAGAGTTTGACAGACTCTCCTGCCTGGTTTGGCTTTGAATTAAGATAGTAAGAAAGCTAAGTGACATCAACTGTATAGACTTCTCTTTTGAAACAAAAATATTAGATGAAGTTTATTGTAAAGTTAGTGTTTGACAATTTATAAAGGAAGAGAATATGTCTAGCAAAGAAGCCATAACTTAAATAACTCGGCAAAAGTAGGTGCACTGAATCATTTTGAAATTATTTATTCTGTTTGGGAATATTATTGATCTTGTCCTTCCTTTTGTGTAAACTTAAGGTAATATTTGCACTTTTTGTTGGTTGTGGGGCTTGAACTCTGATCCTGGGTGCACTCCCTCAGCTCTTCAGCTAAAATTGAGTGCTCTACCACTTAAGCTACAGCACCACTTCTGGGTTTCGGGTGGTTAATTGAAGGTAAGTGTCTCATGGACATTCCTGACCATTCTGTATTTGAACCACAATCCTCTGGTTTCCTGAATAGCTAGGATTCCAGGCGTGATCCACCAGCATCCAGCTCATATTTGCATTTATGTGCAATGAATGACACTATGTAGACAAATAATGGAAATTTGAATCAAATGATGGCATTGCAGCTTTTCAGAAAATTTGAGGTAACAATAAATATGTCCTCCTTTTCTATGTTGTTTCATTAATGACTCATGAGCTATGGGACGCTTAATTAGCATTCTCTGCTGTCTGAGTAGGTGTATTTAGTATCAGGAAATGTTCATAGAGAAATATAGAAAGACAGATTTTTAGAAAGCAAAGAAGTTAAGGTAAGAAAAAACAGCACAGAAGGAGATACATGTATTACACAGAGATTAAGAAGTAGCCTAAGAGATTTAGAATGCTAAAGGTAATGAGGAATAAGACTAGTTGATAACTATTTGTTCAATAACCAAAAATCGTTCTCTATAAACGTTTCTGGCATACATTAGTAACTATCATTTATTCATTAACTCTGGAGTTATTCCTTCTCTTCTGTCACAACTGTTAATTTGCCTCTGCCGTTGTGGTGCCATGAATAACCAAAAAGAATTCCAAATCTCACTTAGACTACCCTTCTCATTGTGATTAGCAGAAACCATTCAAAAACTTGGAATCTTTGAATTTGCAGAATTAATCTTCACCTGACATCTACGCACATTCAAGGCATTAAGTGCTGGGACCTAATGAACAAAACTTTTTTTCAACACAATATCCTAATATTAGAAAAAGTACATGAATTATGGACTATTGTCAGGTGTCAGTATGGCAGGAGCAATTATATATTCCAAGTATCGGTTCTTTGTTTTGCATTTACTAATTAAATGTTTTTTGGTTTGGGTTTTTTTTTTTTGCTTTTTTGCTCAAGGCAATCACTGTACCACTTGAGGCACAACACCATTTCCAGTGTTTTTCTGTTTATGTGGTACTGAGGAATAGAATTCAGGGTTTCATGCATGCTAGGCATTTATCATATCATGAAGCCACATTCCCAGATCCCTAAATGACTTTCTTAAGTTGACATTACATTTTCATTCAGTAACTATGTACCATAATATTGGCCAGGTGCTAGAAAATAATGTAGAAAAGAATACAATATAATAAATACAGTAAGGCTAGATGGTAAATGAATAACCCTGACAGTCTTGCCAGGGCTCAGAGGGCTTATCTCATGGAGATGTATCAACACGCTAAAAGAGACAGCTCCCGACCAACAGCCCACCTCCAGAATGAGTGGGCCATCTTGGGTTCCAGCTACCTGGGGACGTTGGCCCACCTCCTACAGCACCAATTCTACCCATTCCTGAGAGAGACAGTGAGAGAGAGAGAGAGAGAGAGAGAGAGAGAGAGAGAGAGAGAGAGGGAGAGAGATAGAAAATCAGAATTACACTTAAATCGGGTGCCAGTGGCATAAAACTTTAATCCTAACTACACTGGAGGCTGAGATATGAGGATCATGGTTCATAGACAGCCCAGGCAGGAACGTCTGTGAGAATCTTATCTCCAAAGAACCACCAGAAAACTGGAAGTGGCACTGTGGGATCAAGTGATAAAGCGCTAGCCTTGAGCTGAGGAGCTCGGGAACAGTGCCCAATCCTAGAGTTCAAGAACCACGACTGAAAGAAGTGGACTTCCCACCACAAGAAGTGGACTGAATAGCACCCATTGTCCTAGGGAGCATGGTAGAGAAGTCAGGCCGAGCTTCCTGTGAACTTGAGGTCATAAGTAGGTCACCTGGCTTCTGTGTGCCTCGGTTTCCCCAGCTGCAAAACTGAACAAAGTGAAGGATCCCCTTCCTCATTGGGATAGGGTAATAATGAAAGAGAGCCATGTTTCGGTTCATAATCCCACACCTGTTGCATGATTAATAACAGGCCCTACCTGAGCCCTTTCTGGTATCTTCCTGTCATATGCTCACAGAATTGCCAAAACCTTATCTGAAGGCCATTCCCTCTCTTTTCCAGAGATCGCTCTGTATAAATCCCTTGTTTCCTCACAACTGTCCTGTGAGGAGACTGAGGTCCAATGGTTGAGGCCCTACCAAGAGCTTCATGTGTGGTCAAGAATCCGCTGCTATGGACTGAGTTTAGGATAATCCATCTACACCGATGACTGAGCATGACACCACATGTCTACCATCCCAATTACAGAGGACCAGGCCTGTTGGAGCATACCTTTCACAGGAGGACCGTGATCCAGCCCAGCCTGAGCATATTTTTATTTTCTATCTCAGAAATCCTCAAGACAGAAAGGTGACTCATCAGCGCCGTGGAGAGGAAACAAGCAGGGGGTCATGGTGCCCCCAGAGGGGTGTTTGACCCAGGGTAGGTTGTTGTTGGGACAGAAACTCACCTGTGCTGCTGGGAGAAGCTGTTGGCAGCTGCTTCAATTGGGGCAGCAGCGATGGCACCAGCATTGTGGACACATGGGCCCAGAGCAGAAGACTAGGGGCAGGGACCAGGTCGGGGATTTAGGCCGGCTGGCAGCTAGACATTGACTGAGGTTTGAAACCTGGCACTGTTTGAAGGGAGGGGAGGAGTCAGGTGGGGGTAGGAGCATCAATTTTCTACTATACTCCAAAGTCACCTTGAGTCTCTTTCTCACCACTCAGCCCCTTCTACCTTCCTGAACTGCTGGTAGTGGTGTAAACTAACAGAGGGAATCCCAGTGCTACCTGGCAGCATGGAATGTGGGCATGGCCACCATTCTTGTATCCCATTGGTCACAAAGAAGCATGAAAGAATGGGGGTGTGGCCAGAATCCTGTGAAGCAAGCAGCATGGGCCGAGTCAAGATGACAGTGGTTCTCCCAGCCTTTTTCCCAGGAAATTCTGTCCAATTCAGTTGGAGAGAAGAGGGTGACCTGCTTTAACTGGATGGCTACACAGATTGTTGTGTAGTTCTGTTTGTTGCCAGTCCCAGACTTTGAACTTAGGATCTGGGCACAGTTCATGAGCTCCTTTTGCTCAAGGCTGGTCCTCTACACTAGAGCCACAAGGTTTCTGGCTTTGTTGGCAATGAAGTTGGACAGGGGTCTCAAGGATTTTACTCCTTAGGGTGACTGTGACCATGATCCTCCTATCACAGCCTTGTAAGTATCAAGGAGGACTGCTGAGAGCCACTGGTGCCTGCCTAATCATTGGTCTTGTTGATGTTCATGGACAGACTGGTGAGTTCCCGATCCTCGGGTTGAAGTGGTGGGAGCTGGAGACCACAATTCAAATCCTGGTCGTGCCACCTCCAAATGGTAGGATATCCTAAGAAACTTGTTCCTATCCATATGATTACCAATGTAATGTGATGTAAGTCATGATTGAATGAACAGTTCTTGAATGATTCTAGGATAAAATTATACACAATTATATTACACGACACTGATTGATTTTAGTTAATATTTTATTAAGCATTTAAGCAATCACATTCATCAAATGGAGGCATAATGAAATACCTAAGAATTGGGCCTCAAATACTATAAAGGTGACATTTTTCTACCAGGACTGGGATTGGAACTCATAGTCTGGGTAACTCTGTTGCACTGTGTGGGAAGAGGAAGCTTGCTTCCTTAAAGTCAAGAAATTCAAGTCTGTTCCTTAGGCTTGAAATCGATCACCAGCACTAGAAAACACCTTATTCCTGTACAATTTACATATATGTTTTATATTTTTATACATATGTTGACTCCGTATTGCATTCAGTGTAGTTATTTTATTTTTTGTTTTATTCATGTATTGACCATTTATTGTATTGACTATTATATCACATAAAACATTGACTACATAGGATATAGGTCTATATATGTATTCCACCTCATACCTGACACACAGAAGATTCACAGTAAAGGAAACCATGTGTCACCATCATCTTCTTACTCCACAATTCATTGTTTGGGACCACTGACATCTGAACTCATGGTCTACAAGGCCAAATTCATGAATGGGTGAGTGCAAACATGCCATCCTGGGGGAAATTAAGGTGCTGGTTGTTCCCAGGACCTTAGAACCCCAGGGGTTAACCAAAGAAGAACAGATTGACATGTGGATGGCAGTATGCTAATATATGTGTGTGTGTGTGTGTGTTTATAGAGTGCCAGAGATGTTTATACATTATTCAGTTATATAGACTATATTCCTACCAATTCCTGGGTATTTATTATGCGTCCATGTAATTAATGATATTGTTTTCATCCTTAAAATATTAATGAATGGACTCAGTGTCCTGAAATTATTGTGTTCCTGTAAGTAATAATATTCTTTTAATGCTTCATAAATATTAAATAAAATCAAACAACCTTCTGAAATGATGCTGTTTAATTTGATAGGATCATCATTCACGATCAACTCATTCAACTGTGACATTGACAAAATTCCAGTGTTATTCCTTTGGGTGGGAACCAGTTTCTTAGTACCTCCTGCCATTGGTTGGTGTCAGTATGGGGATTCAAAATGAGGGCCTATGTTGCCACGTGGGCCTATGTCTTTCTCGATTGTCTGCCAGCCTTCAGAAATGCAAGGTGAAGTACCCTTTGCAACAGTGTCATTCAGACCCAGAAGGGTCACTGTGCAAAGGAAGAAAACATAAAAGGGCACATTTTTTCTGTGCATTGTTTTCCCTGCAACACGTCGGGGTGTAGAATCCCAGAAGCACCTGTGTGTCCAGTGGCTGCACCCCATCCTAGTGTGATCAAAGCTGAGGCAGAGTTGCCACGACCTGAGTTCAAGCCCCATGCTGAGAAAAAAATTAATTCCCTAGCTTGCAATTCACACAGTTTATTCTTACAGGCTTTGGATTTTAACTCAGGCTCTGGGTAAATCTGCAGAAATGTGCATAAAGGGGAATATCACCTTTCATGAAGATAAAAATGTCAGGTCTGTTCACTAGTCCTGAATTCAAGACCCAGACTTGGAAAACATAGTATTTCTATATATTGTAAAGATAAAATTTATACTTACCTATAGATGTTCAGTCCATACATGTTTGGTGGGGTTATCCTTGTATCTTCTGTTTTATTCATTTATGTACTCAATGTGTTTATTACATTGATGACAACCTATCACAGAACATCTAGATTTGTAGAAATGTTCTCTCTCATGCCTTACCCCCAGGATTCTCAGAGAAAAGGAAAAAAAGTTTCACACTCTCCTTCTTACTCCACGATCCACTTGTTGATAGTGCTGGTATCTGAACTCAGGGCAGAGCAAAACAAATTGGCCAATCAGTCAAGGTGATCATATGAACCTGTGATCAACTAAGGAGTGTGGCCAATCCCAGAATCTGACATTGATCCCCAGGGTGGTCCACTATAGTCAGAAATTCATAATTTAAACAAAGGATCTATATTGACATATATGTTTGGTTAGCATCTTGGGTTCAGTGCATTTATTCTCATTATTTTGTCTCTAATTCATGGAGGTATTGTGTATTTTAATAAGTATGGTGACTGCTATGACAGTGCTGACATGGATGAGAACCTGTTACCAAGGTTACAGTGTTGTCCATGCATTCTCCATCATATTTGTGACCCAGGACTTTCACAGGAGAGGATAAAAGGCACAACGACTGGCTTCTGACATCAGTATGTATCTTTTGTGAGTGCTGGGATTTTTAGTTTCTGACATCAGTATGAATCTTTTGTCAGTGTTGGGATTTTTAGCTCAGGTCTGGGTAACTCTGTTGCACTGTGGGAGAAGGGGAAGCTCACCATCTTTGAAGAGTAGAATGTCAGGCCTGGTGCAGGGCCTGATTTGAAGCCCAGCACTGGACAAAATAACAAGCCCACCTTTTTAAAACATAGGATTTTTCATTTATAGGTGTGGTATGCATCTTGCATTCAGTGTAGTTATTCTTTCTATTTTGTGTCTTATTCATTGATGTATTGTGTATTTCTTTGAGTATAGGATGACAAACATAACTGTGGTTAACTGGATGACAACCTATTCCCATGACTATAGAGTTGCATATACATTCTCCTTCCTAGCTGAGCCCCAGAACTTGCACAGTACAGGAAACCAGGTGCAACGACTGGCTTCTTACATCAGGGTGAATTTTTGGCAGTGCTGGGATTCAAATTTTGGGCCTAGGAGGCCCAACTGCCCAATGGGTCCACGTGATCACACCAGACTGTGAGCCACTATGGAGCTGGGCAGTTCCCAGGAACTGAGATCGAGCCCCAGGGAGGCCAAAATAGTCTTCAATGATCATTGAAACATGGGATGTATATTCACATCTGTGTGTGGACTGCATCGTGCATTGAGTGTAGTTATTCTCTTTATTTTGTATGCTATTCATGGGTGTATTGTGTATTTTCTTGAGTGTATGATGACAGGAATAACTGGGCTGAAATGGATAATAACTTATTCCCATGGCCACAGGGTGGCTAAAGCATTGTCCATCCTAGCTGAGATCCAGGACTTGCACAGAAAGAAAACAGGTGCAATGATTGACTTCTGACATCAAGATAAATATTTTCGCAGGTCGGGTAATCTGAACTCGGTGCCTAGCAGGACCAAGTGGTGAATTTGTCCACATGAGCAAACCAGCCTTTGGAACCTGCAATTGAGCCCCCCTCCCAGGGGAGAGCGAGAAGCACAACAGTCATCCATTCATAAGCTGAAGGTAGTATGCAAATAAGTACACATTTGTATAGAGTAGGAGAGATGGTAACCTGTGGTGGAATCCAGTCTGCGTGAATACAGATTCTTGGATCTTTACTGATGCCTCCATTTCATGACTGTGATGATTATTGTCATGCTTCATCAACTTCTTTACAAATAATCGATACTCCATGAGTCTTGCCTATCATTTCCTACTTGCATCATGCACAAACTACTCATTCAAGGATGAGATCAATCACATTCCATGACTGTTCCCAGGCCAGAAACTAGTACCTCAAGGTCTCTGGCCATTCCCTCCGCATAGGGGGACTGAATTCAAGCCTCAGGCGTAGAAAAGATTCTCCTTATATAATTTTTTTGGGGGCCACTTGTGGGCCTAAACTCTGGGCGTGGGCGCTGTCCCTCAGCTCATCATCTCAAGGTTAGTGCTCTACCACTTGAGCCACAGCGCCACTGCCGGCTTTTTTTTCTGCTTATGTGGTGCTGAGGAATTGTTCCCAGGGCCTCATGCATGCAAGGCAGGAGCTCTACCACTGAGCCACCTTCCCAGCCCTCCTTATATATATTTTAAAGATAGTATTTATACTTCCTTACAGATGTTCATTCTATATTGTGTTTGGTGTGGTTATTTATTTTATTTCTTGTGTCATTCATTTATTTAGAATTTATTTTATTGACTCTGATGACACCTATACCATTTATTACATTGTTTACATCCTGTCACATAACATCTAGATGTTAGATGTGTTCTCCATTATGCCTGGCAGTGCTAGGATCTGAACATAGTGCCTAGCAGGCCCAATTCAAGATTGGGTGAGTTTGAGCATGGCAGCCTCTAGCCAATGAAGATGTCAATTGGTTCCCAGGATCTGAGATCGACCCCTATGTTTGACCAAAACAGGAATACATGGATAGGCAGACAGAGGTATACAAATATATATATATATATTTGTAAAGAGTTCCATAGCCGTCTATGTATGATAGAATGACACCCACTATGTTCCTACCAACTCTTAGGTATTTATTAAACCGCCATTGAAGGAATATTGCTCTTTTCATGCTTAATAAACCATTAATTAAGCTCAATCAGCATTCTAGGATTACTGCATCCAACTTTAGAGTAGACCGATGAATAAACTACTCTTTCAATCAGTATTCCTATTCATAAGAATGAGTCTCTTGTGATCTCCTGTGATTGATGTCAGAACTACGATTTCACCCAGGGACTATGTTGACAGGTTGGCCTATGGCTTCACTGATAGCCCACCAGCTAATAGCAATGGCAGCTCAAGTCCATATTGCAGCATTGTCATTCAGACACAGGATGGTCACTGTCCAAAGAAAAAAATCGTAAAACCCCAGCTCTCTGCAGGTCACCACTTTTTGTGCTTTCCAATGATTTTTTCTTCCTGAAAGCCCTCTGGGCCCAGGAACCCAGGATCGGCTATGGGTCCAGAGACTGCACCCCAGCTAAGGCATATCCAAGCTGAAGTAGAATTTCCACGACCTGTGTTCAAGCCCCATGCTTGGCCAAAATCAATATATATATATATATATATATACATATGTATGTATAATTATTTAACTAAATTAAAAAAATAAAGCTCCCTAGTTTGGAATTTCTGCAAGTTTTCGTTTCTAGCCTGGGATTTGAACTCAGGGTCTTGGTAAATCTGTAGCAATGTGAGCGAAGAGTTGCCATTACTTGAGTTCAAACCTTGTGCCAACCAAAAATGAAAAACTAAGTCACTGACCTCAGCAGGGGGATGTAGTTGTGGAGATGGGAGGGAAGGGATGATAGGGGAAAAACACAAGAGGAGTAAACAATGCTCAATAGGAAATGTACTCATTACCTTGCTCCTGGAACTGTAACCCCTCTGTAGAACATTTTTACAATAAAAAACATACAAAAAAAGAGAAACAATGTAGTTCTCAGAGAAGCACTTTGGAAGTAAGGACAGGATGTTTGAATAGCTGTACAAAACTCTACACTATTTTTTAATGCTCAGTATGGAACTGAATAATCATAACTGCTTCCATTAAAAAAATTAAGTCAGTCTTGGAACTGGGGCCAGTATTTCTGCCATTGCTAGTTTTTGAGCTCACCATCCAGGTAACTCTTTTGTACCATTGGTGAATGTGAAGGTCATTGTCCTTGAGGAAAAGAAATTCAGGATAGAGTTCCCAGGGCCTGAATGATGGCCCTGCAATGGAAGAAATATTTCTATACATGTGTAATACATGATATATACTTATATATGTATGTTAATTTCATATTATAATTTTATTATTGATTTTGTATTGTATTTTTCTTTGATTCATTTATTGATTATTGTATTTAGTATTATTATACACATAATATTATATTTTGCACATCTATTATAAAATTATACACAAAAATTTAGGACATTGACTCATTTTTCATTAACATTATATTAAGTGTTGAAACATGATACATAATTAAATGGAAACATTTGTCACAGTCTTCACATGTTTAGAGTCTCTCCCAAGTATGAGCGTGGAGTTCACGCACCAAGACTGGGCAAAAAAAAATTGAGCCTGCTGAGACATATTCTTCTCAGACTCAGAGGAGGGCCGAGGTTATAGGTAAGAGGTAGGGTAGAGGGCAGTGCTGGTGGCTCAACCCTGTAAGTACTCAGGAGGAAGGATCCTAATTGCAAGCAGAAAAGTCAATTTAAGAAACTTTTCTCCAATTAAACACCCAAAAAGCCAGAAGAAGACCTGTTGTTCAAGTAGTACAGTGCTAGCCTGGAGCACAAAACCTCAGGGATAGGTTAGCATCCAGGCCCTGAATTCAAACCCCAGGATTGGCACACACACACACACACACACACACACACACACACACACACACACACGCACGCACACACGCACACACACACACACACACACACACACACACATACACCAATATAGAGCATTTGCCAGTCAGCCTGCACAAATTCCATCTCTACCAACTCAATATTAAAAAAAAAAAAAAGGTGGAGAAGGGAAGGAAAGACTTTCTCCAGGATGTGATACACCCAGTGCCAAAATTTCACAGTAGTTCTAATATGTGGGTACAGGACAGAGAGCCTCAGGCAGAAAGTATAGCGTGGGCAAAGGTCCTGAGGTGTGTTGTAGCGCAGGTGGTGTGAATGGTATGAAGGTTTTATGGCTTCAGAAAAGTCTGGCAGGATATTCAAGTCTGGGTCAACGTTGACTTGAGTCACAGGGCAGAGGGTGGGGTCCCTGAATAGCGCCCAGGGGGACGATTAGCTTTTCTTTTCTCCAAGGACCCAAAGCCATTTCCTGTGGCTGGAAACCTGTTTTCACAACTCCTGACCCTCAGGCCTCCTTCGAATGGAGGAGTCAGGGCAAACGCAGGGAAAAACTGCTTTAGAAAAGCTTCTAGCCCAATGCCACCAGTTTCAACCCCTGTAAATCCTAGCTACTCAGGAGACTGAGATATAGATCGAGGGTCAAGCGAGCTCAGGAGAGGAAGTTAATGAGACTCTTCTTGCCAATTAACTACCAAAATCCAGAAATGGAGCTGTGGCACAAATAGTAAAGTGGTAACCTTGAAGGAAAAAGTTTAGAGACCAGAGCCAAGACCCTAAGTTCAAGCCCCAAAACTAGCACAGGAAAATTAAAGAAAAGATTTCAGGGCCTCCTAGTCCACTGTGGTGTAAGGCCAGATCATCCAGGCACAGGTGGCTCACACCTGTCCTCCTAGCTCCTCAGGAGGCTGAGATGTGAGGATCACGTTTCAAAGCCAGCCCAGGCAGGAAAGTCTGGGAGATTCCACTATGCTCAGATAGAATACAGAGTATTATGTCAATCCTTTTGTATTTGCTTAAATTCCATGTATGAACTAAGAAATTATCTGTTTTAGAAAAAGTTAGGGGGGTTGCAAGAGGAAGACCCTACTGGTGTGAATACCTTTAATTCTAGCTACTCAGGAGCCTCAGATCTGTGTATTCAGGTTCAAAGCCAGCCCAAGGAGTCTTTTCTAAGGTTGCTCAGCACCACACCCTGCTTCAGGTCTAGGGTTGTTCACCACGTTTGCCACCATGGGCTGCTTATGCAAACCAGTATGGAGAGGTGCCACACCCACTACGGGTCCAGAGTTGTTTGTTGCCACTGTTGATGCCACTGCTGCTGCCACAGCTGTTGCCACTACCCCAGCTGCTGCCACTGCCCCAGGATCAGTTGGGCCACTTATGCAAGCCAGGCACCCCACCACAAGTCAGGTGTTAACCACTGCTGCTGTCTCAGGTTAGGCTGGGCCACTTATGCAGGCCAGTATGGAGAGGCACAAACCACCACGGGTCTGGACTTGTTCACTGTAGCTGTCCCCACCTCAACCACCGCTGCCACCCCAGGCTGGTCTGGGCAAGTGCCAAGAGGCATTGTGCCCCAATTCTGGGTGGTTTGCCAGCACTGACAGCTGCTGCTGCTGTTCCAGGTTAGGCTAGGCTATTTACACCAGCAGGACAGAGGTGCCACCCTGAGAGACTAGGGTCGTTTGCCACTGTTGACAGCTGCTACTGCTCCTGACTGGGCTGGGCTACTTGTACCAGGCAGGCAGAGGCGCTGTACCAGAGAGGGTGAGGGGAGTCTTTGTTCCAGCTCTGCCTTCTGAGATTTCTGTTTGTATATTCTGGGTTGGCCCAGCTCTTGGGAGTCTCCTGGGAGACTTGGGATGCTTGTGGGTGTGTGGTCCTCAGAGGGTCCAGACCCGGGGCACTTAAGCAGCTTGGCACAAAACCCGGTCACTTAAGCTGCGCAACATGGAGCACCATCACCAACAAAGGGTGGGGGAAGGGTCTTCCCACTTTACTGTCTCTGTAGGTATTTCCCTTTTCTTTTTGCACTTCCTTTATCTCTCTTAGTAATTGCCTTTTTTTGTGGGTCACTTGGAGAAACAGAGCATTGAAATCCAAACTCAGTATTTGGTTGGAGAGAGTTGTGGTGTTTCCCTGCTGTTCCATCACTTTCTTGGTCCCTCCCCTTCAGTTGGACTTTTTCTTATCCGGCCGTTGGGCCTTGGTTACCAAAGGATAGGTACATAAAAGAATACGTTGTAAAACCTGCATATTGTAGTTAGACATTTCTGTTAATATAGCCTTCCTAATTTTAGGAACCCAAGGGGGTGTTCTACACTAAAGTATTTCAAGGGATTGAATCCATTAACATAAGGGCTACATCTTGCTCAAAGTAGAGTGAAGTGGAGGAGGCTTACCTAGCCATTGCCAGTTTCTGTATTTAATTTAGTTAAAGTTTCCTTTAAGGTCATATTCATTCTTTCTAGTGCTTGAACTCTGAGGCTTATAAATGGATTGTAACTTCCAATTTATTCCTAGGGCATTAGTTAATAATTGAGAACTTGGGCCTGATATTTTCCTTTTCACTTTTCTTGGCCTCATCTTCTATGACACAGCACTTCCCCATCTTCTCTGCTAACTACCCTTTCCTTCTTTCTCTTTTGCTTTGAATTTCTGGTCACACACTTCAAAGCTTATAATTGACATGTACTTCAGCCTAATACATTCTTATATGAGGTCCAGCTCCTTTTTCATGGCAATGATTTCTTAATGCAACATCAGGATCTCTTCTTGGCCTCACTTGTGGTTAGCAAGGATGGCAAAATTGCTGTCCTGTGCTTCTGTTTGCCTCTGACCTGTGGTCCCCTAATTTGCCTCATGCTCACCCAGGCTAATGTACTTGAATTTCATTTGATTTTGAGTGTTTTCTAGGTTCCTTTTGAGGATTTTCTTCTCATTTTTGACTTTCACAGGTTCCTAATTTATATCTTCAAATCTTTTCTTCATGTCAAATAATTCTCTCTGTTTTCTCCAATGTGCTTTTCTATGTGTTTTTAATCTCTTGGTGGGTTTTGACTGGCACATATTGGAGACACAGTCTTTTATAAGACTATGTTTTGAGATAGAAGGGTGGAATTTTTTCTTTGCCACATTTCTGAAGTACAGAGGGCTGCTTTTTAAATTGAACATAGTTGGAATTCAGAGGCCCAAGCTCCTTTGCATGTTTCTCCAGAAATATGAACACATTTTCCAGGTGGTTAATGTGATTAATTAACCTGTAATTTTCTATCTTTCTCCTCCTTGGACATTTGTTTTCCCAATGTCCATTTTGTTTGCAATAAGCACAGTGATGTATTCTTAGAGGTTCCCTATTGCCATTTGGAAATGAATTGTACTGTCTTTGCCAAGAGTTTCTTGATCCCTATTCTGGTGCTCCTACCAAAACTCAAACCCTCTTCTTAGACTCTTTTTCCCGCGTATCTCTGTTAACAAACACACTCTGGGCAACTACTTCCAAATTAGAATAAACTTTTTCCCTCAAAACCTTCTGACTTTTGAAGCTTTCTTCTAATATTTGGGGCTGCCTGGGTAACAAAGGCCATATTTAGGGCTCTTTCATTCTCCAGGACTTAAAGATCTATAGGCCTATATGTCCTATAGGCTTCTGGGAGAAGTTTCAGAAAAGCATTAGGGTACTCACTGGGGAACTGTACCATCTCACCCACCTTAGATTGATGATTTGGATTTTTAGACACTGCGGTATCCCTGCTAAAGAACCTGGTAATAATAGGTAAGCACCTCCATACCTCAATTGCTGTTAGTCTCAGCTTGGGTAAGTCTATGGAAAGACTTTCTGGATCAATAGTGGGGCTACTCTCTGGTCGAAGGACCACCTTCAAGTCACCAAGCAGGATTCACTCCCTTTTCTACCAGGTGAAAAGTGACTGTAAAATTTGCTGACACTCATCCCAGATGTGCTTGTGTGTGAAAATTACTGTCTCTAATGAAGTAATGAGCCCCTTTTTTTCTGAAAAGGATGGATTTTGCTGTTTCCAGTTATACAGGTCACTAGTTGTAAAGGGAACATATACTAGAAATAGGACTTGCCCACCATCTCCTCCATGTTCCTCTCTCAAAGGTAATAAGGGTAACATACCACATTATACCACCTCAGACTAGTACAAGTAACCACTTTTGGTAGGGGAAGACTTAATATTAGAGGTGCTGATGGCAAAGAATAGGAGAGAGAGTACATCAGTGCATCTTCCTCTGAGGAATTCTGTAAACCTGGGGGAGAACATTTTTTGGATATGACAACCTAAGGCCTTGTTCTCCCATCCTGAGAAAAGGAGTAAACAGGTGTATGCAGGACACAGATAGAACTATCAGCATACATACAAAGACCAAGAGCCACAGACACTTAACCCACATGTGTCATACCTCTCAATGTTGACCTCTACAAGAGGTCCCAGATGACAGAGAGAATGTCCCAGATTGTGTCTTGAGGAGGCCACAGATGACCTCTGTATGATGTCACATATGTCCTCCCTAGGAGGCCCTAGATGACCTCTCATGGAGGTTCCAAATTGATTCCCAAGGAAGTGTGAGATAATCTCCAAAGGAGTTTCCAGATGTCTTTTCAATGAGGCTGACATTACCTCTCAAGTAGCTCCCAGATGGCCACTCAAGGAGGCCACATATGAACTGCAGAGGAAGTTCCAAATAACCCTCTTGAGAAAGCAACAGATGACCTCCAGAGAAGGTCCTATATAGCTTCTCAAGGAAGTCCCAGATGATGTCCAAAGATGGTCATAGATTTCTCATCATGGTAGCCTGAGATGACCTCCCAAAGAAGCTCCAGATGACCTCAGGAGGTGGTCCTAGATTGCCTCTTAAGAAAGACCCAATGACTACTTTTGAAGAGGTCTCAGGTGGCCTCCTGAGGAAGCCCCAGATGACTTCTGGAGAAAGTCCATGATGGCCTCTGGAGAAGGCCCCAGATGACCTCCAGCGTAGGTCTCAGATGGCTTCTCAAGGAAGTTGCAGATGTACTCTTGATGAGGTTCCAGATGGCTTCCCATGGAAGCCCTACATTATCTCTCAAGTAGGTTTCAAATGGCGTCCCAAGAAAGCCACAAATTGCTTCCAGAGGGGTCCTAAACAAGCTGGCAAGCTTGCCAAGATGCACCTCTAGAGGTACATAAATGACTTTTGTCCATGTTGGACCTCCGGAGACAAACACTCGAGGTAGAATCTCAACCCTGAAGGCTGACACTCACACCTATGGGGATTTTTCCCTGGGGCCAAGGCCTGATGCAATCCAAATGGATTATCTCGATGGAGTCTTCAAAAATTAAGACCTCTATAGTTCAAGAAAATCCATCGAGATACGTTTTATATAATAAATGTTCTCCAAACCAGCAACCCCCAAAATTATGATATCCAAAGTACCAAACATCAAAGGGACAGCCTCTTTTCCTCTTCTCTTTATCTCTCCTTCGCTACAGACCTATACTTCTTTCGAGGTCTTTTCCTTTTTCCCTTCTACCAGTTCCTTCTTCTCTTTAGGGCTCTCCACTCTCCACAGACCTGAACTGCTTTGCAGGGCTCTTCAGTTGCCATCCTTCACCTTCTGCCCTCTTTCAACTTCCTCTCCACCCAGGTCTTTCCCCTTATGCTATCACACCAGTTCTTTCCTTCCAGGACTTTTTCCTTTTTCTCTCACCTATTGCTCTGAACAAGCAGCATATATAATGTCTGTACCCCTTCTCCACTCCAACTGCCTGTTTTCGACTATCACATCCCAAACTGCCCACAACCCAATCACTTCTTAACAGCTCAACACATGGTGATTAATGCATCAGTCCCTCCCACAGGATGCCTCACCTTCTTTGGTGGCATTCTTTGTCCTCCCCAGCTGGCCAGGAGATGGGTCCATGCTGATTATCAGACCCTATAGATTATCGGGCACTGCTAATTATTACAGTATCCTCCTTGTGAACTAGTAGCAATTGAAATTGGAAATTTGATTGTGGTATTACAAACTCGTTGTGATATCACAAACCCATTTTGACATCATCACCGCCACGACATCACAAAGCCATTGTGACAACATTGTCATTGTTACATGATGATTCCATTGTTACATCTCAAATCTATTACGACCTCTTAGCTCCTTTGAAAATCACATGCCCTTTTCAACATCACTGTCCCTTTGTGTATCCATATCCTTGTTGTTAAGTAATGACAATTGAGATCAGAAATGCCATTATAACATCAAAAATTGTTTGTGACATCCTCAACAGTGTGACATCACATTTTCATTATGAGAGCATCAGCTCATTGTGACATCACCAAACTCAATGACAGAATCTCATTATGACAACAATTCTCATTGTGACATCATAGACACATTGTGAATGCCTATTCTGTGATTTCATTGTATTTCAAATGTGGCATGAGAGCATGAGACTTGATATCAGAAACGCAATTTTGTGCCTACAAACCATTTTGACATCATAATCACTTTGTGACATCACAGTACCATTGTGATATCACTAACACAATGTGACATCACAAAGCTCTCCTGTCCTCATAACTTTTGTGACATGCTGACATTGTGATATCTTAGGCCTTTTTGCCCTCATAATTTGTTATCAACCTCATATTTCATGTATGACTTGAGATAACAGAAATCAACTGTGACATCATGACCATTGTGACATCACACTGACAGATGTAATGATCATCGTGTCACATTGTGACATTACAAAAGGTTTTGATGTCACAATTAATTGGTGATGCCATACGGTAAGGGGTCTATGTTGTCACAATTGATTAGTGATATCCAAATGGCATAATGGATCTCATTTGTCATGAAATCACAGAGAATATGAGTTCAAAACAGACTGTGGTATCTCCAAAGTCATGTGTTTTCACAAACGTTATGAAGTCAGAGGAGGATTGTGATGTCACAGTGTGACACAATGTTTATGATGTCTGTCAGTGTGATGTCATAATGGTCATGATGTCACAGTGGATTTCTGATATCATATATCATAACTGCAATATTATAAGGTTGAAAACAGATTACGAGCTCATAAAGGGCCTAAGACATCACAATTGCTGCACATCACAAGACTTATGAGGACAGGGCAGGCTTGTGATATCAGAGTGTGTTAGTGATATCACCATGGCACTGTGATGTCACAAAGTGATTGTGATGCCATATATTTATAAGATCAAAATACATTTCTGACATCAACCCACATGCCACATTTGAAATAGAATGAAATAAGAGAATAGGTATTTACAATGTGACTATGACATCACAATGACAATAAATGTCATAATGCTATGAGGTTATTGTAAATTGGTGATGTTGCAAGGAGGTAATTGTGTAATAATGAATATGTGTTGTCCCACTGGTGATGGGGTCACAAAGGGTTTGTGATGTTACAATGGCATATATGAATTCAATTGTCATGAATTCAAAATGAGGATATGGGTACACAAAGGGACTATGATGTCACATATGCCATGTGCGTTTTCAAAGGTACATAGGGGTCATGATAGCTTTATGATACACAGTAGTGATGAGGTCACAATGGGCTTTTGACGTCATAATGATTTGTAATATCTAAACACAAATCCATTTTCAATTGTTACTATTTCACAATGTGCATACAAGTTCACAGAATGAGTTGGAAGTACTAATGGACATGAATTTTTAAAAATGTTAGGAGGTCATTTCAGGTTTGTGAATGAACAATGGGAGAGTGATATCACCATGACAATGTCAACTCATTACATCATGTCAAAATATTGTTTTGGTGTCACTATTAGTTGATGATTCCACATTGGTTGTGAGGTCACAAAATATTGGTGATGTGTTGGGCATGTCACAATGACATTATGATTCTCAATTGTCCTAACTTACAATGAGTATATGAGTTCCCAAAGGGACTGTGGTTTCTCTAAAAGTATGTGTTGTCACACATATATTGAAATTCTAAAAGTTTTGTGATGTCAGAATTTGACACAATGGATATGACATCTGGCAGTATGATGCCAACATGGTCATGATATCGCTGGGAATTTGTGATATCAAATGTCATATATGAAATCTAATGAGATCAACAACAGATTATGAGGACAATAAGGCCTAAGGTATCAGAATTGCAGCATGTCACAAAAGTTATCATGAGAGGATAGGTTTGTGATATCACGGTGGTTTAGTAATATCACAATGGCAACATGATATACAAAGGGATTGTGATCTCACAATGATTATGAGTTCCTGATTTTTTATGATGTCTACCTACATGCCACATTTGAAATAGAATGAAATCACAGAAAAGGCATTCATAATGTGTCTATGATATCACCATGACAATGTGAAGTTATAATTCTATCATTATAGTTTTGTTATTTCACAATGAGTAGATGGTATAAAAATGATAATGTGATGTCACAATTATGATGATCTCACAAACTGTTTTGGATGTCAAAATGTCATGTCTGATTCTCAATTGTCAATATTTCACAGTGGGGCTTTGGGTACACAAAGAGACTCTGATATCACAAAGCTATGTAACTTTCAAATGTTACAAGAGGTTATAATAGATTTGAAATGTCACAATGTGATCTTGGTATCAAAAACAACAATGTGAAGTCACAATGGGTTTGTGATGTCACAGTGGTGATGAGGTCACAATGGGTTAGTTATGTCACGAGTTTGTAATATCACAATTATTGTCCAATTTCAATTGCTACTAGTTGACCATGAGGACACTGTAATAACCAGCAGTGCCCCTATAATCCACAGGAACAGATAATCATCATGGCCTCCTAATCTGGACCAATTGAAAGAGGGGGTGCATGACACTGGAGGGGGCAGGACATGCTGCTGAAGGAGATAGGATGTCAAGCCCCACATGGTGAGCTGCCAAGAAGTGATTGGGCATGGACATTTGGTAAGTGATATTTGAAAACTGGAAGGCAAGAAATTATTGCTGTTGGGGAAGGGTACAGCCTATATATAAGCTGCATTTTCAGAGCAAGAGAAGGGGAGAGAAAAAGGTTAAAGGCCTGGATGGAAAGAAGTGATGAGACTGCTGGAGGGCAAAGACCTGGGAGGAGAGGAAAATGAGAGAGAGCAGGAGGTGAAGGATGGCAACTGGCCACCTGGACAAGGCAGGGCAGGCCTGTCAAGAGCAGAGCAGCCTGAAGCGAAGAATGGAATGCTGGAAGGAAAAAATGAAAAGAGCTGAAAGGTAGGACAGATCTTAGAGAAGGAGAATGAAGAGATAGGAAAACAGCCTTGTCCTTTGAAGTGTGGAGCTTTGGAGATCAGTATTTTGGCGGTTGCTTGTTTGCAGACCAGTTAACAAGTGGCTGAACTGCTCTTTGGAGGCCTGAGTGTTCGTGGTTGAGACTGAATTTAGCTCTCCACATCCAGCCTGGCCAAGGTAGTCGCTTGTTACAAAATTTATGAGGACAAGACAGGTTTGTGATGTTACATTGCATTAATGATATCACAATGTCAATATGAGGTCAAAAAGGGATTGTAATGTCACAATGATGGTGAGGTCACAATGGGTTTCTGAAATAAACCTATATGCCACATTTGTGATAGAATGAAATCACAGAACAGGCAATCGCTTTGTCTCTAGGACCTCACAATGAAAACGTGATGTCATTGTCATTTTGGGATGTAGCAATGGGCTGATGGTATTATAACAACAATGTGGTCTCACTCTGGAGGTGATGTCGCAATGCGTTTGTAATGGTAATTTGGCATGTCTGATGTCAGTTGTCTTTGTTCATAATGACAACATGGTTACCCAAAGGGACCATGATATCACAAACACCATGTGCTTTTTCAAAGGTGCTAAGCGGTCACAACAGTTTTGGGATGTCACACGGTGATCATGATATCACTGTGGCAATATGATGTCACAATGGGTTTGTGATGTCAAGTGATGATAAAGTCACACTTGGATAGTGATGTCACAATGAATGTGTAATATCACCATTACATGTCCAATTTCATTCTACTAGATCACAATGAAGATATGAGTTCACATAAGGAGCTAGAAGTCAGAAAGGCCATGAATTTTGTAAAATATTATGAGGACATAATAGGCTGGTGAAAATGAAATGAGACAGAGATATCCCATTGGCAATGTGATGCTACCATTACATGAGATAGTATGGTTTTGAAGTTACAAATGGTGATGCCATACAGGTGATGAGGTCACATAGGTTTGTGATTTGACAATGGGTTGGTGATGTCACAATCTCATGCCAGATCTCTAATTGACAAGGACTATATAAGTTCACAATGGATAATCACGTATCCAAAGGCATATGTTGGCACAAGTGTAATGAGTCTTAACACGTTTGTGTTGTCCTCATGTGACTCAGTGTCAAGAAATCTGGCAGTGTGATGTCACAGTGGTCATGATACCACAGTGGATTTTTGATATCACATGTCATGCCTGAAGTATTATGAGTTAAACAATTTATGAACTCAGGGAGGCCAAAGAGATCACACTGGCAGCATGTCAAAAAATTTATGAGGATAAGACTGTTTTGTGATGTCACAGTGCATTAGTGATATAATAATGGCAATGTGGTGTCATCAAGGTATTGTGATATTATAATGCTTATGTGGTAACAATGTATTTCTGATATCAACCCACCAGCAATATTTGAAATAGAATGAGATCACAGAATAGGCATTCCAATATATCTGTGACATCACAATTACATGTGATTTGATGTCATTGTTGTTTTATGATGTCATGATGACAATGTGATGTTACACTGGTGATTATGTCACAAAGGTTTTGCAATGTTAAATGGCATGCCTGATCTCAATTGTCATTAGCTCAACATGAGGATAGGAGTATACAAAAGGCCTGTCATGTCACAAAGGCCATGCTTTCTTTCAAAGCTTCTGAAGTCATAATAGGTTTGGGATTTCACAATGTGATCATGTTGGTACAATGGCAATGTGATAACACAAAGAGTTTGTGATGTCTCCGAGGTGATGAGGTCACAAAGAGTTAAAGATGTCTCATCAAGTTTGTAATATAACAGTGACATAGACAATTTCAATTTCTTCTAATTCACTATGAGGATACTATAATAACCAGTGGAGCCAGAATTATCTGTGGGAGCCGATATTCATTGTAAATTCTTGGCTTGGCCCACTGGTGAGTGTGGGGAATGCTGCCAAAGGTGGAGGTGTCAAGCCTCACACTGTGAGCTGTCAAGAAGTGATTGAGCATTGGGCAGTTTTGGAAGTGATGGCTGAAAGCTGTTAGTCTTGAGATCCATTGGAGGGAGGAGGGGTACAACCTATATATAAGTTGCATTTTCAGGGCATTGTAAGGGGAGATAAAAATGGGAGTTACCTGGATGGAAGAAAGTTGTGAGACAGCAGGAAAGGATAAACCTGAGAAGGGGGGAAGCTGAGGGAGAGCAGAAGGTTGGCAATTGGTCACTGGGGCAGAGTAGGGCAGGCCTGTGGAGAGCGGAGAGGCCTGAAGAGAAGAAGGAAGTGGTGGAAGGGAAAAAGGGAAAGACGAGGAAGGAATGACAGGTCTGTGGAGGAGGGAAGAATGGAAAAGAAAAAATCCTTGCCCATTGAGCTTTGGAGCTTTGGAGATCATAATTTTGTGGTTGGTGGTTTGCAGAACAATTAAGAAAGGGTGGAGCTGCCCATTGGAGGTCTGAGGTTTGGTGGTCAACGCTGCTCTTGAACCTGGGTATCCAGTCCTGGATAAGTTAATCACAGTCCCCTTCCTAGTGAAAAATGTTTTATTATATTAAATGTGACTCGACAGATTTTCTCCTTGCCTTAGAGGTCATATGTACATGAGTACACAGAAAGAGCTTGAAGTCTCAAAGTCCATGAATTTTCTTAGATCTGATGAGGCCATAACAGGTTTGTAAAAACACAATGGGAGAGTGATATCACAACAGCAATACCACAATATCATGTCAAAATAATGATTTGATACAACAATTAGTTGTTGATGCTATTCTCGTGATGAGGTCACAATAAGTTTGTGATGTCACAATGGGTTCACGATGTCAGAGTGGCATGGGAGATCTCAACTGTCATTAATTGGCAATGAATATATGAGTTCAAAAAGGGACTGTAATGTCTCCAAAGGCATGTTTTGTTAGAAATGTGAGGTCACAATATGACAAAATGGTCATGACATCTGGCAGTTTGATGTCACCGGGGATTTCCGATATCACCTGTCATACCAGAAATATCAGATTGAAAACAGATTATGAGCTCAGAAAGGGCCTAATATATGGCAATGGCAGTATGTCACAAAACTTATAAGGACAGGACTGGTTTGTGATGGCACAGCAGATTAATGATATCACAATGGCAATGTGATGTTACAAAGGATTGTGATATCACAATGGTTATATGGTCAAAATGGGTTTCTGATATAGAATGAATTCACAGAATAGGCCTTCACACTGTTAAGTCTATGATGTAACAATGTCACAGTAATTTATATTGCTGTGATGCCATTGTCGTTTGGTTATGTCACAATGAGCTGATGGTGTCATAATGACAATTTGATGTCATTGCTGATTTATGATGTTACAATGGTTATGAGTTCCCATTATGTTTCTGATATTAACACGCATGTCAAATTTGAAATAAAATGAAAAATCTGGGCGCTGGTGCCTCGCGCCTGTAATCCTTGCTACTCCAGAGGCTGAGATCTGAGGTTCATGGTTCAAAGCCAGCTTAGGCTGGAAAGTCTATGAGAATCTTATTCCCAATAAAAAACCATTAGAAAACCGGAAGTGGCTCTGAGACTCAAGTGATAAAGCACTTGCCTTGAGCTGAAGAGTAGGGACAGCACCCAAGCCCAGAGTTCAAGCCCCACGACCAACAAAAAAATATTAAAAACAGGCATTCACAATCTTTTTATAACATCACAATGACAATGTGATCTCATAATGCTATCTTGTCATTGTAGTTTTGTCATGTCAAAAGTAGTTGATGCTGTCATAATGAAAATGTTATGTCACTCTGGTGATGTCACAAAGGGTTCATGATGTTAAATTGGCATGTCTGATATCAATTGTCAGTTCATAATGAGGGTATAGTTCCACAAAGGGACTGTGTTGTCACAAAGGGCATGTGTTTTTTCAAAGGTGATAGGAGGTCCTAATAGGTTTGCAATGTCACAATGTGATAGTGTTGTCAAATGGCAATGAAAGCCCACAATGGTTTTGTGATGACACAGTGGTGATGATATCAAATAGTTTTGTGAAGTCACATCGCATAATCACATGTCCAGTTTCACATGGCCAATGAGGATATGAGTTCACAGAAGAAGACACGTATAAATGGCCATGAATTTTCTAAAATGCTATGAAGACATACTAGGTTTTTGAAAACACAATGGGATAGTGATATCACGATGGCAATGTGATGTTGCAATATAATGACTTAATAATGTTTTGATATCATAATTTGTGATGCTACACTGATGAGTTCACAAGAAGTGTGTGATGTCACAATGGGTTGGTGATATCAAAATGACACATGTGATTTCAATTTTCATTAACTCAATAAGTACATGAGCTCACAAAGGGACTCTGATGTCTCCTAAGGCATGTATTTTCACAAAAGTGATGAAGTCCTAACAGGTGTGTGTTGTCAGAATGTGACAAAATGCTCATAACATCTATCAGTGTGATGTCACCATGATCTAGATGTCACACTGGATTCGAGTATCACATTTCATACCTGGATTGGGCTTGAGAGGATTGGAATTTCACAGTGGGTTAGTATTATCACTATGGAAATGTGGGGTCACAAAGGGATTGTGCTGTCACAATGGCTATTAGATCACAATGTGTTTCTAGTATAATAGGTTTGTGCTGTCACAATTGGTTGGAAATGTCACAATGGCATGCCAGATCTCAAATGTCATTAATTCACAATGAAGATATGAGTTCACAAAGAGACTGTGTTGTCTCTAAAGTCATGTGTTTCACAAATATGATGAAGTCCTAACAGATTTGTGAGTTCATAATGTGCCACTATGATCTTGATGTCTATCAATGTGATGTCACAATGTTCATGATGTCACAATGTTCATGATGTCAGAGTCAATTTCTGATATCATATGTCATACCTGAATTATTATGTTTCAAAACAGATTATAAGCTTACTAAAAGCCAAAATATCCTAATGGCAGCATTTCACACAAGTTATGACTAAGTTATGACCTCCTCATCAGTATGGCATCACAAATTGTGACATCAGAACATTATTATAACATGATGTTGAGACATCACATTGTCATTGTGAAATCACTGTCCCGTTGGGTTTTCACATATTATTACCTCACACTATGAAGCTTCTTCTATCAAATGGTATCCTCATATTGAATTATGAGTAATTGAAATTGGATCATTCTGATATTACAAACAAACTGTGACATCACAAAGCCATTCTGACCTCATCACCACGGTGACATCAATACCCAAAGGGACATCTCATTCCATTGTGACATTATGGATCACATTGTGCCATTCCAAAACTATTATGACTTATAACCACCTTTGAAAACACACATGGCCTCTGTGACATCACAGAACCTTTTTTGTATCCATAACTTCATGGGGAACTAATGACAACTGACATCAGACATACCAAGGAAACATAACAAATCCCTTCTGACATCATAATTGTGACATCATGTTGCCATTATGACACCATCAGCTCATTTTGACATGTAAAACTACAATGACATCATAGCATTGCCACATCACATTGTTATTCTGATGTCATAGACACGTTGTGTTTGCCTATTATGTTATTGATTCTATTTTTAATGTGGCATGTCGGTTATCAGAAACCCATTGTGTGTTCATGACGATTTTGATATCATGATGTCTTAGTTCCATCACATTGCTATTGTGATGTCACGTTGCCAAATTAATGTCACAAAGGGATTTTGATCTGACAATGGTTGTGAAATCAGAATGAGTTTCTGATATCAACTCACATGCCACATTTCAAATAAAATGAAATCACAGATTAGGCATTCATAATGTGACTATGATATCACAATGACATAATGGCAAATGTTATAATGTCATTGCCATTTTGTGATGTCACCATAAGCTAAAGATGTCATAACAACAATGTGATGTTACACCATTATGACATCACACAGGGTTTAAAATGTTACAATGGTTATGAGATCACAATGTGTTACTGATATCAACTGACATGCCACATTTTAAATAGAATGAAATCACAGGATATACATTCACAATGTGTCTAAGAAAGCAAAATGGCAATGCGATGTCATAATGCTATGAGGTCACTGTAGCTTGTTGATGTCACAATGTGCTGATGGTGTCATAATGATTGATATCACACTGGTGATGATGGCACAAATGGTTTGTGATGTCACAGTGGTATGTCAGATCTTAATTGCTATTAGTTTACAGTGAGGACATGAGAATGAAGTCACCATGACATATACAAATGAACTGTGATGACACAAATGCCATGTTTTTTGTCAAAAGTGCTAAAGTTCCTAACAGGTTTTGGTTGTGAAAATGTTAATGATATAAAAATGGGTTAATGATGTCAAAATTAGTTTGTAATATCACATATTATTTCAAATTTCAATTGCTACAAGTTCCCAATGATACAAGTTCACAGAAGGAGCTTGATGTCCCAAAGGCCATTCAGTGTGATGTCACTATGCTCATGATGTCAAAGTATATTTCTAATATTTCATGTCATTCCTGAAATAATTTGAGGTCGAAAATAGATTGAGCTATCAATGGGCCTAACATAACACAGTGGCAACATGTCACAAAACTTTTGAGGACAGGACATGTTTAAGTTCTCACAGTTGTTTAGAGATATCACAATTTCAATGTTACATCACAAAGGGATTGTGATGTCACAATGGTTATGAAGTCAAAATGTGTTTTTGATATGAATCCACATGCCACATTTGAAATGTAATGAAATCACATAATAGGCATTCATAATGTATATATGATGTCACAATGACAATGTGATGTCATAGTGGTATGATGTCATTACAGATTTGTGATGTCACAATGAGCTGATTTTGTCACAATGACAATGTGATGTCACACCTATGATTATATTATAAATGCTTTGTGATATTTCTTTGGCATATCTGATCTCAATTGACATTTCACAATGAGGATATGGGTACACAAAGGGACTGTCATGTCACAAAGGCCATGTGTTTTTTCAAAGGTGCTAAAGATGTCATAATGGGTTTGGGAGGTCTCAAGGTGATTGTAATGTCACAACAGCAATGTGATATCATAACGGCTTTGTGATGTCACCTTGGTGATGAGGTCACAATGGACAGGACCAGTTTGTGATGTCACAACAGGTTACTATCACAATGGCTTTGAGGTCACAATGGATTTCTGAAATCCACCAATATTGCTCACTTGAAATAGAATGAAATCACAGAATAGGCATTCACAATATGTCTATAATGTCACTATGACATATGGTGTCATAATACTATGATATGTAAGTTTAGTGATGTTAAAATGGCATGTCTCATCTTACTAGTCATTAGATTACCATGAGGATCCCAAAGGTTGCTATTGTGCTGAGTCCATTACACAGGATTCTTTGTGCTATTTTTTAAAATCGTTCTGAGTCCTTGCAAGGTTGGTATCCCCCAAAATCACACACACACACACACACACACACACACACACACAAACATACAGAGACACCGTGCACCAGCTTGGTGTGTGGGGTGGATGGAGAAGAGTCCTCCGTTGGGCTGAGTGGAGATTCGATCCCCCCCCCCGCCGGGCAGCTGCTGGGGTTGGGGGGAAGCCCTGACCTGAGGTGAGGCTGCTTCTGCCATGGCCTGGTAGACTTAGGGCAGAGTCAGGACAGCACAAAGCCAGGGATGGGGGCGTGGCTGAGGGAGGGAGGAGGCGTGACCCAGGGGAGGACAGGGCGTGGCTGAGGGGACACATATCTGCTGCAGCCAGGGGCACACATGGACTGCAGCACTTGTGCAACAGGGACCGGGCAGCCCTGGAGAAAAGTGGGGGCAGAGAGAGAGCAGAGAGAAGAGCAGGCACATGCATCAGGGATGGCGGCCTCAAAACCTCTGCTGCTGTGGGAGCATTGGTCTGGGCCAGGAGTACAGAGCACAGAAAGCCAGCACATCAGGCACATCCCTCACACCATTGCTGCACGCTGCACACAGAACCACAGCCTTACAGATTCTCCCAGCAGCACGAGTGAGTGGCCGATCGCAGGTCAGCACCTTGCGACCTCCCCCTATCACTCTCACTCCCCCCCCTGCAAATCCCGCCTTCCCTCTTGTGTCCCAACGACGCCTCCCCAGCACCAGGCAGGCCAGCCCTGACTCTGCCACAAATGCGCCCGAGGAGTGGGGAGTTGGGGTGTGGGTGTTGACTCTGGGAACTCACCCCCATCCCTAGTGGCCAGTATCCCTGGAAATGGGGAGATGCAGGAATGGGTGAGAAGGGGTCACCACTGAGCCCCTGGCTGGAGCAGTGGGAGCCACACAGTCCCACATCTGCACCCTTCCTCTCCCTGGTGGGAACCTGGTGGCTTTAGTCAGAGGTGGGGAACATCACCTCTGCACCTGCCTTATTGGGTCTTTTCCTTTTTTTCTGGGAGTGGGGGATGTTGGACGCAGAAGATAGGCCTCCCTTGCTATGTGAGCCCTTGTCCTCTGTGCTCAGTCACCCTTTCATCTGAGGAGGGTCCCAGAAAAGCCCACTAGGGAGGTGAGGGCACTGGGGGTCAGATAGTAGGTGAATATATGGGAGGAACACATGCCCTCAGACACACATATACCCGGCCTATCCCCCCACCCCAGCTGTCAACATTACTCACAGGGTGATCACATTTCCCAGCTCTGCCAGCATCTGCCGGTGTTCCCTGTCCATCTGGTCTCCTTGTCCTCCCCAAGAATCTGCCCAGTTGCCCAAAAGTATCTAGGCTGGAAGTAGGAGTCTGTGCATGTATGTAGCCTTTAGGACCCCATCCATTTCCTCAACACCGCCCCCACCCTGGGTCAGACACCCCCCTTGGAACCCCATGACCCACTACTTGTTTCAGTCCTGCTCTGAGGACCCACCTGTCTGGGGATTACTTCACCCAGCATCCTGGCATAGGGTTTTGGTGAATGGGGAGTTAAGGCTGGTTGTTCCCAAGGGGAAGGGTCTGGCCCTGGAGAAGGGGAGAGGCGGGGTCGTGCTGTGTCATTAGAGTGGTGCTCCCCTTGTGTGGGAGTCCTTGGTTCTGACAAGGGAACGGAGAATGGGAACACGCGTGCTCCGATGAGGAATCAACAAACTTAGGAGAGGTACTACTCTGAGTCTGTGTGTGTGTGTGTGTGTGTGTGTGTGTGTGTGAGAGAGAGAGAGAGAGAGAGAGAGACAGACAGACAGACAGACAGAGAGAGAGAGAGAGAGAGAGAGAGAGAGAGAGAGAGAGAGAGAGAGAGAGAGAATCTTTCTCCTTGTACAGCCTGACTGTCCTCAGGTGAGTGATCAGTTGGCAAATTGCAGGTGCTGCATGGAAGTGTCATCTGTCACCATTCTGGAGGTGTGTGTGTGTGTGTGTGTGTGTGTGTGTGTGTGTGTGTGTGTGTGTTGGGAGAGCAGGGAGATGAGAACAATGAAAATATATTTAAGTCACCATGTCTAAAAACAGCAAAAACATTTTATTTCTCTGTGTGTGTGTGTATTTGTTGTTGTTGTTCTTCATCAATACCAAGTACAAGCCCAACCACACTTTTTGTTTTCTCCTTCACAGTTTCATTGCTCCTTTATGGAAGATTTCAGTAGACATTACTTTCCTCCCCTTTCCACCTCTCTCTTCCCCCTTTCCTGTAGCCCACAGTAGCTGCTGGGCCAGAGTGGGCCTCCTCTAGAAGAACTGTGTGAACCCTGGACTGGAGTGGACACCTGTCCTTCTATCCCCAGCCAGAAGTTTCATGAGGCGAATGAGATCACAGCCACATTCTTCAAGCCAGACACTCTGCTCTTGTGTGTTTAGTTGGAGGTAATTCAAGGGTTTGGAATGTGTTTGCCCAACATAATTAGGGAACGAGATGAGGGAAATGATAAGGCAGGGGTTGTGAAGCTATGAGGTTTTGGGGACTGGCGTATGATGTGGCATGACAGATGGTTCACCATGACAGTGGATGAGAGGGGAACCATATCTAGGGCATTAACGTCTCTGTGGGCATTCTGGCACAGGGTTGTGGGCCCCCACTGGTGGTGAGGACACCCTCTGGGGCAGTGCTCAGTGTCAATCCTCCCTGGAGCCTTGCAGAATCCAGTCTGTGTCCCGCCTGGGCTGTTTCCAGCTGGGCAGTGGTAGGCAAGTCCATTTCCCCTGCTGGAGCCTGCTCAGTATCAGGAGGTGGCAGTTAGCTAGGGCTGGCTGAATGCCAGTTTCTGTAACCTGTTATAGGCAGTCTGGAAGGAAAAGGGGACCACTGATTTTGGAACCCTTTAAGTTTGATTGGGACAAATTAAATACCACATTTTCCAGGTTTTTTTTTAATTTAAGCTGGCAATTTCCACTAATACCTGGGATTATGGATCAAATTAGATGGATGATTTCAGCCATCAAACAATGATGTTCAAAGCTGCACAGGCAGAGTTCCCAAGCCAGATTATCATCTGCTTTGAACATTGTGCCTTGACTGCCTTTCTCTGGCAGCTGTTGCATCTCTCTAGGGTGATGACCCCAATCGAGGACATTATGGGGAACAGACATTGTGACCTCACCATCCCCAGCCTGCCAGCAATGAGCAGAGATGATTCCCAGCACCTGTACTGGACTCTGGGAGATTCAGAGAACCCAGGCTACCTCAAGAATCCTTCATCTGCAACATGAAATTTAGGGGCCACATGTGGTGGACAATCCTGGCTGGCCCCAGGGGGAGGACAGGAGTCCCCTTGAGCCAGCCATTCAGCTCACAACAAACTCATTCACACCTCCATGGTGAATTGAGTGCCACAGAGCTGGTCAGCTGCTGGACAGAGATCGTTGAGAAGACAGGCATCCCAGAGGCCCTGGAATGTAGCGAGTACATAGTGGCTCACACCCTCAGAGCCAAAACAGTTAAGTGTTGTGGCACCAGGAGTGGGTAAGAGGGAGGAGGGAGAACTGTGGGAGAGCTACATCAGGCTTTCTCCCCACTCCCCCACAGAGGATTCTTACCTGGATCAGATGGGAATTTTCTGTAGTATTGTCATAGACAGATGTTCATTTATTTAACCAACAAACCATTACAGTGTGCACAAGGCTCTGGGGGGTCATAGACAACAAAAAGTTCCAGGACTGGTTCCACAGCCCATGAAGAAACCTTGGATTGATCTGGATGCCAGTGCTTCAAGCCTGTCATTCTAGTTACTTAGGAGGCTGAGATCAGAGGATTGAGGCTTTTGGCCCGGGCAGGAAAGCCTGTAAGACTCTTGTCTTCAATTAACTACCAAAAACAAAACACCAGAAATGGATGTGTGGCTCAAGCCATAGACTGCTAGCCTTGAGTAAAAAGGCTTAGGGACAGCACCTAGGCTCCGAGTACAAGGCCCAGAACTGACACAAAGAAAGTAAAGAGAGAAAGGAGGGAAGGACAGAGGGAGATAAAAAGGAAAGGAAGGAAGAAGGGAGAACATGCAAGCCGTGGTTTGGAGTCTCTGGATCAAGGGAGCCAATTATTCACAATCTATGTGGGGACAGTTTCAGAGCCTAAAGCCAGTATGGAGGACCAAGTCACTGACCCCTCAGAAACTTCATGCTATCCAGGAGCTGTGTGGTCACTGACAATATAGGGAACCAGCCTCGGGTAGAACCTAGGGCTCAGAGTGGGTCACCAGGTTTCAATTATGCCCAGCCTCATTGAGTTTATTTTCTGGTCAGATAAAACGAAAGTTTCCAAGGGCTAAGGAGGTATTGGAGTGAGAGAGTTTCAAGGGGGGGATCAAAGTATAAGTAGGAATTTGAAGAGGGAGAATGATCCTGGGTCATGTGTGTCAGGCCTTTGGAGCCATGACCTCACCTGACAACATAGACTACCAGCCTTTGATCCAGCCACACTGCTTTTAAAAGCCCTGGCACCTTGGGTTCATCATTGACAACCTGGCTGCCGTTCACTGCAGGATGCCTGTGCAGTACACCCTTAGGGACTAGGACTTTCCAGGGCTCAATCTGACGATATCACTCCCGGTGTTCATTCCTTCACCAAAGACTGAGGTAAGCATGCCACTGACACAGGACAGCCTGGGAATGAGGGCAGGAAGTGCGTCTCTTGGCTGGCTCACTCTTTAGTATAGATGGCAGATCTTGGATTCCGAGAAGGCAGGCTGAAGGTGGGGCAGAGCTGGGTAGAGGCTGGTGGATAAATCAGAGGCACTGTGGTCTGAGCAGGGTTGTTTCTTTGATAATACTCACAACATAGGAAAATTTCTCGGATATAGCAGCCCTTTTCACCTCCCAAAGAGGGAACTAGATCCCCCCAGTCTCTATCCCTTGACCAGGAATCCCTTTGGTTCCCATGTCATGTGGTGGATAACTAGATCTTACCTCACTGCCTAGTTTTCAGGCAGGACAGCGAGAGATCCTGAGTGATAAGGTCAGGGGATCTTCAGTATGAGATTGTACTTGAATGTCCCAACTTGGTGCATGGTCAGTCCCATCTAAGACTGCCATGGTGTAGGACATAGAATCTAGAGAATCAGAGCTGGATGGGGTCTGTTCTGGGAGTCCTGAGTATTATGGGTTAGCTTTGAGCTCCCGTGTGCACACTTGCTTCCCTATCTTGGGTGGGACTATGCTAGAAAAAGCTTGAAACTAGTGCATGGATCTTATCTTCTTTGCTCCAAGATAGCACTCTACCATTTGAATCACAGCTCCACTTCCAGCTTTTTGGGATGTTTAATTGGAGATAAAGAGTTCTCACGGTCCTTGCTGCTAAGTGGCATCCAACTGCAGTCCTCAGATTTCAGTCTCCTGGGGGGAGAGGATGACAGGAATGGAAGTTTGTTTGGCTGGGTGCCAGTAGCTCATGGCTGTTATCCTAGGTACTCAGGACGTGAGATCTGAGGATCACGGGTCAAAGCTAGCCTGATCAGGAAAGACCCTCAGACTCTTACCTAAAAGGAATTGCCAGAAAACCAGAAGTTGTGCTGTGGCTCAAGCAATTGAGTGCTTGCCTTAAGCTGAAATGCTCAGGGACAGCACCCAGGCCCAGAGTTCAAGCCCCACAACATAAAAAAGAAAGTAAGTAAGACATCTTTGCCTGCAAATGATGGTGGAGTTGTGGGGGTGTGGGGAGGGTGCTGTGTTTGGGAGATCAAGTGCTGGCCTCACTGTAAAGATATTTGTAAGAACTCCCCAAGTTTGCCCCAGTTTGAAGCCACAGCTTCAAGAGGACGTGTCCTGTGACAGGCAGGGAGTGGGAGAAGGGGTGCAGGTGTGATTGTTTTGTCTTTATTTTCTCCATTGAAGGATAGATTTGGATGATGGGTATCAAAATCTGAAGTGAAGGGTTGCAAAAAGTTTGCAGACTGACGAGATGGGTTTCCTCTGTGTATATGAAGGTGGCTGAAACCAGAAGCCACCCGTGGCTCACAACTCTCATCCTAGCTACTCAGAAGGCTGAGATGTGAGGACCGTGGTTACAAGTCAACTTGGGCAGAATAGTCTGTGAGACTTGATGATAGACCACTAGAGAACAGGAAGTGTTGCTTTGGCTCAAGTGGGAGAGTGCTCACCTTCAGCTGAATTGCTGAGGGACAGCACCTTGGCCCAGAGTTCAAACACCTTGACCAACAACAAAAAAAGAGGTGACTAAGTTTTCCACATAGCAATGTGCATGATAAGAAGTGCCATACTGGTCTATGAGACATTCCAGATATATGTGCGGCTCAATGTTTTGTCTACAGTGTGTCTGATGTTGGTACTGCCACCTTCTAGTGGGTGGGATCTGATCCTAATTGAGGGAGTTCATGTTTCTGTTCTCAGGGACTGCGGAATCCTTGGGCTATCATGTGTGTGTGTGTGTGTGTGTGTGTGTGTGTGTGTGTCTGTCTGTCTGTCTGTCTGTCTGTCTGTCTGTCTGACTGTGTCTGTGATTGTGTGTGTTTGGAGGTAGAAGAACTGGGCCTTGAACTCAAGGCCTAGGTGCTGTCCCTGAGATATCTTGCTCAAAGCTAGAGCTCTGACACTTGAGCCACAGCTCCACCTGTGGCTATTTGGTGGTTCAGTGTAGATAGGAGCTTCACAAACTATCCTGAGTGGCTGGCTTTGAACAGTGATCCTCAGATCTCAGCCTCCTGAATAACTAGGATGACAGACAGGAGCCACCCGTGATGGCTCTGTGTGTGTGTGTGTGTGTGTGTGTGTGTGTGTGTGTAGAAGTTGGTTGTTACAAGGAGTGCTGGACCCTTTGGTAACTTCTAACCGCTGTCATTGGGGGGTGCATGGACTTTGTGGCTGAGGTCTGGGGGCTTGGAAGGGTGAGACGTTTGAAGGGGACTCAGCACCTTTAAATTATAAGAACAAGGGATCTTTGTGATCTGGAACTGTCTACTCTCTTGGGCCTGGTTGGTGGCAGAGGGAGCACGGGAGGACCTGGGGGTGGGGCCCTTAGGGGTTGGCTCCCCAGGGGGACAGAGAGCGTGGTTAGCACTTATTAAGGCTGTGAGCCCTGTTAGTATGGACCTTACTGGCATGGGTCAGACTCTGGGTCATCTCATCATAACGTCTGATGGGCAAGGACAACCCTACTTTAAATCTTGACCTGTGATCTTCAGATCTCAGCATCCTGAGTAGGTAGCAGTATAGGCATGAGCCTCTGGCACCAGGCCTCAGATTCTTTTTGGTATATTAAGGTTTGAACTCAAGAGCTTAGGCTTTCCAATCAGGTCTTGTTCCATGGGAGCCAAGCCTTTCTCTCTTGGGCATTTCTGAGATAGAGACTCCATATATGTTCAGGCTTGGCTGGATCATGGTACTCCTGTGACAGGCAGGTGTCACCATGCCTGGTCCTCTGTAGTTGGGATGGTAGATATGTAGCACCATGCTCAGTCATCGGTTTAGATTACTGTCCCAAACTCTTAGTCCACAGCAGCGGATTTTTGACCACAGTTGAAGCTCTGGGTTCAGCCTGGAACCATTGGTCCTCAGTCTCCTCACAGGACAGTTGTGAGGAAACAAGGGATCAATACAAGGGGAAATCTGGGGCAGGGCCAGGCATAGAGGCAACGGTCATCAGATAAGTTTCTTGGCAATTCTGTGAGCATATAACAAGAAGATACCTGGAAAGGACTCAGAAGGGCCCTGTTATTTATCATGCTACAGGTATGGGATTATGAAACAAAACATGGCTCTCTTTCATCCTTACCCTAGCCTCATGAGGAAGGGGGTCCTTCACTGTTCAGCTTTGCAGCTGGGGCAAATGAGGCATAGAAAAGCTGGGTGACCTACTCATGACCCCCAGGAGACAGGAAGCTTGGCCTGACTTCTCGGCCATGCTCCCTAGGACAATGGGTGCTATTCAGTCCATTTCTTGTGGTGGGAAGTCCACTTATTGTCAGTCGTGGGGCTTGAACTCTGGGCCTGGGTACTGTCCACAAGCTGCTCAGATCAAGTTTAGGGCTCTACCACTTGAGCAATAACACCACTTATGGTTTTCTGGTGGTTCTTTGGAGATAAGCGTCTTACAGACATTCCTGCCTCAGCTGGCTATGAACCATGATCCTCATATCTCAATGTGTAGTTACCATTGTAGGCCTGTGCCACCGGCAGCCTGCTTAAGTATAATTCTCTCCCTCTCTCTCTCTCTCTCTCTCTCTCTCTCTCTCTCTCTCTCTTTCTCTGTCTCTCTCTCAGTAACTTGTTGAATTTGTCTTTTAGGAGTTGGCTCAGCATTCCCATGTGGCTGGGACCCAAGGTGACCCTCTCATTCTGGAGGTAGGCTGGGTGTCAGGATCATTCCCACTTGGACTGTGGAACTAGCTCCCTTAGGTAAGCCCCTCTGTGGCCGGGGTAGACCGTGATGGTTACTCATTGTCAGTCTGTCTGGTGAGTCTTTCCCCACTACCCTCTGCTAAGACAGTTAAAGGAAATTGGATGAGGAGGCATCGCATTGTCCAAATGCACAGCACTATCCTGAGCCTCTGATCCTCACTGCCACCTATCTGGCTAGACCCTGATTATAAGAAACTGAATTCACTCTATGTCTACTTCACATTGCTGCAGTGTGTCATTTCAGGGAGTAGAGTCAGTGTGCAGAGGAAAGACCCCAGGTTCGACACCTCCTGGGGGACATTTGTTCTGTGACAGCACGAAGTCATTGCTGTGGATAAGGAGGAAGCCGGCATTAGATTGAGCCAGAACAATGCTCGAAGGTAGGTAGGCGGTTGAAGAATCAAACCCACACAGGTCTGCTTCCAACTCACAAAAAGGAGGATGCAGTGCAGGTAGTCCAGCTCTGGGTCTAGGGGACCATGAATGGATGGTGGCAGTCAGGTACTGTGGAGCACATGGGCAGCAAAGATGGCGCTGGGAGAGAGTAGCGTGGGCAGAGCCCAATTGACCTGCCAATCAGTGCCTAACCAGCCTGTGAAGGCTCAGGTGAATGATAGGGTGTGACCTTGACAGTGATTGGTTCCTCTTCCTCCCTTACCATGCCACCCGCCCTTTTTGTCTTTAAAAGGGGCTGCTCTTTGTTAATAAACGAGTTTTTTACCTGCTGGATTTGGCTCCCCGCTGTGTCTGATTGTCTCCCGAGCTGAGGGAGGCTGGGGAACAGGCGAGCGCCTCACTTACCTTTCCTTTCCTCGGACCCCGTCCATCTTTTGTGCTGAGGAAGACCCAACAAGGTGCCAGTGGCTGTCGCCTGTCATCTGGCCTATTCGGGAGGCTGAGTTCTGATGGTCGTGACTCAGAGCCAGCCCAGGCAGGAAGGTCTGTGAGATTCTTATCTCCCATAAACGACCTCCTTCACCCCACCTTGAAAAAAAGCCAGTTTTGGTGCTGTGGATCAAGTTATAGAGCCTCAGCCTTGAGTAAAAGAAGCACAGGGATGAAACTGAGTCCCTGAATCCAAGACCTGGGACTCACACACAAAGAAAATGAATAGTGGACACTTGTTATCTTACTACCAAAAAGGATGGATACATTCTTTTCTCTGGTACTTGTAGCCAAAGGTAAGGGGTTTCCCTTGATGTTCCCCTAAATCTCTCCTTCTCTCTATTATCTCTCCTGGCTTCAGTTGCAGGATAGAATTCAGATCATCCCACTTGATGTGACCTTAAGTACCCTCCACTACCCGCCTATCTTGGGGTGGGATCTGGATGTACTCACCTCTGGGTGAAAGAAGCACCGAGAGATGGGGGTAGGTATCCCTGAAACTCATACACACACACACACACACACACACACACACACACACACTCACCTAGGCCAACTCTGACTAGCCTTTTCCAAAGATACTTTATCTCCTTGGGTTAACTGACCTAGGAGAGGAACATGATCCTCTATAAATGACTATTTTAACAAGGGCTTGCTAGTTGACACGAGATAAACAGAAGCTCAAAGGAAAGGTTCTGGAGCCTGTCTGGCTCAGGCTCACACTTGACATCCTGGCTCCTCAGTAGGCAGAGATCTGAAGATCAAAGATCAAAGCCAGCCATAAGCTGGCAAGGTGATAAGACACTTCTATGCATGGAACCACCAAAAATCCAGACATGGAGCTGTGGTTCAAGTGATAGAGTAGCAGCCTTGAGCATGAAAACTCAGAGAGACAGCTCCCAGATCCTCAGTTCAAACCCACACAAGAAATGGCCCCATTTGTTGTCCACGTGTTCACACCAGACTGTGAGCCACTAACGAGCTGTGCCGTTCCCAGGAACTGAGATCGAGCCCCAGGGAGGCCAAAATAGTCCTCAATGATCATTGAAACATGGGATGTATATTCACATCCGTGTGTGGACTGCAAGAAAGAAAGACACCCCTTGCTTGCCAGAGATGGTGAAGGAGTGGGTTTGCTGTTGTTGGGACACCAAGTTCTGGCCTCAGTTTACAGCCATTTCTAAGAATTCCCCACGTTTGCCCAAGTGTAAAGTTACAGCAGGCTGGGCATTGTCTTACCAAGAACTCCAGAGGTTGTGGCCTATCTTAGGCAGGGAGTGGGAGAATGGGAGTAGGGTTGGAGGGTAGTGTCGATTATATTCTCTCCAACCAAGGAAGAATGGCTTTGGATACTAGTTTCAAAGTCTGAAAGTGAAGGGTTGCATGTGCTTTATGGCCTGACAATTTGGATTTCCCCTGGTTGTAAGAAGGTGGCTGAAACCGGGCACTGCCAGTGTCTCACAACTGTCATCCTAGCTACTCAGGAAGCTGAGATCTGAGGATCACAGTTCAAAGCCAGCTTGGGTAGGAAAGTCTCTGAGACGTTAACTCAAGGGAAGCACCAGAAAACTGGAATTGGTGCTGTGGCTCTAGTGGTAGAGCGCATACCTTCAACTGAAGAGCTGAGGGATAGCATGCAGGCACACAGTTCAAACCCCATGACTGACAACCAAAATGCTGTGGCTGAGTTTTCTTCATAGTGGGGTGTACAGTAGGAAATGCCATGCTGTTTTATGAGCCATTCCAGATGTGTGAGAGGCTCTGAGTTTTGTCAACATTTGGTCTGAGGATGGTATGGTAGTGCCATCTTCTTGGAGTTTGGGATGTTCAGTTGCTCAGGGACTGCTGAGTCCTTGGGCTACCCGTGTGTGTGTGTGTGTGTGTGTGTGTGTGTGTCTGAGTGTGTGTGTGTGTGTGTGTGTGTGTTTCTATGTGTGTGTATTTTTCCCTGATCATTCTCTACCCACTTCCTGGGTGCTTGTCTGCCTCTGCCTGACCTTGGATGGCCTTGTCTTTAGTCCCCTATCATGGTCTACAATGAGTCCCAAATTGCCAGAGACCTGCATATTCCAACTTTTCCTTGGGACACTAGTCTGGCTGTCCATATCTTTGTCCTTATCCAGGGGATTCTAGGTCCTCAGGGCCGGCTGGCATATGTTCTCTCCTGCCTCTGGGAGCCAGGGTGACTCATGCTGTGTCCTGTCTTTTTCTCAGCTGGGACCCTGGCTGCATTTCCCACTCCAAGCAGTCTGGCAGTGGTGTGGGGGAAGGGTGGTTGCCAGTGGCTCTGGCCAACTCGACCTTGATAGCTAACTGAAGGCTCCCCAAACAAGGATAATCTGGGGCTACATGAGAGGTGAGGCCAAGGTGGCTTGGATGTATTGTTCGATGTCTAGGAAATGTCAACATACCTTATTGTAGGCAAATCTATCTTCTGGCAACAGCTGGCCCTCTCAGGTCCTTCTAGACAATTCTAGATTCCCAGAATACAGAGGCATATACTTTAGATTCCAGGCCCAGGGGACTTGGGGATGAGAGACAGGGATAGTCAGTAACTCAATGTTCTGGGGCATTAGTTTTGCCCTGGATGAGCTGAGCTACAATTGGGGGGCAGTCCTGAGTCATAGTCACAGTAAACTCTCAAGCCAGATCAAGTGGTTTCTCCCTAAGTACTTCTTGGGCTGAGGGGTTTGGGACATGGCAGTAAGTTCTATGGAACCTGCCCCTCGATCTCAACATGGGGCTACAGGATCAAGTGAAGGACACTAGGGTTGCTCTTTGGTAGTCGGCCCATGATTCCAGACCTTCATCTGCCCCCCTTCTCCAAGCACTGATGAGGAAAGCAGGGCACTGAGCCCTCGGACTCCTGGGATAGTGACTGCTACAAGCAGCAGCCAGTTGGCTGTGGACTCCTGAGCCTACAAAACTTTCATGAGCCCAACTCAACACCTGCCCAAGGTCTGAATGACAAATTTGCACTCTTGTGATACTCATGTGATGGGCTCAGCTCATCCAGGGCAAAACTAATGCCCCAGAACATTGAGGTACTGGCTATCCCAGTCTCTCATTATCTGGTGTGACATCTTACAGCTCTTGCCCCTCCTGGCCCAGAACTGTGGTCTGAGATAGTGATTTACTGCTCTGATCCACATTGCACTCATGACAGATGCCATTCTGATGATCTTCATGCCCCACGGCTGGATACTTCTCTGCTACTGTGTCCTGCTCTGTAGGCAATGGCCTCCAAACAGGCTGCTATCAAGACTTGTAGGACACCTAGACATTAGGAGACCCTCAGGGACCCACTGGAAAGAACTCTGCCTAGAGCTAGAGAGTAAGGTCTAAGCAAGCCAGGTGTTGGTCATGGGGCTTGAACTTTGGGCCTGGGCACTGTCCCCCAGCTCTTCACCTTACCACTTGAGCCACAGAGCAACTTCTGGTTTTCTGTAGGTTCCTTGGAGATCTGAGTCTCCCAGACTTTACTGCCTGGGCTGGCTTTGAAACGTGATCCTCACATCTCAGCCTCCTGAGGAGCTAGGAGGACAGGCTGAACCACCTGTGCCTGGTGATCTGGCACTAGGAGCTCCTGAAAGCTTTTCTTTAATTTTCCTGTGCTAGTATTGGGGTTTGAACTCAGGGTCTTGGCTCTGGTCTCTTTTTTCCTTCAAGGTGACCATTTTACCATTTGTGCCACAGCTCCATTTCTGGATTTTGGTAGTTAATCGGCAAGAAGACTCTCATTAACTTTCCTCTCCAGAGCTGGCATGACCCTCGATCTCTATCTCAGTCTCCTGAATAGCTAGGATTTACAGGGGTTGAGCCACTGGTGGCATTGGGCTAGAAGCTTTTCTAAAGCAAGAGTTCTTCCCTGCGTTTGCCCTGACTCCTCCATGCAAAGGAGGCCTGAGGGTCAGGAGCTGGGAAAACAGGTTTCCAACCACAGGAAATGGCTTTGGGTCCCTGGCGAAAAGCCAAGCTAAGCTTCCCCCTGGCCACCATTCTAGGACCCCACCCTCTGCCCTATGACTCAAGTCATCATTGACCCAGCCTTAAATTTCCTGCCAGAATTTTCTGAAGCCAAAAAACCTTCATACCACTCACACCACCTGATCTACAGCACATCTCAGGACCTTTGCCCATGCTATACCTTCTGCCTGAGGCTCTCTGTCTTGTACCCACATATTAGAACTACTGTGGAATTTTGGCACTGGCTATATCACTTCCTGGAGCAAATCTTTCCTTCCCTTCTCCATCTTTTTTTTCATATTGAGTTGCTAGAGATGGAACTTGTGCAGGCTGTCTGGCAAATAGTCTACATTGGTGTGTGTGTGTTTGTGTGTGTGTGTGTTTGTGTGTGTGTGTGTGTGTTTCTGTGTTTGTGTGTGTGTGTGTGTGTGTGTGTGTGTGTGTGTGTGTGTGTGTGTGTGTGTGCCAGTCCTGGGGTTTGAATTCAGGGCCTGGATGCTATCCTATCCCTGAGGTTTTGTGCTCCGTGCTAGCACTCTTCTACTTGAACCACAGCTCTACTTCTGGCTTATGGGGTGTTTAACTGGAGAAAAGTGTCTCATATTGACTTTCCTGCTTGCAGTTGGAATCTTTAGATCTCATCCTCCTGAGTAGACTACAGGGGTGAGCCTCCAGCACCTCGTCTCTATCCTACCTCTTACTATAACTTCGGCCCTCCTCTGAGTTCCAGAATAATATATCTCACCAGGCTCAATTTTTTTTGCCAGACTTGGGCTTGAACTCAAAGCTCATACATAGGAGGGACTCTAAATATGTGAAGACTGGGATAAATGCTTCCATTCAATTATGTATCATGTTTCAACAGTTAATAAAATGTTAATTAAAATGGGTCAATGCTCTAAATTATTCTGTATAATTTTATAATAGATGTGCAAAATATAATATTATGTGTATAATAATACTAAATACCATAATGAATAAATGAATCAAAGAAAAATACAATACAAAATCAATAATAAAATTCATAATATGAAATTAACATGCATATATATGTATATATCATATATTACACATGTATAGAAATATTTCTTCCATTGCAGGGCCTTCATTCAGGCCCTGGGAACACTATCCTGAATTTCTTTTCCTCAAGGACAATGAGCTTCGTATTCACCCATGTTGCAAAAGAGTTACCTGGACGGTAAGTTCAAAAACTAGCAATGGCAGAAATACTAGCCCCAGTTCCAAGAGAGTAACTTAATTTTTTTGATGGAAGCAGTTATGTTTATTCAGTCCCATACTGGACATTAAAAAAAGCAGTTTAGAGTTTTGTACATCTATTCAAACGTCCTTCCCTTACCTCCAAAGTGCTTCTCTGAGAACTACATTGTTTCTCTTTTTTTGTATATTTTTTATTGTAAAAATGTTCTACAGAGGGGTTACAGTTCCAGGAGCAAGGTAATGAGTACATTTCTTATTGAGCATTGTTTAGTACTCCTGTGTTTTTCCCCTACCATCCCTTCCCTCCCATCTCCACAACTACCTCCCCCTGCCGAGGTCAGTGACTCAGTTTTTCATTTTTGGTTGGCACGGGGTTTGAACTCAAGTAATGGCAACTCTTCGCTCACATTGCTACAGATTTACCAAGACCCTGAGTTCAAATCCCAGGCTAGAAAAGAAAACTGGCAGAAATTCCAAACCAGAGAGCTTTATTTTTCTAATTTAGTTAAATAATTATTTCATATATATATTGGGTTTTTTTTTTTTTTTTGACCAAGCATGGGGTTTGAACACAGGTCATGGAAATTCTACTTCAGCTTGGATCTCCCTTTGCTGGTGTGCAGTCTCTGGTCCCATAGCCCATCCTCGGATCCTGGGCCCAGAGGGCTTTCAGGAAGAAAAAATCATTGGAAAGCACAAAAAGTGGTGACCTGCAGAGAGCTGGGTTTTACGATTTTTTTCTTTGGACAGTGACCATCCTGTGTCTGAATGACAAAGCTGCAATATGGACTTGAGCTGCCATTGCTGGTGGCTGGTGGGCTATCAGTGAAGCCATAGTCCAACCTGTCAACATAGGCCCTGGGTTCAAATCGCATTCCTGACATCAATCTCAGGAGAATACAAGAGACTCATTCCTAAGCATAGGAATACTGATTGAAAGAGTATTTTATACATCGGTCTACGCTAAAATTGGATGCAATAATCCTAGAATGCTGATTGAGCTTAATTAATAGTTTATTAAGCATGAAAAGAATAATATTTCTTCAATTGGGTTATAATAAATGCCTAAGAGTTGGTAGGAACATAGTAGGTGTCATTCTATCATAGACGACTATGGAACCCTTTACCTATATATATATATATATATATATATATATATATATATATATATATTTGTATACCTCTGTCTGCCTATCCATGTATCACTGTTTTGGCCAAACCTGGGGGTCGATCTCAGAGTCTGGGGACCACCTGACATCTTCATTGGCTAGAGGCTGCCATGCTCAAACTCACCCAATCATGAATTGGGCCTGCTAGGCACTAAGTTCAGATCCTGGCACTGCCAGGCATGATGGAGAACACATCTTACATCTGGGATGTTATGTGACAGGATGTAAACAATGTAATAAATGGTATAGATGTCATCAGAGTCAATAAAATAAATTCTAAATAAATGAATGAAACCAGAAATAAAATAAATAACCACACCAAACACAATATAGACTGAACATGTGTATTGAAGTATAAATCCTATCTTTAAAATATATATAAGGAGGGCTCGGAAGGTGGCTCAATGGTAAAGCGCCTGCCTTGCATGCATGAGACCCTGGGCTCGATTCCTCAGCACCACATAAGCAGAAAAAAAGCCGGCAGTGGCACCGTGGCTCAAGTGGTACAGCGCTAGCCTTGAGGTGAAGAGCTGAGGGACAGCGCCCAGGCCCAGAGTTCAGGCCCAAGAGTGGACCAATATATATATATATATATAGAGTATCTTTTTCAGGCCTGAGGCTTGAATTCAGCTCCTCTATGCAGAAGAAATGGCAGCAGATCCTGAGATACTCATTTCTGGACCTGGGATGAGTCATGGAATGTGGTTGATCTCATCCTTGAATGAGTAGTTTGTGCATGATGCAAGTAGGAAATGATAGGCACGACTCATGGGGTATCGATTGTTTGTAAAGAACAGTTGATGAAGCATGACAATAATCATCACAGTATGAAATGGAGGCATCAGGAAAGATCCAAGAATCGGTAGTCACACAGATTGGATTCCACCACAGGTTACCATCTCTCCTACTCTATATTAATGTGTACTTATTTCCATATTACTTTCACCTTATGAATGGATGACTGTTGTGCTCCCCGCTGTCCCCTCGGGGGCGGAGGCTCAATCGCAGGTCCTTGGAACGGCCTAGCTCCTTCGTGGCTCAAAGGCTGGTGTGCTCATATGACCCCATTCACCACTTGGTCCTGCTAGGTCCAGAGTTCAGATTCCCCACCCTGCCAAAAAATTCATCTTGATGTCAGAAGTCAATCGTTGCACCTGTTTTCTGTCCTGTGCAAGTCCTGGATCTCAGCTAGGTCGGAGAATGCATGGGCCACCCTGTCGCCATAGGAATAAGTTGTTATCCATGTCAGCCCAGTTATTCCTGTCATCATATACTCAGGAAAATACACAATACACCCATGAATAACATACAAAATAAAGAGAATAACTACACTCAATGCAGTCCACACACAGATGTGAATATACATCCCATGTTTCAATGATCATTGGGGACTGTTTTGGCCTCCCTGGGGCTCGATCTCAGTTCCTGGGAATGGTCCAGCTCCTTAGTGCCTCACAGTCTGGTGTGATCACATGGACCCATTAGGCAGTTGGGCATCCTAGGCCCAAAGTTCGAATCCCAGCACTGCCAAAAATTCACCTGATGTGAGAAGCAAGTTGTTGCACCTGTTTTCCTGTACTGTGCAAGTTCTGGGGCTCAGCTAGGAAGGAGAATGTATATGCAACTCTATACTCATGGGAATAGGTTGTCATCCAGTTCACCATAGTTATATTTGTCATCCTATACTCAAGGAAATACACAATACATCAATGAATAAGACACAAAACAAAGAGAATGACTGCACCAAATGCAAGATGCCGCCCACCCATGTTTGGAAATATATATCCTCTATTTAATTATGAATTTATGACTATATTGGCCTCCACCAGGGCTCCATCTCAGGTCCCAGGAATGGCCTAGTTCCTTAGTGGCTGAAAGCCTGGTGTGCTCACCATGACACATTCACCAATTGGGCCTGCTAGGCTTTGAGTTCAAATTCCTGCACTACCAAAAGATGCATACTGATGTGAGAAGCCTATGGTGGCACAGGTTTTCCTGTCCTGTGAATGTCCTGGGTCTCATTGAGGATGGAGAATGCTATATAGGCAACTCAGCCATGGGAATAGGTTGTCATCCATGTCAGCGCAATTATATCTGTCACCCCATACGCAATAAAATACACAATACAACCTTGAAAAAGACACAAAATAAAAAGAATAACTACACTGAATGCAAGATGCATACCACACCTGTAGTTAAAGAGAAATCCTATGTTTTAAAAAGGTGAGCTTGCTATTTTGTCCAGTGCTGGGGCTTCAAATCAGGCCTTGCACCAGACCTGACATTCTACTCTTCAAAGATGGTGAGCTTCCCCTTCTCCCACAGTGCAACAGAGTTACCCAGACCTGAGCTAAAATCCCAGCACTGACAAAAGATTCATCCTGATGTCAGAAGCCAGTCGTTGTGCCTTTTATCCTCTCCTTTGAAAGTCCTGTGTCTCAAATACGATGGAGAATACGATAGACTACCCTGTAACTATCAGAACAGGTTATCATCCATGTCAGCACAGTTATACCTGTCACCATATTTATTATAATACACAATACCTCCATGAATTAGAGACAAAATAAGGAGAATAATTGCACTGAACACAAGATGCTGTCCAAACATGTATGTCAATATAGATCCTATGTTTAAATTATGAACTTATGACTATAGTGGCCCACCCTGGGGATCAATGTCAGATTCTGGGAATGGCCATACTCCTTAGTTGCTCACAGGTTCGTATGATCACCTTGACTGATTGGCCAATTTGTTTTGCTCTGCCCTGAATTCAGATCCCAGCACTACCAACAAGTGGATTATGGAGTAAGAAGGAGAGTGTGAAACTTGTTTTCCTTTTCTCTGAGAATTCTGGGGGTCAGGCATAATGGAGAACATTTCTCCAAATCTAGATGTTCTGTGATAGTTTTTCATCAATGTATTAAACAGAATGTGTTTCATCATAGTAAACTCAATGGTAAATAAATGAATAAAACAAAAGATACAAGGAACAACCACAGAAAACATGTATGGACTGAACATCTATAGGTAAGTATAAATCCTATCTTTACAATACATATAAATAGTATGTTTTCCAGGGCTGGGTCTTGAATTCAGGACTAGTGAATAGGCCTGACTTGTTTATCTTCATGTAAGGTGATCTTCCCCTTTATCCACATTGCTGCAGATTTACCCAGATCCTGAGTTCAAATTCAAAGCCTGTAAGTATAAACTGTATGAATTGCAAGCCAGGGAGCTAACATCTTTCTCAGCATGGGGCCTGAACTCAGGTCGTAGCAAGTCCGCCTTAGCTTTGATAACCCTAGGATGGGGTGCAGCTACTGGACACACAGGTGCTGCTGGGGTCCTAGAGCCCCAGGTGTTGTAGGGAAAACAATGCACAGAAAAATGTGGCCTTTTATGTTTTTTTCCTTTGCACAGTGACCCTTCTGGGTCTGAATGACACTGTTGCAAAGGTTACTTCATGTTGCATTGCTGAAGGCTGGCAGACTATCAGGGAAGCCATAAGCCCACGTGGCAACATAGACCCTCATTTCGAATCCCCGTCCTGACACCAACCAATGGCAGGAGGTAATGAGAAACTGGTTCCCATCCAAAGGAATAACACTAGAATTTTGTCAATGTCACAGTTGAATGAGTTGATCGTGAATCATGATCCTATAAAATTAAACAGCATCATTTCAGAAGGCTGGTTGATTTTATTTAATATTTATGAAGCATTAAAAGAATATTATTACTTACAGGAACACAATAATTTCAGGACACTGAGTGCTTTCATTAATATTTTAAAGATGAAAACAATAACATTAATAACATGGACGCATAATAAATACCCAGGAATTGGTAGGAATATATTCTATGTAACCGAATAATATATAGACATCTCTGGCACTCTATAAAGACATAAATTTATTAGCATACTGCCATTTGCATGTCAATCTGTTCTTATTGGGTTAACCCCTGGGGCCCGTTCTCAGGTCCTGGAAACAACCTGTCAGCTCAATTTGCCCCAGGATGGCGTGTTTACACTCACCCATTCATGAATTTGGCCTTGTAGGCCATGAGTTCAGATGCCAGCACTTCCAAACAATGAATCGTGGATTAAGAAGCTGATGGTGACACATGTTTTCCTTTACTGTGAATCTTCTGTGTGTCAGGTATGAGGTGGAATACATATGTAGACCTATATCCTATGTAGTCAATGTTCTATTTGCTATAATAGTCAATATAATAAATGGTCAATACATGAATAAAACAAAAAATAAAATAACTACACTGAACACAATATGGAGTCAACATATGTATATAACTATAAAACATATATGTAAATTGTACATGAATAGGGTGTTTTCTATTGCTGGGGATCGATTTCAGGCCTAAGGAACAGACTTGTATTTCTTGACTTCAAGGAAGCAAGTTTCCCCTTCCCACACAGTGCAACAGGGTTACCCAGACTATGAGTTCCAATCCCAGTCCTGGTAGAAAAAATGTCACCTTTATAGTATGTGAGGCCCAATTCTTAGGTATTTCATTATGCCTCCATTTAATGAATGTGATTGTTTAAATACTTAATAAAATATTAACTAAAATCAATCAATGTCGTGTAATATAATTATGTATAATTTTATCCTAGAATTATTCAAGAACTGTTCAATCATGACTTACATCACATTCCATTGGTAATCATATGGATAGGAACAAGTTTCTTAGTATCTCCTACCATTTAGAGGTGGCAGGACCAGGATTCGAATAGTGGGCTCCAGCTCCCACCACTTCAACCTGAGGATAGGGAACTCACCAGTCTGTCCAAGAACATAAACAAGACCACTGATTAGGCAGGCACCAGTGGCTCTCAGCAGACCTCCTTGATACTTATAAGGCTGTGATAGTAGAATCATGGTCAAAGTCACCCTAAGCAGGAAAATTCTTGAGACCCCTGTCCAACTTCAATGCCAACAAAGCCAGAAGCTTTGTGGCTCTAGTGTAGAGGACCAGCCTTGAGCAAAAGCAGCTCATGGACTGTGCCCAGACCCTGAGTTCAAGGTCTGGGACTGGCAACAAACAGAACTACACAACAATCTGTGTAGCCATCCAGCTAAAGCAGGTCACCCTCTTGTCCCCAACTGAATTGGACAGAATTCCCTGGGAAAAGGGCTGGGAGAACCGCTGTGTTCTTGACTCCACCCATGCTGCATGCTTCACAGGATTCTGGCCACACCCCCATTCTTTCATGCTTCTTTCTGACCAATGGGACACAAGAATGGTGGCCATGCCCACATTCCATGTTGCCAGGTAGCACTGGGATTCCCTCTGTTAGTTTACACCACTACCAGCAGTTCAGGAAGGTAGAAGGGGCTGAGTGGTGAGGAAGAGACTCGACGTGTCTTTGGAGTATAGTAGAAAATTGATGCTCCCACCCCCACCTGACTCCTCCCTTCCCTTCACGCAGTGCCAGGTTTCAAACCTCAATCAATGTCTAGCTGCCAGCCGGCCTAAATCCCCGACCTGGTCTCTGCCCCTAGTCTTCTGCTCTGGGCCCATGTGTCCGCGATGCTGCCACCATCACTGCTGCAGCAATTGGAGCAGCTGCCAAGAGCTTCTCCCAGCAGCACAGGTGAGTGGCCGCCTCAACACCAACCTACCCTGGGTCAAACACCCCTCTGGAGGCACCATGACCCCCTTGCGTGTTTCCTCTCCCTGGCTCTGATGAGCCACCTTTCTGTCTTGAGCATTTCTGAGATAGAAACTAAATATATGATCAGGCTGGGCTGGATCAGAGTCCTCCTGTGAAAGATATGCTCCACCAGGCCTGGTCCTCTGTAATTGGGATGGTAGACATGTGGTGTCATGCTCAGTCATAGGTGTAGATGGATTATCCCAAACTCAGTCCACAGCAACAGATTCTTGACCACACGTGAAGCTCTTTGTAGGGCCTCAACCATTGGACCTCAGTCTCCTCACAGGACAGTTGTGAGGAAACAAGGGATTTATACAGAGAGATCTCTGGAGAATGGCTAGGCAGAGAGGGAGCGACCTTCAGATAAGGTTTTGGCAATTCTGTGAGCATATGACAGGAAGATACCAGAAAGGGCTTAGGTGGGGCTTGTTATTAATAGTGCAACAGCTGTGGGATTATGAACGAAACATGCCTCTTTCATTATTACCCTATCCCCATGAGGAAGGGGATCCTTCACTTTGTTCAATTTTGCAGCTGGAGAAACCGAGGCACAGAGAAGCCAGGTGACCTACTTATGACCTCAAGTTCACAGGAAACTCGGCCTGACTTCTCTACCATGCTCCCTAGGACAATGGGTGCTATTCAGTCCACTTCTTGTGGTGGGAAGTACACTTGTTTTCAGTCGTTTGTAATCTAGGATTGAGCACTGTTCCCGAGCTCCTCAGCTCAACACTAGCGCTCTATCACTTGAGATCACAGTACCACTTCCAGTTTTCTGGTGGTTCTTTGGAGATAAGATTCTCACAGACGTTCCTGCCTGGGCTGTCTATGAACCATGATCCTCATATCTCAGCCTCCTGTGTAGTTAGGATTAGAGTTTTATGCCACTGGCACCCGATTTAAGTGTAATTCTAATTTTTTTCTCTCTCTTTCTCTCAGGAACTGGTTGAATGTGTGCTGTAGGAGGTGGCACAACGTCGCCAGGTGGCTGGAACCCAAGATGGCCCACTCATTCTGGAGGTGGGCTGTGGGTCAGAAGCTGTCTCATTCAGCGTGTTGATAGATCTCCATGAGGTAAACCCTCTGTGCCATTGAGAGACTGTGAGTGTTATTCATTGTCCATCTAGCCTTACTGGATTTATTTTATTGTATTCTTTTCTACATTATTTTCTAGCACCTGGACAATACTATGGTACATAGTTACTGAATGAAAATGTAATGTCAACTTAAGAAAGTCATTTAGGGCTCTGGGAATGTGGCTTCATGATACGGTGATTGCCTAGTATGCATGAAACCCTGAGTTCAATTCCTCAGTACCACATAAACAGAAAAACATTGGAAGTGTTGCTGTGCCTCAAGTGGTACAGTGATAGCCTTGAGCAAAAAAAACAAAAAAAAATCCCAAACCAAAAAACATTTAATTATTAAATGCAAAATAAAGAACCCATACTTGGAATATATAATTGCTCCTGCCTACTGACACCTGACAATAGTCCCTAATTCATGAACTTTACTTATATTAGGATATTGTGTTGAAAAAAAAGTTTTGTTCATTGGGTCACAGCAATTAATGTCTTGAATGTGCTTAGATGTCAGGTGAAGATTAATTCTGGAAATTCAAAGATTCCAGGTTTTTGAATGGTCACTGCTAATCACAATGAGAAGGGTAGTCTAAGTGAGATTTGGAAATATTTTTGGTCATTCATGGCACCAAAGCAGCAGAGGCAAAGTAACAGTTGTGACAGAAGAGAAGGAATAATTCCAGAGTTAAGTAATAAATGGTAATAACTAAGGTATACCAGAAACTGTTTTAGTGAACCATTTTTGGTTATTGAACAAATAGTTATCAACTAGTCTTATTCCTGATTACCTTTAACATTCTAAATCTCTTACGCTACCTCTTAATAAAAGTATCTCCTTCTGTGCTATTTTTTCTTACTTTATCTTCTTTGCTTTCTAAAAATCTCAGTCTTTGTATATTTCTCTATAAACATTTCCTGATACTAAATACCTACACAGATGGAGGAGAATGATCATTTAAGGTTCCCACAACTGATGAGTTATTAATGAAACCACATGGACAAGGAGGACATATTTATTGTTACCTCAAATTTTCTGAAGAGCTGCAATGCCATCATTTGATTCAAATTTCCATTATTTGTTTACATAGTGTCATTCAGTGCACATAAACACAAATATGAGCTGGTCGTTGGTGGTTCAGGCCAGTAATCCTAGCTATTTAGGAAACCAGAGGATTGTGTTTCAAAGACAGCCTGGTCAGGAATGTCCAAGAGACACTTATCTTCAATTAACCACCGGAAACCCGGAAGTGGTGCTGTAGCTTAAGCGGTAGAGTGCTCAACTTGAGCTGAAGAGGTGAGGGAGTGTGCACAGGATCAGAGTTCAAGCCCCACAACCAACAAAAAGTGCAAAAATTACCTTAAGTTTCCCCAAAAGGAAGAACAAGATCAATAATCTTCTCAAGCAGAAAAAAGTAATTTCAAAATGATTCAGTGCACCTACTTTTGCTGAATTATTTAAGTTATGGCTTCTTTGCTAGACATATTCTCTTCCTTTAAAAATTGTCAAATATTAGCTTTACAATAAACTTCATCTAATATTTCTTGTTTCAAAAGAGAAGTCTGTACAGTTAATGTCACTTAGCTTTCTTACTATCTTAATTCAAAGCCAAACCAGGCAGGAGAGTCTGTCAAACTCTTATCGCAAATTGAACACCAAAAAACCAGAAGTGGGGTTATGGCTCAAGCAGTAGTGTACTAGCTTTGGGGGCAGGTGGGCAGGAAAGACAACTGTTCAGGAACAGGATCCAGCCTCTGGGTTCAAGACCCAGAACCAGCACAAACTAACAAACAAGCAAACAAAAATCCCAGATATTTCTTTGGGACCCTCCTTAAAGGAGTACTGGTCAGAGAAGATGCTCCTTTTGCTGATCAAACTCACTGGATCCTGCTCTTTTGGAATCCTTATTGCTCTGGAGAACTCAGGACCAGACCAAAGGAACTGATAACTGACTCCTGCATCAAGAGAATCATCTCAGGATTGAAATATCCATCCATAAGACACTTTAAAACCTCCATGTCTTTGTTCCTTTGCTGGAGAACACTTTTAAAACAACGTTTTTTTTTTCCTTTTGTTCTATGCTGGCCTTCAAATGGTACATTATTTCTTTTTGTAACACTCTGAACTAGAAGTTTACAGAAAAATTTTATATGAGTAAAGAACACACTCGAAAAAGCCAGGGGCAGAGTTTCCTTCAAGCCTTGGGATACTTTTCTTGTACAGTAAAAAGGAAAGTACAAGGTAACTTGAACTTTGTTATTCCTCTATGTTCCATTCCTCTCCTGGGGTCAGTTTCCACATCCAGTAACAGTTACTTCCAGTAACAATCGATGGTGCTGCTTGAGGTATAATGAATGTTTTTTGGCTTCACTGAAATAACACTAGAACACCTATGGACCTGAGAGGTAACACGTGTTTCAGAGACAACTTAGTAAAAGGAAAATATGAAATTTGTATTGCTTATAAATACATTATACATGAGTACATTGAGTTCAAACTTTGTAAGTTCTCTGTAAATTAAGGTGAATTTTAAATGGGAAGACGGTTTTCAGAACATTCTTTTTGTGAGTGTATGTGCTGTTCATTATTTCCCAAGTGTACATGGGCTAACAGTAAGGAAACAATAGCAATAATAGGAGAAAGAGAAGTGCTGTGTTTAAGTATAAGGGTTCAATACAATATAGAAGACTACAAATAAGGCAACATTGAAACAATAAAGCCAAGTCCAGTATGTAGATTTATGGGAGTGATATACAGAAAGCAAGACTCCTACATGGAACATGAAGTATGAGGCCAATCCCATTGTAAATCATGCTTGGTAATCATGCAACTTTGTAGAAAGTAGAATGGAAGAATAATTATGTTTTCAATGCAAGTCAAATATAACAACATGGAATTAACTGGAAAAAATGTCCATCTTGTGAGAGCAGGGATTATGCTAGCAATGAACTGGTGGCTAAGATCACATTTCTTTTTTTCTTTACACACACACACACACACACACACACACACACACACACACACACACATATTTGTTGGCGGTGGTCTTGGCACTTGAACTGTGGGTCTGCGAGCTGTCTCTCTTCTATTCAGCTCAAGGCCAATGCTCTACAACTTGATCCACAGTGCCATTTCCACTTTTCTTTTAGTTAATTTGAGAAAAGAGTCTCTGGGACTTTCCTACCTGGGCTGGCTTTGAACCTCAGTTCTCATATCTCAACATGACCCAGCTTATGGTCACATTCCTAACAGTGTACACTCAGGATATGTAATGTGTGTGTTCATCTATCTTTAGAAGAAATCTTGAGTTAGGGGCTGGGAAGGTGGCTCAGTGGTAGAGCTCTTGGCTTGCATGCATGAGTCCCTGGGTTCAATTCCTCAGCACCACTTAAGCTAAAAAGAAAAAAGTCGAAATTGGTGCTGTGACTCAAGTGGTAGAGGGCTAGCCGTGAGCTGAAGAGCTGAGGAACAGAGCCCAGGCCCAGAGTTCAGGCCCCATGACCGGACCCCCCACCAAAACAAACAAACAAAAAATAATTCTTGAGTTAAAAATCTGGGCTACAGCTTAGACATTACCCTCAAAAATGTTTGTAGTTTAAAATTTGATAGTCCTGGAGAAATAAAACCTAAGAATGTAAAGGAGTCTTGGAAGTTTAGTTTGCATCCAGCCTGGGCAGAACACTCTTTGCAATTGTATATAAAATTAAGCAGTCAAAATCTGGATTGGAAGAATGGCTCAGTTGATGGAATACCAGTCATGAGTTGAATAAGAGCTTGAGGCTTTTGCATACATACATGCAAGCATACACATACACAAAGAAGCACTTATATATGCACACACAAATACACAAATGAAACTACTCTCAGAATGTGTAGAAAAGTTAGAAAACAATAAATATATGTCCTGAACAAGACTAGAATCAAGTGATAATTTTTAATATTAGAAGTCCTCAAATGAACTTCCTTCAAATAAGTTTGAGAATATTTCATTGGTAGGGATCAGAGATAGTAAGAATCAATAATCATTATTAAAGGGATCAGATCCATGGAGGAATGAATCAGAGATCCCGCAGGTGGATCTGAAAATATTCATATCCTGTGTCAAATATTAGAACATCCTTGAAAATAGAAAACAGTCTAAGCAGTCACTCTGGTGTATAATATCACTGGAGAAGTTCAGAATTGGTAGTCTGTATCTAGATTAAATAAACCAAGAAACTGTGGCAGGGCAATGTGATACAAGCTTAGAATTCTAGCACTGAGATTAAGACAGGAGATTAGAGAATGGAATTACATAGTGATATGTTCCCTGGACCAGGTAATTTTGTCTTAATAAAACAAAACAAACAAGAAAGGAATACATAGTTGGGCGTTTGGGCTAATTTTGTCATTATGTTGAAATGCAACTCATACTTAATCCTCACTTGTATTTTAAATTCTCTCTTCATTACAGAACATTCCTAGATGTAAAATGACTTATGATTCCCATCCAAAATTTGAAAAATAAGTTATCATCGTTCTGTTGTATCCCAAAGAAATGATGAAGGATTACAAAAGATTAAGCCTGGAAAAATAGCAATGTTCGTCTAATATAGGATTTTGAAGATCTTGCTAAATTAGAATTTAGATTTAAAATAATTTGTTTTTGCTTGAAATTTTATATTCTATAGGATTCTACGAAATTCTTTTTAAGTAGAGAGTTAATTGACAAATTCACAAATGATTTTGCATTCTATTTCACTAGAATATTCTTTCAAGAGAGTTATAATTAGAACTTAGTTAATAGATAATTCCAACAGTTCATGTATAAAATGATAATGTGAATGTTGTAGACAGAGTTGACAAAAAATTGATGATATTAATTTATAAATTTAGAATAAGAGCAATTTTTGGAGTCTTTGGTATAACATGGTATGAAGAGAATAATCGTGTGACATCTTTCTTCTACCTGTATGTAACACAGGAAACAATTTCCTTAATTATTTGCTACTGTATACACTGAGAAAAATGTTAGGTTTGGATTTGTTTTTATTTTTGTTTTTGTTTTATTGGTTTGTCCTAGCGCTTTTACTCTGGGCCTGGACACTGTCTCTGAGCTTGTTTATGCTCAAGGCTCGTGCCCTACCACTTCAACCTCAGTGCCACTTGCGACTGGCTTTTGCTGAAAAGTTTATTGGAGATAAGAATCTAGGGATTCTTTCTGCCTGGGTGGGCTTTGAACTGTAAACTTCCGATCTTAGCATCCAGAATTTAAAAGATAGTTTAAAAGTATAAATATAAATAATATTTGCAAGTGTTCTGATCTCAAGAATACCAGTGGCGGGGGGGGGGGGGTGGAATGATGCAACCCAGTTTATTATGGTATTCTTTCCAGAACATGTATGGCATCGCATTAGTAGAGTTCTATTTTTTTTCACAATAGAGATAAGCTATTCATGATATGAATGAAGGGAAGTTTGAGGTGCACCCTAAAAGTTGGAAACTGTTGAGCTAGGATGACTCTATATCATAAATATTGCTATTGATGGTCATAAAAACTAGCTTACTGTGATAAACAATTGCTTACTCTTGAAGAATTAATTATTACCAATGCTACATAGTTTTATCCTCTACCAGAATGTGGTTTTTTTTCTGTTGACCCTCAATCTGTAACATCCCTTTGGAAAATGCATCTATTGCAGAATTACATAACATGCAAGCCGGTACTTTTTTGAATCTCTCAGGTATGGAATCTTCCGAATTTGAAAATGAGTAGTTACTAGTCATTGGAATGTTGAAGAACACATACATTCTGTCTTCTTAACAACTTATTTACTTTTAAAAGTTATAAATTTCCATAGAATTAAACTCTTTTCCCTTTTAGTATGAGAATGGACTACATTTATTCTTTTTTCAAAATATTGGTAAGTATATTGTGAAAATATTGTCTAGTCAGATAGCATTCAAGTTGATGGTCCTCTGATTAAAAATGGATAATTAATTCAAATTAGACGCCAAACAGTATTGATTTTTTTGACTAATCTGTAGTCAACAAGAAAATTTAAAAATGGCTTAGAATGTATAAATGACTTTGTACAGTGGTTTGTGATTACTTTATTTTACATGGGATAATATTTTCTACTACTATAAGTTTTGGCAAAAGAAGAAAACTAAAAATTTACTACTGTAGAGGAATATGATAGAAATAGAAGACAGTTTTATGTTTGTCAAATCTCTGATGAGTACCCATATTCAAGACTTAAAGTCATATTTCTTACTATGTTAGACCGATAGGGAAAACATAAAACACCATATGATCAGGCAACTATTCATGACTTTTAAAAATGTACTTATTATGTGATGAAATTTACTTTATTAGCTAATGTTTTGGTTTGAAATATGGGAGACTGATCTAGTTAACAAATTTTCGAAGGCACCTACTGAAAAGCACAAATGGAAGGGGTACTATTTCTACACTTTAATGAATGGTTGAACCTGTTTGGCATTAGTGCAGAGTAAATAAATCAACTCTATTGTAACTTGCTCCCTGCACTTGAAAAACCTGTAACATCACTAAATATCATCTACTTGTAAAGTGTTATTTTGGCAAATGTGATTTTAAAAAGTTTATTTGAAAAGGAATATACTTTCAGGAGATTCAATGTAGGTTATCATTTGTTTGAGAATGACAACATTTTTATACTACAGAACCAAGTTTTACTGAAGTACCAGTGTTTTGAAGCACTAAGGATCTTCTCAATTAACGTTTTTCTGAATTATATTTGACCTCTATGTCAAGTATTCCTAGCATTGGTAGACAATTATGAATCTATCGTTCCAGGAACTATTTTTTGGCCTGATGATGTTGGACTGAAATCATTTATTAATCATTAGGAGAGGGGTATTACAAATAATCTTGTGACATTTGTGGTCTTGTTCACTCATATGGGATGGTCATCTGAAAATTGAAAGTTTGAATTACTGTACTTTCACATTTTGTGATTTCATCTTGCACTTTAGGTTCCCTTGCATTTCCCAATTGCTTACTGCTAATTGCTGAATTTCAAGGAATTGGGGCCCTGAAATATAGGAAATGAGAAATTGAGATGGGTCTTCAATTACTTTCTGCTGGCATGTTGCATGGGCCTAGGTGAGAACTCTTGCCCTAGTTATCTGATGATGCGGATAACTGGGACCTGGGATCCTAGGACCCGTGGATCCTGTAGAAGAATAATAGCTTTTATACATCATATCAATAAAATTTGAGTATAATCAGTAGGAATGCTTCAGAAATATGGAGAAAAAGAGTTTGGGACAAGCGAGTTAAAACAATAAACATCAGCAGAGTAAAATCCCTTACAGATTAGAGAAAAACAACATTGGTTTTTTTTTTTACCATGTGAATTCAGAAACCAAGAACACTTAGAAGGTATCACAAGTTTATACCGAAAACATTGCATTGATACTTTTTATATTCTAATATATATTCTAATCCTGATTATTTATATTCCAATCTATTTATTGGAATAAATATCAATTAATTTGTCAAATTATCAATTAATTCTAGTAAAATTCACTGTGTGAAATATAAAATCAGCACATGTAAATATAAAATATATAATTATATATAATATATGAAAATGATTTGCATTGTTCTGTTGTGGTTATGGTATCAAAGGCAACTGTTTGAAAGTATTATTCCATTACCTCTACCTCAGTGTTTGGTAGAATTAGAACTAAAGCATTACCATTCAGAGATGTACAGCCTAGAGACAAGAGGAAACACTGTGATTAAAACATTACCAAATTAAGGCCTAATAACGAGGAGAAACATATGTACTTCTCCTGGCACTATGGAATATATTTGGTGATAGAAAATCAGTGGTGTAAGTTCCTGCCTGGTTGGATGGTAGACAGGCCAGGGCATTAGGGAATCATGCATATGAACAATTTTTTCACCTTCTTGGCTTTAGCTACTTTTGAAATAGTAGGATGTAATAAACAATTATATTTTGAAAAAATATCTTCTAGTCTGAACATTTCTGTCTGAACTGTTCGTCTCTCTATGATCCCTTGTAACTAAGATTAGTTTTGCTCCAGTAAGACAATCTATGCTATCAGGGTAAGATATTCTGGTTGGTCTGTTCCTACATGGAGCAAGGGTATAGGGTCAGGGAGACATTTGTGCCAGTAAGCCCTCATTTGGGAAATTTTATGCTGCCAAAGTTTAGAAGTAGCTCTTAAGTAAGGCTTACTTTGAATCCATTAGCTCCACAAAGCTAAATCAGTTGATAAATAAGTATTTGAAAATCCATCACCTTTGGACTTAGCTATAAAGGCTGCAAAGTATGATCAAATTTCAAATGAAAAAGACTTAAAATAATCATTGACAAAAATTGCAAATGTGAGCAATCGAATAAACAATATTTTTTTTCCACCAAACACAGGATTTTACAGAAATAAGATGAATAGAAATTTTGGGAACAATAAGATTTCCTTGTTACAAATAGACAACCAAGGATATATGCCTGTCTTAAGATTGCTTCATTAAGTACTTAAATTTACAGGATACTACATGCTTCAGCAGCACGTCTACCTGAATTACAATACAGAGTTTTACATGGTTCGTGTACAAGGATGATATGAAAATTTGTGAAGTATTCCATATTTTTCATTCTTCAGATGCAAGAAATTAAACAGTAATTAAAAAATTGATTACAAATATACAAGTGTAATAAGACATGTAATTAATAGAAATAAAAGTTAGTTTGACATCAGTGTATTCAATCTTCACCTTTTTAGAAAGGCCTTTACATAGCATAACTTTTATAAAACTTTTGAAATAGGATAACATTGTCATTTTATCCCAAAGAAATAAAATTCTATAAAGACCTAGGAATTAAAGGAATCTTAAACTGTTTCTATATGGAATGCAATCTGAAAGGCCACATTTATTAATGAACCTATATATTGTAAAACAATGTCGAATTCAAAGTATTATATCTAGGAGAGAATGAAATAGATTATGGACATTATACAAACAGAATACTAAATATTTTAAAATATACTGTTTCAGACAAGCACCAGAATTATCTTTAGTTTCTGTAGTACTCATTTCAACAGATAACTTAAAATTATTTCTGATTAAAAAAAATCACAAAAATCATTATAGGTGTATAAAAACAACTCAAATATATTTTGATATCAAAGTCAGGCAGTTCACTTGGAAGAAAACCATGGAATCCATGAATTTTTAAAGTAAGATATTGCTGTTGTATTGTAAAAATATTTTGTATGGACACATAGGATGGACTGGCAATTTTGACATTTAAGAAACTTACCCTAACCATTAGGATTTAAGAGAACAATTTGTACAGCCTTCCACTACTTCAAAGAGGTAGTGATACATAATTATTCTTTTGGCAATATCAAATGCAGTTTCTTCCAAGTTGTGCTTCAGACCTGGATATAATGGCTCAACAGAAGGAGATCTAGCATAACTTTGCTATTTCTATTCTCAGCAGAAAGATGCAAGGGGCTCAAGAAGCCTTTAGTTTGGCCATTTGTATCTCATCATGATGAAATAAAGAAGCCACTCTGGTTATTCCATGTATAAGTATTGTGCAGGGTTGTCCAGACATTCACGATTATTGCATGAATATCTACCTTCACCAACTCATGGACAATATCTAAGTGTCCACTGTAGGCTTCTCAATGAAGAGGGGTATATTCATCGTTATCCCTAGCATTCACATGAGTGGCCTTTTTGGAAAGTAGTCTCTACACTGTAGTAAGGCGATTATTTTCGGCAGACCAAAGAAGAAATTTACTTGAATCCTTCTCCATTTTTCTTTTGCAATTGATACCATTTCTTACTTTTTCATCTTGTTCCTCATCTTCATCACAATTGCCTAGCCAGAGATTTTGAGTGCCAGTGAGAATGAGGTGTCCATGTATTTCTCCAATAGTTCACATTGGATGAACTGGTCAGAAAAATCCAGTAAATTTTCTGCATCTGTTTTTTTTCACTATTATTTATTTTCTCCTTTTTAACTTTTACTATTCTAAATTATTCTAACTGGAGAGTAGGGAATTGGTAGAGAGCAGAGGAAAGATTTTCCTCCGTATTCAAAAGTACAGACTGAAAATGAGGACCAGTGGTGTCTTCATGTGCAGCTTATTCTAGGAATGAGAAAATAGGAAATAATGCCTTCTATGTAAATGAATTGGGAAATGGCAGAGCAGAAAGTGAAATGATGCAACCAAAAATATAAAAGCAAAATAAATTAGGATAATTATGGAGCAATCATATTACCTATGAGAACCATGAAAGGGAGAGAGGAAGAGAGAGACAGATGTGAAATGATCTAGCTAGCCACAAAATCCATCCCTCTGATCAATTTATAGAGCAAATAATTTAATTTTTTAAAAGAGGTGGAAATAGAATTTAAGATCAGATGTCTCCATTGTTTTTAATTATATTTTTATTATCTTAAATACTTGGACAATGGAATTTCCATTCAACAAATCAGTATTTTTTTTAAGTATAATGGATCTTTATATAACTTTTCCACACCCTTCCAAACCTCACCCCACTTTAATTTTTTCTAGTTTCATACTATGTGCATTGAATATTATACCTTCACTCTCTTCCTCCATAACTCTCTTTATTCCTTCCTTTTGACTTCCCCTCACATCTTCCAAGTGATAATTTCCTGATATATATTTTGTTGGATTAAAACTTCAATTTTATAAGAAATTACACCTTTGAAATACTCCTCTGCAAATAGCACGCTTTGGTTAATATATTTATGTAAACCTGTATAAAGTTCTAGCTTCCAAATATGAGACAAAACATGGGTCCTTTGTGTGTCTGGCTTAGTTCACTTTGTGACTTAGTTCACTTAATATATTTTTAGATCTATCCATTTCGTTGCAAATAATGTAACAGTCTTCAGAATGGATGGGTGCAATCAAATTGTGTATATGTGCCACACTTTCTCCAACCATCACTCCGCCAAAGGGTATCTGGGTTGTTTCCGTAACTTGGCTACAGTGAATAGTGCAGCAGTGAACATGGTTGTGAAAGTGATTTTATTGTAACCTTTTGGTAGAATTCATCACTATCTTTATGGTAGCAATCCTCTAGCCAGTTTTCCAGAATAAGAACATCCCTCCCTTCATCTTCATCACAATGTATTGCAAGTCCTCAAAAACACACTTCCCCCTACAGGTCTAAATAAGCTAAAACCACATTGTTCTCATATTTTTTCAATACATTATTTCATAATTGTACATATAATTTAGTGAGAACCTTCTATGTACTTTCCTAATGTGGGAACGAGGGACATCACAGAGTAAAAGTAAGAAGTATGCAATTGAATTAGTTATTATCACATTTAATATAATTTTCAGCTCCAATTCATAGCCTCCCATAATATTATTTTAATCTTTATTTGATTACTTCATCTAACCTGTAAATTATAACAGGTGAGTTAAAAGCAAAGGCAAAAATTTGACACTCATGTGTGAGGTTGCACAACATGGGCAAATAGATGGATTGGAATTAATAGCTCTTATCCATTTTGTTAACGTACAGATGATTTTCCCAAACTGATTTTTGCAATTCGTATTCCATTCAACAACAAGAAACATGTGATAATTTCCTTTCTTTTGCTCCTTATTAACTTTTGTCTCCATTTTATTTTATAATGGTTGATTTCATAAACCTACTGTAGATACAAAAATATGTTAAAATATTTCTATCCGTATGCATTGTTATATACATACACACATATATTACACAGGTTATAATAATAATGAATAACTTCAGTAACTGTACAATTTACTAAATTATTAAAACTATCGATGGCTCATGCCTGGCATCCTGGTTACTCGGAAGGCTGAGATCTGACGATCATGGTTTGAAGTCATCCTGGGCAGGAATGTCCAAGAGCCTCTTATCACCAAACAATCAACAGAAAATCAGAATTGGAACTGTGGCTCAAAGTAGTAGAGTGGTAGCCTTGAGAGAAAAATTTCAGGGACATCATCAAGGCTCTTAGTTCAAGAAGTACAAACTACCCAAATAAAAACTATTTAATTTACACCTGTGTAAGTAAAGTATGTCCATCACCCAAATATACAACCATGCTCATTTACAAGGTAACTCTGTTTTGTCTGAAGTACCAGAAAATATTTTCACTTAAGTTGAAAGCATTGCACCATGGGTTCATTCTATCTCTCTCATGCATTTTCCACTCAAATATTCAAATCTTAAAATTATTCCAATTATTTAAAATCATAGCTTTTTACTTTAATACCCATAATATTAGAGTTTGAATTGAGTGTCTTGTGCCTCATAAATGGGTGTTCTTACCACTTTGTCATGTCTCCAGCCCTAAATTATCTTGATTATTTTTCAGATACTTGTATATGATCTTGGGCTCAGTCCACATTATGTTATTCTTCCTGGAATTTAGAATATCAGGTGCATGGCATTGTGTACACATCTTTGTCCAGTCTGGGCTTTAACCTCTATCCTCACAAGAGTAGACTCCCATGTAGTCAGGATTTTCATAAGCTTGCCATAGCTGATTTTTTTAAGTCTTTGCATTTCCTGCAGGTTCTTCAGTACTTAATTAATTTGTTTTCTTGGGATGTTTTGTTTCATTAGAATGTATGTGTTGAGTTGTTCCTCACTTTTCCTTTTGTTTCTTTCAATCAAGTTCTTACCTAAAGTTCTGAGAAACCAATTCTTCTTTTTCACGATAGTTAAGGTGAACATGATTCATTCCAAAGCAATTTCAGTAATATTTAAACACCTTCATATCTATGAATGGTATATAAATGATAAGTGCTGCGAAGGGTCTTTTTATTTTCACAGCAGTCTTTGTCATACACAGACAGATCATGAAATATAAGAAGATAATAAAACTACAGATGCTAGCAAGGAGAAGAAAACCTATAATTAATTGTTTGACAGAGGCTTCCCGTCTAGTGAAAGAAATACGTTACTTGATGCAGGATTTCACAAAATTATATTGCTTGGAGGAAGCTAAACAATCATCTAATTCTACAGAATTGAGGGAGATAAATCGAACTTCTGAATAATTTACATTTGGTTCAAATAAAAGCATGCTTCCAAAAAGAGAGTTGACATTAGAGAAACATGATGAGTTGTATGTAAGTAGGTACTTAGCTGATTTTTGTAATTTGTAAACTAATACAGGGAAATAGATTACAACACCGTAAAAGAAGAACTTCGCATTGAAATGCTCATTTGTGTGTGTGTGAGTGTGTGTGTGTGTTAGAGAGAGTGTGTGTGTGTACACATGCACGCGTATACACGCACGTGCATGTGCAAGTGCTCATTCATTCATTCATCATTCCTGAGGCTTGACAGTGCCTGGGCACTCTCCCTAATCTATTTATCTTATTATATATATATATATATATATATATATATATATATATTATCTATCATAGATATTCAGGAGATCTGTATATATTAATATAGGATTTGAAGATTATGGTTGAAAGCCCACCCAGGCAGGAAGGTTCTTTAGATTCTTACCTCCAATAAACTCATAAGGAAAAGCCAGACCCAAGAGGCACTGAGGTTCAAGTGGTAGAGCAGTAGCCTGGAGCAAAAACAGGTCAGGGACAGTGCCCAAGGCCTGAGGTTAAGCCCTAGGACAAACAAAGCAACAAAAACAAAATAAAAACAAACCTCAAACCTAGCATTTTTCTCATTGTATACAGAGGTACATAATTAAGAAAATTTCTTCCTGTGTTATGTATAGGTAGAAAAAAAAGATGTCACACAATTACTCTCTTCATACCACATTACACCAAAGTCTCAAAAGATTGCTCCTTTTCTATATAAATTAATATAATCAATTTGTTGACAGTTTGTCTAGATTATTCACATTATCTTCTTACACATGAACTGTTGGAATTATCTATTAACTAAGTTCTTATTATACCTCCCTTGAAAGAATATTATATATTTTTTGTGAGGGTCCGGTTGTGGGGCCTGAATTCTGGGCCTGGGCACTGTCCCTCAGCTCTTCAGCTCATGGCTAGTGCTCCACCACTTGAACCACAGCGCCACTTCTGGCTTTTTTCTTTTTGCTTATGTGGTTCTGAGGAATCAAACCCAGGGCCTCAGGCATGCAAGGCAAGCGCTCAACCACTGAGCCACCTTCCCAGCTGAAAGAATATTCTAGTCAATTAGAATGCCAGACTAATTAGTGAATTTGTAAATTAAATCTTTTACTGGAAAAGAATTTTGTAGTATCCTATAGAATATTAAATCACAAACAAAAAATATCTATTTTAACTGTAAATTCTAATTTAGCCAGGTCTACAAAGTCCTACATTAAATGAACTTTCCTATTTCATCAGGCTTAAACTTTTGTAATCTTTCATCATTTCTTGGGACTCTAACAGAATGATACTTATTTTTTCAAATTTTTGGTTGGGATCATGAGCTCTCTTGCATCTAGAAATGTTCTGTAATTAAGACAACATTTAATCCACTGACCTATAGCCACCTAATCTTTGACAGGGGAGCTAAAAAAATTGAATAGAAGAAAGACAGCCTTTTCAGTAAATGGTGCTGGCAAAATTGGTTGAGCACCTGTAGAAAACTAAAGATATATCCATATATCCATATATATATATAACACTCTGCATGATAATCAAATCAAAATGGATCAAAGACCTCAAAATAAAAGCAGACACTGTGAAAACATTACATGAAGGATAAGAGAAACTCTAGGGCTCTTTAGCACAGGCCAAAAATTTCTTAATAGAGAACCAGAAACAAAACAAATCAAAGAAAGGTTGGAGAAATGGGATTGCATGAAAGAGCAGAGCTTCTGCATGGTAAAGTTCATAGATAGCAAGATCGATAAAAAGCCCACTTACTGGGAGAAGTTCTTCATGAGTCATAAAACAGACAATGTCTTATATCTAAAATATACTTAGGAATCAAAATTATAAATCCCACAACAACAAATCCTCAAAGGAACAACTGCCCAATAACTAAGTGGGCTGAAGACTTAAAGAGAGACTTCTTTGAAGAGGAAATAAAAAATGTCCATTAGACACATGAAGAAATACTAAATTTTTCTAGTCATAAATGAAATGCAAATCAAAACATTGAGATTACACCTCACTCCAGTTAGAAAGGCTGTAATCACGAAATGTAATAATGACAGATGCTGGTGGGGATGTATCTAAAAGGGAACCCTACTGCATTACTTGTAGCTGTTTAAACTTGTTTAACCACTTTGGAAAACAGTATGAAATTTCTTCAAAAGACTCCACCTAGAGCTCCCCAATGACCCAGCAACCCCACTTTTGCGCACTTACCCAAATGATCACAAAACTACCAGCACAACCATGTTTATTGGAGTATTAGTCACAATGGCTATGATATGGAACCAACCCCAATGCTGCTCAGTAGACGAATGGTTTAAGAAAATGTGGTACACACACACACACACACACACACACACACACACTGGAATTCTATGCTTCCATCAGAAAGAATGGGGTGCCGCATTTGTTAGGAAATGGAAAGACTTGGTAAAAATTATATTAAGTGAAGTAAGCCAGACCCAAAGAAACATAAGACCCATGGTTTACCTTGTTTTACCTTTGTTTGCAAGGATTAGTACATGTCTAGGACAAGTAGAGAAGATCAAAGCTAGGTACATATGACCATACAAGATGATGTTAAGCAAAATGTACTCCAAGTCAGAGACACAACTGGTTTTTCCTTTCTTTCTTTTGTACGTTATTCCCCCACGGTAAACCCCTATTTTCACTTTATTTGATTCCACTGTTCTGCACCATATATATATATATATATATATATATATATATATATATATTTGTAATTTGGGGAGTGGAAGAAATATAGCAGAACGCTTAAATGGGAATGCAGGTTGACCATTGTGACAATGAGATGTACAGGACACTGTGTCGAAAATGAGTTTACAATGTCAGGCAGGGGTTGAGGAGGGAGGAGTTGGAGATGTGGGGAGGGAAAAGATGGCAGGGGAAAAACAAAGGAGGAGGTAACAATGCTGTATAGGAAATGTACTCATTACCTAGTTCTGTAACTCTGAGCCCTCTGTACAGTATTTTTACAATAAAAATATATTTAAAAATCTCTACCCAATGTAAATTTCCAGTGCTGCCCTCAGAATTGCATTTTCTGCTTATTCTGGCTCTGGTTAGGTCCAGCTGCCCAATGGATCAGTAGTCTTCAAGGCATCTTGGTCATGCAGTGTGACTTGGATTATCCAGTGCTGGTTGGAACCAGGCCAAGGACAGGACAAAACCACTTCCAGGACATGGCTTCGTCATTGCCCAGGCAACTAGGATTGCAAGCAGAATTTCTCTGAATTTGACTACAGAAAACAATCAGTGAAACAAGAGGCAAGTCCACCAAACACCTCCCCCCTCCCCCCACCATTTCCTCCTTTCTCCCTCCCTGGGAAAGTAGAAAATAATTTTGCAGGTTTTGACACACACACAAAATGCCCACCATCTCCCCTGGTAAACTTGGTTTCAAGTCACTAAGTCATGTCAACGGATAATGCTGCATTCATTATTCTGGACAACATCTTCAGGTTGTTTGATGCTTTAATTTGTTGTTGTTATTGTTGATGTTGTTGGTAGGGGTGCCTGAACTTTGGGTCTGGGTGCTGTCCCTAAGCTGATCAGCTCAAGGCTAGCGCACTACCACTTTAGCCAAAGTGCCACTTCCAGTTTTTTCTGCTTATGTGGTGCTGAGGAATTGAACCAGGACCTCATGCATGCAAGACAAGCACTCTACCACAAGGCTTCTTCCAACCCTAATGATTTAATTCTTTAAAATTTCTTTTTGTCAGTCATGGGCCTTGAACTCAGGGCTTGGGTATTAACATATCCCAGAGTGCTTCAGCTCAAGGGGAGCCCTCTCCCAATTGAGCCACAGTGCCACTTCCTGTTTGGAGATAAGTGACTCACAGACTTTCATGCCAGGATTTTCTATGAACAGGTAAATTTTTAAATTATATTTCTTCTAGGTGTTTATTGGTCCATTACAGTTTTTCTGGAATTTAAAGTTTTCTGTAAACCTTTGTCTTCAAGTAATGCAACAGCATTAAATATTACATTTCAAAGCTATCCTTTAGCACATCCATTTTAAAATTATTATCTTAAGATGAAATTCTAATTCTTTGTAGTAACAACCCATTAAAGTCCAAATGGGAACTATGCTAATTTCAGCAGCCTTGACTCTCCTTCCTCTTTTTTTTCTCTCCAGTATCTTTTCTTGTTTTGGAGCAAGTGTCATGAACTATCCAACCATTCAAAAGGAAGATTATTCCATTAATTTAATAGAAAAGGAATCCAGCCTGCCTGCATCTCAAGGCAACTTTGAGTATAATATTAATCTAATAATTCATGTCAGTGGATTTTCAGTCATTTCAAAAATTTTTTGTTTAACCACTCATTAAAGAGATCCCAAAAAGCAAGAATCAAAAATCATGTTCTGCTTTCTAAGAATGTTTAAAAAGCTAGTGATTCAACAAGACACATTCTATTCTTCCAAGATTCCTATGTGAAGAATTTCTGTTTTATCTTAGCCCTTACCACTGACTCCTTCCCTTCAAACTTGTAGCTTTGTTCAGTTTTCTTGTTTCAGCTTTCATTTTGGTATTAGCCTCAGTAATATCCTTGTAGTATTTGACAATGAAATCCCATTTATTGTTAGAGAGCTCAATTCATGTTGCCAAAGGCAGATTCATTTGGATATCATAAAGCATAAACTATTGAGTATCATTAACATGATCATATGCAAATATTCCATAAATTAATATAAGTACCACATAAATGTGCAAATTCATAAACTTTTAAAACTGCAAAGTAGTTACATATCTATGTCATAAAATAATTCAGATCACTGGAAGAGGAGATTAAGCTAAAACTTTTGTTTATATCATTCCCAATATTTTTGTCAAATTTTCTTTTCCCATTAACTTTCACCTTAGGGCCTGCTTTTCCTAGCAACAAGTTATAAGTTGATATCCTTGAATTTTAATCCCCTCTGAGTAACCTCTTTTCTTTCCACCACTAGTTATTTCCTCATGTTAAATACCTGAGGAATAACGTCCCATTGTGTCTGCAAGAGGAGTACCCAATTCGACTGTCTGTGCCTACTCTGGCCTTGCTTTGTTTGGGAATGTGGTACCATAGACAGGGGTATCAGGGATCAGGTGGCTGGAACCATGGTGTTAAGAATTATGGGTAGCAAAATGAGTAGCACAGAATAGGATAACACGGAAAGGTTAATTGTGACTGTAATTGCTGAGTTGCATTGGCAGGAAATAGGGTAGCAGCAATAGCTTTGCAGGGGTTTGGGTAGCTAATACAGGCATCCAGAACAATTTAGCATTGACAAGGAAGCATAGACAAAATGAAAGATAAAAGTTGTGAGGCATTGTGGGAATTCTTTTCTACCCATGCTAAAAACATGGAGGAGGGTTATTTTAAACTAAAACTACAAAAGATAATTTAAGGTCTTGGTGCTAACGAATCTGTCTAGGTGTTATTACTTTAAACAGAGAATTCAAAGTGGTTTTTCTTCATGAATACAGAGATCAAAGGTATTATAATTCTTATTTCAAAATGCAAATTAAAGGGAAAATTAGTCAGGAGGTAAAATTCATATTGAATGTTAATACTTAAGAGGAAAAGAAGATCCTAGATGGCAGACTAAAGACAAAGCAATATTAGAGCATTATATGTTCAATAATAATTAAGAAACTTTAATTGAAAAATTGAGCTAGAATGTTCACATCAGGCAAAGGCAAGCAATCAGCCTAACACCAACAAAGAAACACCATAATGTATATCTCAGAAAAAGGAACCAAGTTCCTTATCCTTGATTTCAATGATAAACACACGGGCACACACACACACACACACACACACACACACACACACACACACACACACAAATGTATGCAACAGCTCAATCTACTCACATCCATTCAACATGAATCAAAGATCTTCAAACTTCAAAAGTTTGAAGTCTTACTCTGAAAACATTACAGGATGGAATAGGAGAAACCCTAGGTCTCCTTGGCAAAGGCCGAAATTTTCTTAATAGAGACACAGAAATACAAAAAAAAAAAAAAATCAAGACAAATGGGACAAATGGTATTGCATGCAATTGCAGATCTTCTGCATGGCAAAGGACATTGCTAGCCAGATCACTAGAAAGCCCATGGATTGGGAGAAGATCTGCACTACCCATACAACATGCAAGGGTCTCATATCTAAAATATACCTGGAACTCAAAAAATTAAATCCCTCAACAACAAATCTTCAAAGGAACAACTGCCCAATAAATAAGTGGGCTAAAGACTTAAAGAGAAACTTCCCTGAAGAGGGAAGAAGGATGGGCAATAAACACATGAAGAAATGCTCAACCTCTCTAGCCATAAAAGAATTGCAAATAAAAGCAACATTGAGGTACCACCTCACCACAGTTAGACTGGCAAAATCAAGAACTCTGATAACAACAGATGCTGGAGGGGATTTGGACAGATGAGAACCTTACTACATTTTTGGTGGGAGTGTAAACTTGTTAAACCACTGTGGAAAGCAGTACGGAGGTTCCTCAAAAGACTCCACATAGAGCTCTCCTATGACCCAGCAATCCAAATTTTTGAGCATTTAACCACATGATCACAAACAAGACCATACTAAAGCTACCGGCACACCTATTTTTTATTGTAGAATTATTTACCATAGCTATGATATGGAACCAACAGAGATGCCCCTCAGTAGATGAATGGATCAAGAAAATGTGGTGTATATACACAATGCAATTCTATGCATCCATCAGGAAGAATAACATTGCTCCATTTGTTAGGAAATGGAAAGACTTGGAAAAAATTATATTAAGTGAAGTAAGCCGGACCCAAAGCAACATAGGTACCATGGCTTCCCTTATTTGAAATAACTAGTATATTCTGAGTCAAGCAGAAAAGGTCAGATAAATTGATGCTAGGGGAATGAACCCCAAGACAAGTATTCAATTTTTTTCTTTCATGCAGTTGTTTCTAACATATTTATAAGATGATTTCTATACTGTTTTTCATGTCTCTCCCCCTGCTTTCACTGTATTTGATGTTGATACAATTTGTGAAGGGGAAGGGCAAAAACAAATCGTTTAACTAGGGATACAGGTGGACGCATTGCAACAATGAGATATACAAGTCATTATGTCGAAAAATTAACTTTACAACTTTGGTGGGGGGAAGAGGGTTTTGGCCATCTACTTTCCAGTTGAATTATAGGTGTAGAAGCAAAACATAATACAAAGCAATACAAAACAGTTCTTACTATAAATCATTTCTCTCTGAACATCTTAAAAATAAATTAAGACAACATGAAATAAAAAATCCCTTGATACCTATCAAAATTCCAACCTCATTATTCAAGGAAATAGAAGAGGCAATCCAAAAATTCCTATGGAACAGTAAAAAACCCCGAATAACAAAAACGCTCCTCAATGGAAAGAACAGTGCAGGTGGAATATCAATACCAAATTTCTAACACTACTACAAAGCCATAGTAATCAAAACAGCTTGCTACTGTCATAAGAACATACCTCAGGACCAATGGAATAGAATTGAAAACCCAGAAATTAACCTACAGACCTATAGCCAACTAATCTTCGGTAAGGGAGCTAAAATAATAGAATGGAAGAAAGACAGCCTCTTCAGTAAATGGTGCTGGCAAAATTGGTTAACTGCTTGTAGAAAACTAAAACTAGATCCTTATATATCACCCTGCACCAGAAAACTCCAAATTGATCAAAGACCTTGGAGACAAAGCAGACACTCTGAAAATATTACAGATGGAATAGGAGAAACCCTAGGTCTCCTTGGCACAGGCCGAAATTTTCTGAATAGAGACCCGGAAACACAAGAAATCAAAGAAAGGTTGGACAAATGGGATTGCATGAAGTTGCAGAGCTTCTGCATGGCAAAGGACATAGCTTGCAAGACCAATAGAAAGCCCACAGATTGGGGGAAGATCTTCACCACCATACAATGGACAAAGGTCTCCTATCTAAAATATACTTGGAACTCAAAAAATTAAATCCCCCAACAACAAATCCTCAACGAAACAACTGCCCAATAAATAAGTGGGCTAAAGACTTACAGAGAAATTTCTCTTAAGAAGAAAGAAGGATGGCCAATAGACACATGAAGAAATGCTCAACCTCCCTAGCCATAAAAGAAATGCAAATCAAAACAACACTGAGATACCACCTCACCCCAGTTAGAATGGCTGTAATCAAGAACTGTAACAATAACAGATGCAGGAGAGGATGTGGACAGAAGGGAACCTTACTTCATTGTTGGTGGGAATGTAAACTTGTTCAACCACTTTGGAAACTAGTATGGAGGTTCCACAAAATACTTCACTTAGAGCTATCCTATGACCCAGCAATCCCACTTTTGGGCATCTACCCAAATGTATACAAACAAGACCACACTTAAGCTACCAGCACAACTATGTTTATTGCAACATTGTTTACCATAGCTAAGATATGGAACCAACCCAGATGCCCCTCAGTAGATGAATGGATCAAGAAAATGTGGTATATATACACAATGGAATTCTATGCCTCCATCAGAAAGAATGTCATTGCCCCATTTGTTAGGAAATGGAAAGGCTTGGAAAAAATTATATTAAGTGAAGTAAGCCAAGCCCAAATAAACATAGGTCCCATGGTTTCCCTTGTTTGCAATATCTCGTATATGTATGAGTCAAGCAGAAAAGGTCAGATAATGTGATGTTAGGAAAATGAACCCTTATATATATATATATATATATAAATTTTTTTTTCTTTCATGCATTTGTTTCTAACTCATTTATAAGATTATTTCTTTGTTGCTTTATATGTCCCTCCCCCACAGTATAACCCCAGATTTCACTATATTTGATGTTGGTATAATTTGTGGAGGAGATGAGAAAAACAAGTCATTTAAGGATACAGGTGGACCAGTGGCAACTATGAGAAGTACGAGTTGTCATGTCGAAAACGAACTTTACAACTTTGGTGCGGGAAGGGAGGAGATTGGGTGGGGGAGAGGAGGGAGGCTGGGAAGGGATGTGAAGGGTAAACAAAGGAGGAGGCTGCAATGCTTGATAAGAAATGTACTCATTATATTGCTTATGTAATTGTAACCCCTCTGTACAATATGTTCACAAAAAAATTAAAATTAAAATTAAAAAAAGAAAAAAAAACCCTAATTTTAAAACATCCTTCTAGACAAGTTAAAGAAATAATGAGAACAAGTATTTTAAGAATAATTTCAGAGAGCTTGAACTCAGGGCCTGGGTTCTGTCTCTGAGATTTATTACTCAAGACTAGTGCTGTCACTTTGAGCCACAGTGCCACAGTAAAGTCTCACCAATTTTCCTCTCCAGACTGGCTTTGAACTAGGATCTAGAGGTTTCAGCTCTCTGAGTAGCTAGGATTATAGGCATGAGCACCTTGCACCTGGCTAGAATAATTGCTTGCCTGAGACAGAGGCCAGTTAGTATTAAATGTCAATCATGTTTAACTTTGTAAAATAAAGTTAACTGAAATGTCTTCCACTAGAAATAAGGAATTAAATGTGCAGATGGGTTACAAAGTTCTTACCAAAAGCTACATATTTTCCTTTTTTTTTTCTTCCAAAATTGTTTGCTTTCCAGAATCATACCTTATCTTTCCTTGCTGGTTTCTTTAGTTGATTTCATACATGCCCACAGCTCCTTCAACTATTAATTCTTATGTGAAGAACTTGCTAATATCTATTTTCAGTCCAAACGACTTGTATGCACCTCTCATCCATATATTCAACTGACATAAAAACTTGTGAAACAGTAATCATTTGTTATCATTACTGGACATTAAAGTGTAAGTAAAATTTAAGAAAATAAAGAATAACATAAACAAAACATGATTTTAATAGTAATGCTAAACATAAATACAACGTTGATTATTTTCCGGATCAATTTAATAAAAACCTCAAGGAAAAGAAATCAACTTTTTTGAGGGCTGATATTATGGTTTAAAATTAGGACCTAACCTTGTCACTTAGGATTTTTCCCTTAATAGTGGTGCTCTGTATTTGAACGACAGCTCCCATTCCAGTTTTATTTGGGGGATCATAGAGAGAAAAGAATCTCATGGAATACAAATTATTTGTGTCCTTATCTTGGGGTTCATTTCACATAACATCCTCTTATATGGTTATATGGTACCATGTACTAGTTACTCCAAGTAAGATTAACCATGGGACCTATGGTTATTTGAGCCTGGCTTATTTCACTTAATATAATTGTTTCTGCGTCTTTCCATTTCCTAGCAAATGGGGCGATGTCATTCTCTCTGATGGAGGCATAGAATTCCAGTGTGTGTGTGTGTGTGTGTGTGTGTGTGTGTGTGTGTGTGTGTGTGTGTGTGTGTGTGTGTATCACATTTTCTTGATCCATTTATCTACTCAGGGGCATATGGGTTGGTTCCATATCTTAGCTATGGTAAATAATGCTACAATAAACATAGTTGTACCAGTAGCTTAGTATGGTCTTGTTTGTGATCATTTGGGTAAATACCCAAAAATGTGGACTGCTGGCTCATAGGGGAGCTCTAAGTGAGGACTTAGAAAACATTATATCAAGTGAAGTAAGCCAAAACCAAAGAAACATTGGTCCTATGTTTTCCCTTATTTGCAATAACTATTACATGTCTGGGACAAGCATAAAAGTTCAAAAGCTATGTACATATGACCAGATAAGATGATGTTAAGTGAAATGAACCCAAGATAGGATTTATAATCTACCATGTGTTTTTTTTTTTCTTTTTATGTTCCTCCCCCATGGTTTAACCCTTGTTTTCACTATATTTAGTATTGGTGCCCTGTATCTTGTATACACACTTCTCTAGCTTGGGGAGGAAAAAACAAAATAGATAAATAGTGATACAGGCTGACCCACTGTAACAATGAGGTGCACAAGACACTATGTTAAAAAAAAAGATCTTTACAATATAGGCGGGGAAGAAGGGAAGGGAGTACAGGGGAGTGTAGTTGTGGAGGTGGGAGGGGAAGGTAGGGGAAAAACAAAGGAGGAGGTAACAATGCTTGATAGAAAATGTACTCATTAACTTGCTCATGTAACTATAACCCCTCTACACAGCGTTTTTTACAATTAAAACTTCTTTTAAAAAACAGAAGGTGTGACGGACACCTGTGGCTGACCCCTGTAATCCTAGCTACTCAGGATGCTGAGATCTGAGGATCACGGTTCAAAGACAGCCCTAGAAAGAAAGTCTGTGAGACACTTATCTCCAATAAAACCACTAGAAAACAGATACTGGTGCTGTGGCTCAAGCGGTAGAGCACTCCCCTTGAGCTGAAGAGTGCAGAAACATCGCCCAAGAACAGAGTTCAAGCCCCACGACTGACCAAAAAAAAAACAAACAGGTGTCATGTACACCAAGTATAGTAGCTCCATCTGTAATTCCAGCTGATTGTGAAGCAGAAATGAAAAGGATCTTGGTCTGAGACAGGCCAAAGAAATAACTGCCAAGACAGCCATCTCAACAAATGAGCTGGCCATAGTGGTTCACATCTGTAATCCTAGCTAATTATGTGGGAGGCATAGGTAGCAAAGTCTCAGTCAATCTAAGATCTGACCAGGGCAAAAGTTCAAGACCTCAAGTAAATAAAATGGAAAAGAAGTATGACAAAAGTAGTTGAGATACTTGGTGCTATACAAAGTCCTGTCTAGGAAGCAGAGAACCCCTGAATAGAACCCTAGTAATATTCCTTTCTTCCACCAAAAAGCCTAAATAACTTTGTCCTATTTGAAAATCTAATTTCAAGGCCACTGACAGGTCAGAGATGGTAAAATTATCTTAAAAATTAGCTTTGCAAAAGAGACAAAATTCCTTAGGTTTTGAAAAAACTGAAAAGGTAGGAAAATGCATGTGATTTTTGTTAGCTCCATAATTCTTGAAAACATAAAATGTACTCAAGTATTTAATATATATCCATATGTGTGCATATATCCATGTATGTATATATATATATATGTGTGTGTGTGTGTGTGTGTGTGTGTGTGTATAATCATATATATATATATATATATATACATATATATGTATGGTTCATCTCTTTTCTGTGTAGCATATGGTACAAATGAATCTGTACAATCACTACTCAAAGGCATGCATAGACAAAGAGAATGAGCAGAGAACTCATACTCAGGAATCTATGGTTAGCCCATAACCTGAAAATCTTTTACATCAGTTTGCATGTGTCAGTTACTGCAGTACAGGGACAATACGATGGCAATGAGATACCAGGCAGATGAAATGATAAATGAGAGATACAAATGGTACAATATTCTTTCTGATGAGTAAGAAGAATTTCCAGTGTGTGTGTGTGTGTGTGTGTGTGTGTGTGTGTGTGTGTGTGTGTGTGTTACATTTACTTGGTTCATTTCTCTTTTGAGAAGTATCTGGGCTGATTCAGTAAGCATGGTTGTGCTGAAACTGTTACTATATCCTGGTTTGTATTCTTTCGGGTAAATGCCCAAGAGTAGAGTTGCTGGATCATATGGAAGTGGGTAGTCAAAAGAGGAGTGAAGTGGGAAAAGGCAGAAGATTGAATAGGAAAAAAGGGGGAAAATGCAGAGAGGAATCCAGTAAATATCCTATAAAATTAAGAAGAGTGAAGGAAGAGCTGTATAGGGGAGGGATGGATGAGAATGTTGAAAGGGTTGACATTGATCAAGGTATATTGTACGCATAAACTGTTTTGTTTAATGATAACTGCTTTGCTGCTTAAAATAATAATTAAAAAATCATGTCCCTAAAATGTTATGCAATTAGAAGCAAAGCATGAGAATCTGCTCAGATAATCTCTAGGGTCAATAAATCTTTTTGATTAGGATAAGTTTTAGAACAACATATCATTTGAAGAAAATTTAAGGATTTCCAGCTATTTAAAATAATCATTTGTAAAGATATGGCTCAAGTGGCAGAGTGCTACTTAGTGAACAAAGCTGTCAGATAATGAATTCAAGTCTCAATCTCGAACAAAATTAAAAACAATCAGTATAATTCAGGCACTTTCCAGGGCATTAGTTGCTCATGCATTAATCCTACTTTAAATTAGAAAGCAGAGATCTGGGGATCTCAGTTCAATGTCAGCTTAGATAGGAACGTCTGTGAGACTCTCATCTTCAATTCACTGTCAAAGAAAGCTGGAAGTGGACTCATGGCTCAAGTGGTAGAATGCTAGCCTACGGCAAAAAGCTCAGGGGCAGAACCCAATCCTTGAGTTCAAGCCTTAGAATAGTGCATAAACATCACAAACAAAGTAAGTCACTCAATTTCTCAACTTTCCATTTCCCTAATCCTAACTCTAAATTTGGGCAGAACCCTAAGAATAATCTTGATGATAATAGTAACCCAATCCTAAAATTAATGGAAAATACTCGAGTTTAGACACATCCTAACAGATACTCATTGCCTTTGAAATGATTTGCAGTTTGTTCCAAATCCTACAGATTCCCTGACTTGGACTCTGAAATCGTTCCCTCTTATGAATCATTAACATCAAATCTTCATATCATGAAAACTATCTCAGTTTTCACTGATCTTAACGTTTACTGAACTCCTATATCTCCAAAAAGAAGTTGCAGGTTTATTTAAAATCTACTTTAGTACCTAACCCTAACTATATATAAACCTTACTAGAAACCTAACTCTAAATTTAACCCTATTCAACCTTGAATAGGAAACTTAGGAAAACTCTGTAGTTTTTGTTTAATTTCAAACTTATTATACTTGAAAACGTTAGCAGAAAACTCAGTTTTACTGTAAAGCTTACCCTTCCCTAAGCCTAAGTCTAACCTGAACTAGAACAGTAACCCTAACCCTAGAACTAATAGCCTTTGGATTCTAAAAGCCATACAAATACATTAGTTTTTATTCATCCTAACGTTGATTCAACTCATCTTTCTAAAAATAGTTTGTAGTTTTACTCAGTATCTTGCCATTTTTTAACCCGAACCCTAACTGGAATATTGAGGCTAACCCTCGCATTAATCATACCCTAATCTTAATATTATTATCAGTTTCTTATTTCACATTCATCCTAATTCTAACTAGATTTGTTATTCGAAGATTTACTTTCAGTCTGACCCTAAACTTTCCATTTCCCTAAGGCTAAGTCTAACTCCAGCTGGAACTGAAACCTAACTTTCACTCTAATGATAGTCCAATTCTAATGTTTAAGAAAAAAACTCTAGTTTTTAATCATTCTAATGGATACTCCAGTTTGCACTCTGGAAATACATTTCAATTTGCCTTAATTCCCACAAATTTTCTGACTCAACCTCTGAAGTTATCTTGTTCCTGAACATGAAGTATTATATTATTTGTCCTCAAATACACTTATCAGGAAAAATACTGTAGTTTCCAATGATCCTACCTTTCCCTGAATCCCTGTACCCTAAAACAATTTCAAATTTACTTGCCATCTAATTCATTACTTAACACTAAGTCTCAAGCTAAACCTGGCTGGTAAACTCTCATTAATCATTACAAGAATGATCACTGAGAAATAAATATAATGATAATGCTCTAGTTACTATTCAATCTCACATTTTTGCTCCTACTTGTTAGTGAAAACTGAATTTTTTTTTTTGGTCAGTCATGGGGCTTGAACTCTGGGCTTGGGCGCTATCCCTCAGCTCTTCAGCTCAAGGCGAGCCCTCTACTGCTTGAGCCACAGCTCCACATCCAGGTTTTTGGGTGTTTAATTGGAGATAAAGAGTTCTCATGCACTTTGCTGTAAAGGGTGGCATCCAACTTCAGTCCTCAGATCTCAGTCTCCTGAGAGGATAGGATGACAGGCATTGAAAAGTATGTTTTGCTGGGTGCCAGTAGCTCATGGCTGTCATCCCAGGTACTCAGGAGGTGAGATAAGAGGATCACGGTTCAAAGCCAGACTGGCAGGAAAGACCCTGAGACTCTTATCTCCAAGAAACCACCAGAAAACTGGAAGGGGTGCTGTGGGTCAAGTAGTAGAGTGCTTGCCTTGAGCTGAAGAGGTCAGGGACAGCACCCAGGCCCAGCATTCAAGCTCACAATCGAAAAAATGAAAGAAAGTAAAATATCTTCGCTGCAAAGATGTGGAGGTGTGTGTGGGAGGGTGCTGTGATTGAGAGACCAGGTGCTGGCCTCACTTTACAGACATTTCTAAGAACTCAGCAAGTTTGCAGCAGTTTGAAGCCACAGTAGAATGGATGGTGTCTTACCAATAACTCAAGTGGTCGAGGCCTATGGCAGGCAGGGAGTGGGCAAATGGGTGCAGGGGTGGGATTGTTGTGTCTGTATTCTCCCTAATGAAGGATGGATTTGGATGCTGGGTGTCAAAGTCTGAAGTAAAGGGTTGCAAGAAAGTTTGTGGCCTGATGAAATGGGTTTTCTCTGGGTATATGAAGATGGATGAAGTCTGGCATCTCTGGTGGCTCACAACTGTTATCCTAGCTACTCATAGAGCTGAAATGAAAAGACCATGGTTCAAAGCAGCTTGGGCAGGAAAGTCTGTGGGTCTTGATATCCAATGAGCCACCAGAAAACAGGAAACGTCACTGTGGCTCAAATTATAAAGTGCTCATCTTCTGCTGAAGAGCTGAAGGACAGCGCCCTGACCCAGAGTTCAAACCCCATGACCAACAATAAACAAAGGGGTTGGCTGAGTTTTCGACATTGCAGTGTGTACGGTAGGAAATTCCATGCTGGGTTCTGAGACATTCCAGATATGAGAGGCTCAATGATGGGTCTACAGTTAGTCTGAGTATGATAGTGCCATCTTCTCAGGGGTTGGATGTGATCCTAATAGATGGAGTACATGGTATTTTTCTCAGGAACTGCTAAAGGCTTGGAATATCTGTGTGTGTGTGTGTGTGTGTGTGTGTGTGTGTGTGTGTGTGTGTGTGTGTGTGTGTGTGTGAGTGTAATTTTCCCTCGTCTTTTTCTGTCCCTTTCCTGGTGGCTGGTCTGCCTTTTCTGATCTCAGATGGTGTCCCTCCTTCACACCGACCTTGCTTTTGCCCCATATTAGGGTCTACAATGAGTCCTAAATTGCCACAGGCCTGTGTTCTCTGGTGAACAAGTCTGGCTGTCCCAATATTTGGTCACCTCCAGGGGATTCTGGGTCAGTGATGCCTCAAAGGGAGGGTCTCAGTCATGTGATGTCCTATCCTTTTCCTCAACTGGGCCTCTGACTTCATATCCCTCTCATCAGGCTGGCAGTGGAGTGGGGAATGGGGGATTGATGGTGGTTCTGGCCAACTCGAGCTTGACAGCTGACTGAAGACTGCCCAAGCAAGGAGGATCTAGTGCTACATGGGAGGTGAGGCCAAGGTGGCTCGGAAGTATAGGTCAGTTTCTAGGAAATGTAAATGTACTTTATCACAGGACAGTCTATCTTCTGGCCCCAACTGGGCCTCTCAGGTCCTTCTAGACAATTCCAGATACTCAGAATACAGAGGCACAGACTTTAGATTCCAGGGCCAGGGAACTGGGGGAATGAGAGACTGGTATGGCCAATACCTCATTGTTTTGGGGTATTAGTGTTGACCTGGATATGCACCCCCTTGTGTACTTTCACTTCTTAACCCAGTGTTGGCCACACATCGGCCACTAGTAGCAGTACTGTGGAAGTGGCAGGAGTGGAAGTGGAGTCTAGGATGACCAAAATCAGGATTTATGGCCTTTGGGGGTGGCAAAGGATGTCTTTTAAAAAAATCTTAGAGATGGAACTCAGGGCCTAGGCAATGTCCCTGAGTTTCCTTTGCTCAAAGCTAACATTCTACCACTTGAACCAGAGCTCAACTTTCATTTTTTTAGTAGTTTAGTGGAGATAAGGATCTCATGGACTCTCCTGCCTGTTCTGGTTTCAAGCTGCCATCCTAAGATCTCAGTCTTTTGAGTAGCTAGGATTGCTTGTTTAAGCCACGGGCACCTGTTAAAGATATGTGTGTGTGTGTGTGTGTGTGTGTGTGTGTGTGTGTGTGTGTGTGTGTGTGTGTGTGTTTACCGGGACTTGAACTCATACCATAGGTGCTATCCTTTAGCTTGTTTTCACAAGGTTGGTGCTGTACCACTTGAACTACAGTAGCTCTGCTTCCCAGCTTTTTGGTGATTTATTGGACATAAGAGTATGTCCAGGCTAGCTTTTAATTTTGATTGATGCTCAGGTCTCAGGCTTGAGTGCCTAGGATGACAGGCATGAGCCACCAGCGCCCAGCTGTTAATGGCCTTTCACCACAGTGGACTGAGATCTCCTGAAAAATTATTTTTTTTCTGTGCCAGTACTGGGGCTTGAACTCAGGGTCTGGGCTCTGATCTCTTAACTTTTTCCCTCAAGTCTCTTACTCTACCACTTGAGCCACAGCTCCATTTCTGGATTTTGGTAGTTCATTGACCAGAAGACTGTCACTAACTTTCCTCCGATGAGCTGGCTTTGACCAAAAATCTCTGATCACAGACTTCTTAATAACTAGGATTTACAGGGTTTGAGCTACTGGAGGCATTGGGTAGAAGTTTTTCTTAAGCAAGAGTTCTTCCCTGCATTTGCCCTGACTCCTACATGCAAAGGGGGCCTGAGAGTCAGGATCTGTGAAAAATAGGCTTCCAGGCACAAAATTGGCTGGGGTCTTTGGTAAAAAGTCAAGCTAATCTTCCCCTGAGCACCATTCTGGGACCCCACTGTCTGCCCTACCTGGGACTCAAGTACAAACCTTGACCCAGCCTTCATTGTTCTGCCAGATTTGTCTGAGGCCACAGAACATTCATTCCACCCACAATACCTTCTCGACACCACCCCTCAGGACCTTTGTGCATGCTCTGTACCTTCTGCCCGAGGCCCTCTGTCCTGTTCCACATCTTAGAACTCCTGTGGAATTTTGGCACTGGTCATATCACCTCCTGGAGCAAGCCTTTCTTTCCCTTCTCTCACTTTTTTTTTAATACTGAGTTGCTAGAGATCGAACTTGTGCAGGCTGACTGTCAAATGCTCTATCTTTGTGTGTGTGTGTGTGTATGTGTGTGTGTGTGTGTGTGTGTGTGTGTGTGTGTGCCAGTCCTGGGGTTTGAATTCATGGCCTGGATGTTATCCCTGAGTTTTTATGCTCAAGGCTAGCATTCTACTACTTGTACCACAGCTCTGGATTTTTTGGTGCTTAATTGGAGAAAACAGTCTCATATAGACTTTCCTGCCTGCACAGGCTTGCAGTTATAATCTTCAGATCTCAACTTCCTGAGTGCTATTATTACAGGAGTGAGCCACCACCACCTGCCCTCTACCTCTTACCTATAATCTCGGCCCTCTTCTGAATCCCAGAAGAGTATGTCTCACCAAGCTCACATTTATTTTTGCCAGTGTTATGGCTTGACTCAGGGTCTAGGCATGTTCCTGAGCTGCTTTTGCTCAAGGCTACATTCTATCACTTAAGCCACAGTGACACTTTTGGATTTTTCTGTTTATGTGGTGCTGAGGAATCCAACCCAGGGCTTCATGCTTGCTTGGTAAGCACTCTATCACTTAGCCACATTCACAGCCCAAGGATTATTTCTAACAGGAACTATGAGGGTGGAATTTACTGGAATACTCATTTCAGCACAGAAATCGCTGGCCATTTCATATCTTTGCCAGGATTTGGGACCAGTGTAAGACTCGGCAATGAGGAATGATGAATGAGTGATAGCCACCAGGCCCCAGAGATCTAGGCTCACGTCCTAAAGAGGGATAGGGAATAGGGAGCCAGAACCTTCCACAACTCGTACATCTTAGGAACAGTGATCTCCGTGGAGGCAGAGGCTGGCTGCTAAATATCCCAATGGGACACCTCAGCCAGAGCATAATGAACCCATTGCATACACCAGCCAAGGCAAGCCTTCTGGGCTTCAGCTATTAAATGGCAGAGAAAGATACTTTGTTCAAGCTACTGACTCAGACTTAGTAATTTCTGAGGGCTTGTCCCAGCTTGCCCAGGTTGGGGGTCTGTTCATGGGCAACCTGCTGAATGCCCATCATCCGTACATCATCCATAAATAAACAGAAACATGGAGTTACTGCCTTCTTTTTTTCTTTGGCAGGTCTCAGGTTGAAATATGAGCCTAGGCCCTATCCCTGATCACCTCTTTCTCAAGAGTAGCGCTCTGCCCTTGAGCCACAGACCCAACCCATGGGGATATTTTCCTGTAATCTCTTAGAAATAAGAGTGTTGCGGACTTTCTTGCCCTGGCTGAATTCAAATTGGCAACATCTCAGCCCCCTGAGGAGCTAGGATTACATACAGGAGCCACTGACACCTGGATTTGTTTTCTTCTTGTTGTTCTTTTTTTAATCTTGACAATCTGAAATCTTCAGTGTCATTCCAATGGTTTGCATTCAAAGTTAACTTCCCAGGCCTGGAGTTCAAATCCCAGGACTGCCACACACAAATGGAGGGAGATCCTGACAAACTCATTCCTATTTACGTGAATGCTAATGGAATGTTATAAAAGTATTAAATTTACAGTTAATTCATGATTCTATTTTAGAAAGCCACAAAACAATCATTGGATTTATATCTTCCATTCTAGCAACACGTTGGGATTCCCCTAATGGAAGGATATTGATTAATTTTAATTAATGATTTTATAAGTATTCAACCATGATACTTCATTAAATGGAGATATAACTTAATAATTAAATATTGGTAACTATATAAAATTTAATAATATCATCACATTCTCTCTCTCTACATATATACATATATATATACAGCAATCTACACACACACACACACACACACACACACACACACACATATATATATATATATATACAGATAGATAGATAGATAGATAGATAGATAGATATAGATATAGATATAGATTGAGCACTAGTGTGGCTTGATAATAGGTCATCAGAATTTTCTGGCAGCTCAGTTTGCCAGAGGTTGGTGTGCTAAGGCTTTGACCCCATTTATGGATTGGACATTGTAGGCCATGGGTTGAAATCCCGGCATTGCCAAAAATTTATTCATGTAATAAGAAGCCACTTTTGACACATTTTTTTCCCTGACAAAACGTCCTGGGTCTCAGTATGATGTATAATCCATATGCAAATATATTCTGAATGATAGGATGTAATAAATGAAATTGAATAAGGGTAATAAACGTCATACCCACTAAACTCCTGTGTGTATTTTTCCAGTGCTGGGGCTTCAATTCAGGCCCTGGGAACTGGTCTGAATTTCTTGTCTTCAAGGACGGTGAGCTTCTCCTTCACCCACAGTGCCACAGAGATCCCCAGATGCTGAGTTCAAATCCCAGGTCTGCCAGAAAAATGGTGCAAATTCCAAGCCAGGGCCTTATTTTATTTTATTATTATATTTTTTGCCAAGCACAAGGCTTGAACTCAGGTCTTGGTATCTCTGCCACAGCTGGCCCTGGGATTTTAGGGTTGGCAAGAAATAAAATAAAAAGGAAAAGGATAAAATGGAGAAATTCAAGAAGGTGGTTTTCCATTTTTTCCCTTTGCATTATGACCATCCTGCGTGTAAATGACAAAGCCCAGAAAGTGTTCATGACATTGCATGCTGATGTTTGGCTGGCAATTAGGGAAGCCATAACCAAAACCAAAACTTATGACTGGAGGTCGAATCACAGGGCTGCCACTAAGTATTGGCGGGAGATTCTAAGAAACCCATTTTCATGTACATCCATACGAATGAAATTTTATAAAAGCAACAAATTAGTAGTTAGTGTATGAGTATACTATAAAAATACACATCAATTTTATTGCATTGACGAATTTTCAATTAATACTTTATTATGTATTCAACCATGATACTTAAAAGTGGAAGGAATAATTTGAATGTCAATAATGGGTTGTAATATAATATATGTAATTTCATAATATACGGACACCTTTCTCTTGTTTTTTGCATATATATAGGTATATATATATATGTATATACATATACATATAGGCGAATCTACACATTTATCTGTTCATACAATTGTCACTCCTGGGGCTCAGTGGTATAATGATGGCTAGTACATACAAAGCCCTGGATTCGATTCCTCACTACCACATGCACATAAAAATCTAGAAGTTGTGCTCTCGCTCAAGCAGTTGAGCATTAGCTTTGAGCATAAAAGCTAAGGGACTGTGTCTAGACTCTTACTCAAGGTCCAGAATGGGCATGAAAAAAGATTGAATGTTGTGACTGCAACTCTATAAGGATAGGACTTCAAATACCTCATCACAGAGCAAGCCGGGAATCTGGTGCTGACAGCTGCCATCTAACCTGACTTAGTCAGAGGTATACAACTGCAACTCAGCCCCACAGAACCAGATGCTGCTGGCTTGCTCACCCCTGTCATCCAAGAAACTCGGGGGCTGAGATCTGACATGGGTGGGTTTAAAATCCAGCCCTGGCAGGATGTTTGTGAAACATTCTCGTGCAATCGCTGTAGCTGACTCCCCCCCCCCCAAAAAAAAATACCCCTCTGAATCATTAGATGTGAACTTTGTGCAGTTTGTAATGTGTTTCTGAAAGAATGGTGATACTGATGAAAGCACCCTAATACTAATGACAGCTTGTGGGATACATCTACATGATGAGTCCTTCCTGGGGTGCTGGGGAACTCATGGGGTGCTGTGTGCTGAGTCCTGCACAGGATGCTATGTGCTGAGTTCTTCACAGGTGCAGTAGGCTGAGTCCTGCATTTGATGCTGGGTGCTGAGTCTTTCACAAGATGCTGTGTGCTGAGTCCTGTAAAGAGGGTTATTTGGAGCTGGGCACCAGTGGTTCACGCCTGTAATCCTAACTACTCTGGAGGCTGAGATTTGAGGATAGTGGTTCAAAGCCAGCCCAGGCAGGAAAGTCGCTGAAACTCTGATCTCCAATTAACCACCAGACAACTGGAAGTGTCACTATAGCTCAAGTGGTAGAGCACTAGCTTTGAGCTGAAGAGCTGAAGGACAGAGTGCAGGCCCAGATTTCAAGCCCCATGACCGACAAAAAAAATTTTTTATGTATTTTGTCCTTCAAACGGTGCATTGTTTCATCTTGTCCTTGTAAGAACTCCACAACTGACATGAATATGCAGAAAAGAATATTGAGGCTTAGATCTGTCCCGATGGCAGGGACAAAATTATGTATTACTGAAGACTAGTGAGTTGTCTACAGGAGATATATGATTTGTCTTGTTTTTCTAAGTCATGAACGTTGAACTCGGGGCCTAGGCACTGACCCATACCTCTTGGGCTCATGGCTAGCACTCCTCCACACGGAGCCAAAGACCCCCTTGCAGCAGAGTGCCACGGCTTAGGGTTCTATAACTGAGGTCTGTCATCCTATCTTCTCAAGTAGCTGAGATCTGTGTTCCAAACAATCCCTGACACAAAAGGTACCATAAGACTATTATCTCCAAATCACCACTAAGAAACCTGAAGTGGAAGCTGGGTGCTTGTGGCTCATGCCAGTCACTCTAGCTACTCACGAGGATGAGATCTGAGGATTATGGTTCAAAGCTAGCCTCGGCAGGGAAGTCCTTGAGACAGCTCCAATGAACCACTAGAAAACCGGAAGTTGCTCTATGGCTCAAGTGGTAGAACACAAGATTTGAGCTGAAGAGCTCAGGGACATCACCCAGGCCCAGATTTCCACTCCTACCATGACAACAACAACAAAAAAGACAGAAACAAACTAACAAACTTGAAGTAGAGGACTGGGAATGTGCCTTAGGGGTAGAGTGCTTTGCATATATGAAACCCTGGGCTTGATTTCTCAGAACCACATCACTAGGAAAAAGCCTGAAGGGGCTCTGTGGTTCAAGTAGAAGAGGGCAAACCTTGTACAAGAGAAACTAGGTACAGTGCTCATGTCTTGAGTTCAAGCTCCAGGACTAGTGTATGCACACGCACATGCACATACACACACTCACACACAGAGGGCAAGCAGAAGTGAAGCTTGACAAAGTAGTAAAGCACTAGACTTTGGCTCTGAGCTCATAGTCAGCACCCAGGCCCTATGTTCGACCCCAAAACCTAGTCACTCAGGGCCAAACTAGGAGAGGTCAAAGGTTTCAAAACCTGATGAGCTTCACCAGTACTAGATGACAGGAAGCTTTGTGATGTTCAACATTTGCTTGGATTTCCCAAGCTCCTGGAAACCTAGGAGTGGCATTATAGGCCCATCATTGCCGGCACTGAAACGTTTCATTATGCTCAGTGCCCTAGTTGTCTGCCTGAAGGACTCCTGAATTATATTGAGCACTGTATTTGAACACTGGAATATAGTCTCATAAAGGCAGGATAAGAGCACAGAACTTGCCCTGCCATGGGAGGTGGCAAAAATGAAGGTCTCCTCTTAAAACAGAGCACTGGGAAGAGAGATAGCTAAGGGTAAAAAGAGGCCTTTTTCTCCTGACTTTCAGAGCCCGTGCACACATCCTCACTAATTGGCCCAGATGGAGTTATTTGGTACACAGCTTTACAAGAGTGAGGGCTTTTGTGTGCCTGTACAGACAATGAGAGAGTCTTCCTCCAGCAGGTCTGTGATGAAGAGAAACCCTTAGGTTACAATGTGAACACTGAAGGGAGCCCTGGAATATGCAATATCATAAAAGCAGTCTCTGTGTTATGAACTCATTGTATTGAATACAATTTTTCTTGCTTGGTGCCATTCATCATAGCTACTCAGGAGTTTCACCTAGAGGAATACATCCATACATACTCAAAGAAATTGAGATACAGGTTTTTCTTTTGAGGGGGCAGGTCCTGGGGTTGAACTATGAGCCTAGGCCTGGTCCAACTGCTCCTTTTGCTCAAGGGTACTGCATTAAGCTTGAGTCATAGCCCCACTTTTGGGTTTTTCTGTGATCTCTTACAAATAACATTGTCAAAGACTTTCTTCCACTGGCTGGTTTGAAACTCCAATTCTCTACATCTCAGCCTCCTGAGAGCAGGGATTACAGTCAGCAGGCACTTTCACCTTCATTCTTTTCTTCTTTGTTTTATATTCTGGACTGACTTCTTAATAGGGTCATTCCTATGGTTGGGACTTATAAGTAAACTACACAATGTTCTTTATAGCTGCTTTCTCTGAGAGTATTTTCTCTCTTCATCTTACCCTCTGGTCACAGGGTTGAAGCCAAAAGTGAGAAATGAGTGTTTCAGGATTTAGGAGCAAATGTCAACAGGACATGTCAGTTCTGTCACTTAGCATTGAGCTGCAGTGAATTTACTGTCTCGGGATATGAGGACAGAAAGCTGGAGTGATCCTCATACAGTCTGCATTGCTCCATTTGCCTACAAAATGATCTAATAATTATGAGTGTTTTGTATGTCCAACCTTAAGTATCTGGGACACACTAAAAGCATGTTCCTGTGTCCGTTTTTCTCTAGTACCTCTTGAGATTTAGACTAAAGATTTGTGTGGAGCGGCTTCTAGGTGAATCTCTGAGGAAATCCACTTGAAGCCTCCTCAGGAGATCTCCATTCAAAGCCAGCCCTAGCAGGTAAGTTTTATTGTCTCCAATAAACCAGCAGAAAACCAGAAGTGGAGCAGTGGCCTAGAGGGTAGAGCTCCAGCTTTGAGAGAGAAAGCCAAGCAGGCCAGACAGGCCAGACCAGGCAGGAAAGCCTGGGAGGTGCTTATGTCCATTGAAGAACCAGATGGCTGGAAGTGGAGCTGTGCCAGTGGTAGAAACTCAGCCTTGTGAAAAACAGCTGAGGAATGCATCACATCCTCAGTTTAAGCCATGGGATGGCCACAAAAGAAAATTGAAAAAGAGAAGGCTAAGTT